>NC_041732.1:70881983-71196654 GCF_004115215.2 Ornithorhynchus anatinus | reverse complement strand
TGAACTGTACTTTCCCAAATGTTTAGTACAGTAGTCTGCACGCAGTTGTGCTCAATAAATACCATTAATTGATCGGGGGGGGGGGGGGAGTGACATGCCTATAACCCACAGGCCTGCTATTGCCAGCCAAGTGTGTTTTCCAGTAGCCCAAGATGTCACATATCTTGAGATCACCCAGATCTAAATTGTTCTGCCCACTTTATAGATAAAGTCCAGGGATCCAGGAGAAGAGTCAGGTAACCAAGGCTTAGCACGGCCAAGCACTGTGCAGAGAGCTAGGGTAGATATCAAATAATCAGATCAGACCCAGTTCCTGTCCCTGTCCTTTCTGGGCCTCACGGTCTAAGAGGTAATGAGAGCAGATAACCACATTTTACAGATGAAGAAATAAATCAAAGAACCACGAGGTTAAGTGACTTGCTCAGAGTTTCCCATCAGGGTGAGTGAATGAGCTTCAGACCCAAGACTTCAGATCCAAGAACCTATGCAGAGGAATTGATTATAGTGCTAATGGCTTGCCCAGCAACACTCATCTTCTCTCGTCCCTGCCAGTTACACTCTTGGCGAGGTCTGGAATGCAGCAGTTGGGTAGGCAGGCCCAGATTTCCTGGTTCCCTGAGCGGCGATCCTTACTGTGGATCAGGGCTGCCCAAGAGGTCCTCCAATGATAATGTTGATGCCAGTGGTTGGAACCTCAAGCTCATGGTCAGCTTTAACCCTTCTAGGTTAAAGCAGTGTCTCCTAATGATAATGGTAATTATGTTATTTAGTAAACACTTTCTATTGCTAAATAGTGTACTAGACACTGAGGTAACTACAGAAAAGCAGCGTGGAGTAGTGGATAGGACACAGACCTGGAAGTCAGAAAGCCATGGGTTCTAATCCCAGCTGTGCCACTTTTCTGGTGTGTGACCTTGGGCAAGTCACTTCACTGTGCCCAAGTTACCTCATCCGTAAAATGGGGATTGAGACTGTGAGCCACAGGAGGATCAGGGACTGTGTCCAACCTAATTTGCTTATTTCCATCCCAGTGCTTAATACAATGCCAGGCACACAGTAAGTGCTAAACAAATACCGTAATCATTATTATTACTATTATTATACAAGAAAATTCATTCATTCAATAGCATTTATTGAGCACTTACTATGTGCAGAGCACTGTCCTAAGCGCTTGGAATGGACAAATCGGTAACAGAGACAGTCCCTGCCCTTTGACGGGCTTACAGTCTAATCGGGGGAGAGGGACAGACAAGAACAATGGCAATAAATAGAATCGAGGGGACGAACATCTCATTAAAACAATAGCAAATAAATAGAATCAAGGTGATGTACGTCTCATTAACAAAAGAAATAGGGTAATGAAGATATATACAGTTGAGCGGATGAGTACGGTGCCGAGGGGAGGGGACGGGAGAGGGGGAGGAGCAGAAGGAAAGTGGGGAGAAGAGGGTTTAGCTGCGGAGAGGTGAAGGGGGGGTAGAGGGAGCAGAGGGAAAAGGGGAACTCAGTCTGGGAAGGCCTCTTGGAGGAGGTGAGCTTTAAGTAGGGTTTTGAAGCGGGGAAGAGAATCAGTTTGGCGGAGGTGAGGAGGGAGGGCGTTCCAGGACCGCGGGAGGATGTGGCCCAGGGGTCGATGGCGGGATAGGCGAGAACGGGGATGGTGAGGAGGTGGGCGGCAGAGGAGCTGAGCGTACGGGGTGGGCGGTAGAAAGAGAGAAGGGAGGAGAGGTAGGAAGGGACAAGGTGATGGAGAGCCTTGAAGCCTAGAATGAGAAGTTTTTGTTTTGTGCAGAGGTCGATAAGGCAACCACTGGAGGTTTTTAAGAAGGGGAGTGACATGCCCAGAGCGTTTCTGCAGGATGATGAAAATCAGGTTGGACATGAACTCTGCCCCACATGGGGCTCACATTCTAAGTAGGATTCTGTTTGCTCAGTGCCAATTTATCTGCCTTGCTATCCCATTAGGGTCTGTTTGGATTTTTCTATTCAGGTCAAAAACTCCAATCCCCAGTCTCCAACCTGGGCATCAAGTGAATCTAGTTTAGGGACCATAGTCAGTCTGGCCCACAGCATCAACAGAAAGGCTCAGCACCACCTCTCTTTCCTTAGGTAATGGTGTAGGATTCCTTCCTTTTGTTTTGCAGCTGGAAAACAATTTTAATATTTGATAAGAAATTTGGTCCATACAGAAGTAGGAAATTGATATAAGCAATTTTAGTTTCCTCTAATATAACCAATCTCAAGCATGAATCCTCCTTACTTAATGATCAGCATAAAATAAAGGTCTTTTTAGTATAACTATAAGTTCTCAGTTAATTTTACAGTTGAGTTGAAGTGAAAATATCATTAAGATGGGGACAGCATTAAACTTTATCCCTATTGTACCAGGTGCACTCTGTGCACAAGAGATAAGAAGTTGTCGTTTCAAGCCTGTTTTGAGGGGATCGCTGGGGCCCACCTCTTGGCTCTCTGTGAGTGCCGAGGGGGTGTTCCCCGACTCCGCTCGCAGCCTCCCCGCGCTCGCCGGACGTGATAGCAGACACGAGCTGCCTCATCGCCCGATGTGCCTGCGGGGAAAGTCACAGTCCCATTAGAGGCCTCAGAGACCGTTGTAATTGGAAAGTGTAATGGGCGTTTTACGTCGTTGCCCTTGAAAAGGGACACCGGCGGATAGGGGCCCGAGAAGGGACTGGACTCTTCTCCACGGCGGGGCCTCGGGGCGGATGACTCTTGTTGCGGGGATGGTTTCCTGGGGGCTTTAGCAGTGTGGGTCAGTGGAGAGAACGTGGGCCTGGGAGTCAGAAGGACCTGAGTTCCAATCCCGGGTCTGCCAATTGTCTGCCATGTGACCTTGGGGAAGTTGTTATCACTTCTCCGTGCCTCAGATACCCCATCTGTAAAATGGGGACTAAGAGTGTGAGCACGATGTGAGACAGGGACTGGGTCCTACCTAATTACATTGTATCTACCCCAGTTTTTAGATGTGCCTGGCACATAGTAAGTGCTTAACAAGTACCATAATTATAATAATAATAATAATAATGGCATTTGTTAAGCGCTTACTATGTGCAAAGCACTATTCTAAGCGCTGGGGAGGATACAAGGTGATCAGGTTGTCCCACGTGGGGCTCACGGTCTTAATCCTCATTTCACAGATGAGGTAACTGAGGCACAGAGAAGTTGAGTGACTTGCCCAACGTCGCACAGCTGACAAGCGGCGGAGCCGGGATTTGGACCCATGACCGCCGACTCCCCAGTCCGTGCTCTTTCCACTGAGCCACGCTGCTTCTCTATTATTATTTACCACCCATGCTCTCTACTCTACATCCCTGGGAACGTATTGGCTTAATTAAGACACTGGCTTGGCAGGAAGAAGGGTATCATCAGGGGCAGAAGATGGAAAGTCCAGCTGATTCTACCTCCGTCGGCTCCCTCCTGCTGTACCCTCCAGATGCTGGGTGAGAGGAAAAAGTTCAAGCAGAGGGGAAGCAGGGGTCCAGACATCCAGGGTGGTAGAGCTGGGGGGGGGGTGCTGGTCCACTGAGAGACAGGAGTTTTGCGCTTCACCTGTGACACCCAGGTTTCCCCCTTTTAGAGCAATTCAGGCTATCTTCTTTCCCTCCCAGTGAGGACTTTCAAAAGTCAGGCACCGACACACCAAGACCCAGGATGAGGCTGTCTTAGATCATCCTTCGGAACTCAACTCCTAATTTCAGAGGCTTCTAATAGCGGGTGACTGTATAGGGGAGGCAGAGATTGCAACTGCAAGCCACAGAGAAAATCTCATACTGTTTGCTCCCAAATTCCTAATTCAGAACACTGCACACAGATGAGCCCAAATACAGTGCTCTGCATGTAGTAGACACCCAGTAAAGTGCTCTGCACCCAATAAATGCCCAGTCCAGGGCTTTGCTTCACATAGTAGCCCTCCAGAACAATGCTCTGCAGGTAGTAGATGCCCCATACAGGGCCCCGCATACAATAGCCACATAATATAGTGCTCTGCACAGAGTAGACACTCAATAAGTGCAGTTCAAAAAGTTTGATGGGTGATTTTTACTTCTTTTAGCGGGTTCCTCTCAACATTGTCGGTTTTGCAATGACATGAACCGACCAGGGATCCACAATGGATGGATATTTTCCTTTCCTTATTGCTTTCCAAGGACCCAGGAGGGTGCCTTTCATCTTCTAGAGCCTATCTATCTATTCATTCATTCATTCGTTCATTAGTATTTATTGAGCGCTTACTATGTGCCGGGCACTGTACTAAGCACTTGGAATGTACAGATCGGTAACATATATTGTCCCTGCCCTTTGCCGGGCTTACAGTCTAATCGGGGGAGATGGACAACAGACAAGAACAATGGCAATAAATAGAGTCAAGGGGAAGAACATCTCATGAAAACAGTAGCAAATCAACAGAATCAGAGTGATGTACATCTCATTAAACAAAATAAATAGGGTAATGAAAATATATACAGTCATCACTACGTTGCTGGTGCTCAACCTAGAACCCTTCAGTGGAGCCTTTAGTCCTCTAGACTGGTAGCTTATTGTGCGCAGGAAATGTGCCTCTTATACTGTACTCTTCCAAGCTCTTATTCCAGCGCTCCACACACAATAAGCATTCAATAAATACGATTGACCGACTTTCCCACGGGGTTTGGGTACGCATGCTTGGGCTTTTTTTAAACTTGGAATTTTTCCCAATTTCATTTCTGAGCTCTAGGAATCTACACATTTCCTGCATATCTGGAAACAGGCAGAGAGAGATCATCTACCTTGATTAGAATCCCTCATCAGCTTCATACCTCAATCCCAAACCAGCCATCTCCGGGGCTTAGGGGACCCACTTTAAACCAAGTGCCCTCCACCCAGCAAGGCATTCAATTTGCATTTAGTAAGATAGTTATTATATGGTTGCTAAACACCATTCGATTAACTCAAGACAGATTGGTTGAGCAAACCCTCCTGAAATGGATTTCTGTGACATTGCTGCTAAATCCCAATGCATAGGTTTTCAATAATACGCTCGTGTTTAATTACCATAAAGGGACATGTCTGCTGGCAGTGGTTCCGGAGATGATAACTTGAGGGGGACTTTCTGCTTCTGCGGTAATAATGGAGGCGAAAGACTGCGGACACTGTTATTACCAAGTTATCCGGAAGTAGCTCCACATTATTGGTGGAGATGTACAGTGAAACAGACGGGCAGGGAAAGGTGGTTTTCAGCCTTTCCAGCCCCAAGAAAAGGCACTAATAATAATAATAATAATAATAATAACTGTGGTAATTGTAAAGCACTTACTATGTGCCTGACATTCATTCATTCAATTTGTTCATTCAAACATGTTAAGTGCTTACTGTGTGCAGAGTTCTGTACTAAGCGCTTGGGGAAAATACAATATAACAATAAACTGTGACATTCCCTGCCCACAACAAGCTCACAGTCAAGAGTGGGGGAGAAAGACATAATACAAATAAATAAAATTACAGATATATACCCAAGTGTTGTGGGGCTGGGAGGCAGGGTAAGAACAAAGGGAACAAGTCAGTGAGACGCAGAAGGGAGCGGGAGATGGGGAGGAGTGGGGAAAAGTCTGGGAAGAGCTCTTGGAGGTATTGTACTGGAACTGGGATACATACAAGCACATCACATTGGAGGCAGTCCCTAGTCCACGTGGGGCTCACAGTCTCAATCCCCATTTTACAGATGAGGTAACTGAGACCTAGAGAAGTTAAATGACTTGCCCAAGGTCACAGAGCAGATAAGTGACTAGGATAACTTGTCCTACTTCTTGCGTGTCGGTAGCAGGTTTCACCCTTACCGTGGACCTTAGGGCTCTAAAAACCCATCACATCAGCGGCCACACTGACAGTACTAAAGGTACAGGTTGTCATCTAGAAATTGGAGTCATGTGAACAAAATGGGGACAGTTCAGATTGAGCCAAGAAACTCAGAGGGCTCCAATAGTCTGACTCAGATCTCGGTTAGCTTTCTGAGCTGGTCTGCTACTCTCATATTCTCTGGTGTTCTAGGACTAGAGAAGGCTGCTGAGAGTGCAGCAGCTCTGAACCTCATCCCTGAAAGTGAGTTGCCTTAGAACTGGCCAGATCCCATTCTGTGTGCCGGGGGCATCCAATCAATCAATCAATCAATCAATCATATCTATTGAGTGCTTACTGTGTGCGGAGCGTTATTCTAAGCTCTTGGGAGAGTACAGGAGAGCAGAGTTGGTAGAAACTTTCCCTTTCCACAAGGAGCTTTACAGTCGAGAAAGGGAAACAGATATTAATGTAAATTAGGGATATGTCCCTAAGTGCTGAAAGGCTGAGGGTGGTGTGAATAAAGAGTACAAATCTAAGCGTAAGGGAGACGTAGAAGGGAGTGGGAGAAGCGGAAATGAGCTCTTAGTCAGGGAAGGCCTCTTGGAGGAGATGGGCTTTTAATAAGGCTTTGAAGGTGGGGAGAGTGATCAGTTATGAAGAAGGAAGATATTCATTCATTCATTCAATAGTATGTATTGAGCGCTTACTATGTGCAGAGCACTGTACTAAGCACTTGGAATGTACAAATCGACAACAGATAGAGACAGTCCCTGCCCTTCGATGGGCTTACAGTCTAATCGGGGGAGACGGACAGACAAGAACAATAGCAATCAATAGAATCTAGGGGATGAACATCTCATTAAAACAATAGCAAATAAATAGAATTAAGGTGATGTACATTTCATTAACAAAATAAATAGGGTAATGAAAATATATAAAAATATATACAGGTGGGATACGGGTGAGTGTTGCTGTCCTCTCCCTGTCCTACACCTGACTTTCCCATTACTGCAGACAGCACCACCATCCTTCCTGTATCACAAGCCCATTGCCTTGGCATTATCCTTGACCCCTCTAATTTAACCCATATATTCAATCCATCACTAAATTCGGTCGTTCCCACCTTCACAACATTGCTAAAATCCTCCCTTTCCTCTCCATCCAAAGTGCTACCATCTTAATACAGTCACTCATTCTATCCCACTTGGATTACTGCATCAACCTCCTTGCTGACCTCCCAGCCTCCTGTCTTTCCCCACTCTAGTCCATACTTGACTCAACTAGCCGGATCATTTTTCTACAAAAACGTTTAGGATATGACGTATGAAGGAGAATAGATACTGAATCCCCATTTTACAAATGAGGTAACTGAGGCCTGGAGAAGTTAAGTGAGTTGCCCAAGGTCACACAGCAGTCACGTGGAGGAGACAGGATTAGAACCCAGATCCTCTGACTCCTAGGGCCATGCTCTTTCCACTAGGCCATGCTGCTTCTCAACAGAAGTACACAGATTACTGGAAGAGGCGGGAGGGATCATCACAGATTTCACCTACCCACCCTCTCTGTGGGGAGAGACCTATTAATATTAACAATATCTGTGGCATTTGATAAGCACTTATTATGGGCCAAGCACTGTTCTCGGTGTTGGGGGAGATACAAGATACAAGCAGCGGGGCCACATGGAAAGAGAACGGACTTGGGAGTCGGAGGACCTGGGTTCTAATCCCAGCTCTGCCACATGGCTGCTGTGTGAACTTGACAAGTCACTTAACTTCTTTGTGCCTCAGTTACCCCATCTGTAAAGTGAGGATTAAAGCTGTGAGCCCCCTGTGGGATAGGTCCTGTATCCAAACTGATGATCTCGTATGTACCTCAGCGTTTAGTACAGTGCCTGGCATATAATAAGTGCTTATCAAATATTGTTAAAACAAACTATAAAAAAACCAAGATACTCAGGGCCCACACAGGGCCCTCAGTCTAAGTAGCAAGGGGAATAGGTATTGAATCCTCATTTTGCTGGTGAGGGAACTGAGACACAGAGAAGTGAAGTGACTGGGCCAAGGTCACATAGCAGTTACCCTTCATCAGCCCTCCATCCAACCTAGCTGTGCCTAGACCCAGGGAAACTGCAGTCAGGGCCGCCTGTCCCGCTTTCTCCAGGCAGGGCTGATGAGCCAATGGAGATCCCCCACTAGAGCCTCCGTCCTCCTCTCCCCGACATCCCTACAGCCCTCAGTTACCCCCTCTCACATTCTCTTACCTGTTAATGACCCACTGAAACCCCCCAAAGAACTGAACATCTCCCAATAGACCTTGACGTTAATTTAACCTGGCATCCCTCAATGAGTCGATTGCATTAAACTCCCCTATCATCCCACTCCCCCGGGGGGCAGGTGAGTCTGTTTTCTCTACCAGCGAAGAAAGTCTGCAGCCGACGCCACTGACGCAAATTTAGGGGACGAGACCTCCCTCTCTCTTTGTTTTCCTGCCTCTCCAGAGGGCTTGAGCGTTTTGACAGCAGCTGGTTCAGGCTAGTTAGCCATGAGGAGGAAAGAAGGCTGCTGCTGCTGCTGCTGCAGCAGGGAAGACGGGTAGGGATACCTCTGGAAGAGAGTTCCTGGGATCAGTCGGGTGATATAATTAGGGGCCCCTCAAAGCGCCTGTTTGGGAAGCAGTGACATTTACGGTTGTAAGGAGCCGCGGTAGTTTTAAAGTAACAATGCTGACCTTCCAGAAATAATCAGTGTACAGGAAGAACTAATTTATTCAAGGGAGATAAGATACTCTGAGTCTGTAGAATTGGACAGAAGGCCAGGGACCTCAAGTTTCAGCTGCTTAGCTGGCCATGAGATCTGAAAGAAAAAGCCTTTCTTGTCTGGATGGTTTCACCTAGAAATGAAAACGCATTATTGTACTGATGTATAAAGAGGTGGCTGGCCTTACTGTGAGCCAGGGAGATGGTGCTTTCTGACGGAGATGGCTTCCAGCCTCCCCCTCTGACTGCAGTCTCCTCAGATCTCTTAGACACACAAGCTGGGTAGGAACTAGTGAATAGAGGAGAGCGGTGGGCCCGGGGAAGAAATCTGTTGGGGAACGGGGAAATCCCCTCCTCAGAAGGCTGTCTCTGGTGGGTCCTAATCTCTCCAAGGCCCAGCCTTCTTATTGGATTATGTGCCTTTCTGGTCAGATTGGGGGGGAAATGAAATCGAGTTAATCCTGATGAGGTTCTGGGCGAGTCAGGGATTGAACCACCAAAATTTCCTGGATTTGTGTGGAATCAGTAAAGCGCCCTGGTTCCCCTCCTCTTTCTCTCATCTATTCTTCTTACTTGCCTCTTCTTTTCCCCTTCTCTGGGGCACTTTTCCCAAACTGTGTTGGTCATCACTGAACGAATGGCAGGAGTTAACAGATTGGATATCCAAGTTGATCTGGCCCTTTGGGATTGTCAGGTGAAAGGTGGCCCTCTGGAGCATCCATGATGTCCACCTCTGCCCTCTCATCCTCGGTGTCAATTAGTAAGAGACCCCTCCTGGTGCCCTGGGCTCTCTGCCAGCTGAGGGCAGTGAGTTGATCCCCATGCATGGGTTTTTCTAATTATCATCATAATAATGATTATCATTTATTAAGCATTTACTGTGTGCCAAATTCTGGGCTAAACCCTGGGTAAGATGGAAGGTAATCAGATCTGACACCCTGCCTGTTCCACAGGGGGCTCCCAGTCAAAGGGGGAGGGAGAACAGGTATTTTACTCCCATTTTACTGATGATGAAACTGAGGCATGGACATGTTAAGCAACCTACCCAAGGTCACTCAGCAGGAAGCTAGAGCTGGAACTGGAGCCTGGATCTCCATCTCTGCTTTAACCTTTCGTTGATGAAGGATGAAGGACAAAGGCTTCAGTGAACCTCAAATGACAAATTTGAGTGAGGGGTATGAGGAAAACAACAGGCTGGTCCTTTACTCCTGCTCTTACTGACGGGAGCTCCAAAATTCAGTCCCTATGGCTTAGTGGAAAGGGTACGGGCTTTGGGAGTCAGAGGTCGTGAGTTCTAATCCCAGATCGACCATTTGTCAGCTGTGTAACTTTAGACGTCACTTAACTTCTCTGTGCCTCGGTTACCTCATCTTTAAAATGGGAATTAAGATCGTGAGCTCCAAGCGGGACAACCTAATGACCTTGTATCTACCCCAGCGCTTAGAACAGTGGTTGGCACATAATAAGCACTTAAATACCATTGTCATCAACATCATTATCATCATCACCTCTGCAGCCAGTTCTGTAGATTGGGGATGAAGGCCTTCGAGGGGATTCTGAGAAGCAGTGTGGCCTAGTGGAAAGAGCCTGAGAGCCAAAAGACATGGATTCTAATCCCAGCTTTGCCACTTGTCTGCTATTTGACCTTCAGCAACTCACTTAACTTCCCTGTACCTCAGTTCCCTCATCTGTAAAATGGGAATTCAATGCCTGTTCCCCGTTCTACTTAAACTGTAAGCCCCATCTAGGACTTGATTATCTTGGATCTACCTCAGAGCTTAATTCACATACTAAGCACTTAACAAATGCAACAATTATCATTAGCATTAGCAGAAGGATCCCAGGCCTGGAAGTCAGAGGACCTAGGTTCTAATACTGGTTCCGTTACATGTGTGATTCGAGGCAATTCACCTAACTTCTCTGTGCCTCGGGTTCCTCATTTGTAAAATGGGTTCTGTGTCTGACCTGTTTATCTTGCATCTATCCCAGCAACTTAGCCCAGTGTTTGGCACCTAGTAAATACTTAACAATTACTCGATTATAATAATAATGACAATTGTTAATATTAATAATCTGGAGCAGGGAGGGAGGAGTGAGAGCAGTGAATGCAATTCTTCTTCCTTTACGTCCTCTGTCAGCCTATGTGGAGCTGTGTGTGACCCAAGGCTGTGGGGCAGATGTGCAGTCCTGCTTTCTGCTTCATTTTTTTAAGCCCCCCTCTGAGAGGAGAGAGAAGCAAAATGAAGCGTGTTTCTCCCCACAGAATTGGAGTCGGGTCAGTGCCATGCAGCTTGCTTGGGTATCAAATCAAATCAGCACCGTCGGAATTGAGCTAAAGGAAGCCTTCACTGTGGATGTGGGAGCCGTATGCTGGCTCAGGGTAACTGTACCAGGACAGGTACATTACCACGGAGGAAGCTGGGCATCACTGTAATTGTTTGCTGTCAGCTGGGGAGGGTGAGGCGCTCTGAAGGATACAGTGAAGGGTACAGCTTTGCGTTCCTGACAAAGGGCAGGCGATGCCGCGTTTGCCTTTTATCCTACTCCTCTCCCTTTCCCTTAAGAAAAGTATTAAGGAAATGTTACAGTTGATTTTAAAGTGAGCCGGGCAAGCGGATGCTGTCTTTCTAAAGGCGGAACAGGGAAATTGCCAAAGATTTACTTCCTAAAAGCGATATTTTCACTTGATCACTCACAGGCTATAGCCCCGTCTTCCCAGTCCTCTAAGCGAAGGCTTGGAAGAGGGAAGATACTAAACTCCCTTCAGAATGTTACTTTAAAAGATCTGGTGTCCAGCGAAGACACCAGATTGTTCTAATACAGAGACAGAAGGGAAGCAGCACAGCCTAGTGGAGAAACCCTGGGCCTGGAAATCAGAAGGTCCTGGGTTCTAATTCTGGCTCCATCGCCTGTCTGCTGCGTGACTTTGGGGAAGTCACTTCTCTGTGCCTCAGTTCCCTCATTGTTAAATGGGGATTAAAACTGTGAGTCCCACGTGGGACCTGGACTCTGTCCCACCCAATAAGCTTGTATCCAACACAGCGCTTAGTACAGTGCCTGGCACATAGTAAGCGTTCAACAAATACCGTTATTATTATTATTGCTATTATATGCAGCACAGGTTGGGGAACTCGAGTCCTGAGAGTCCTTGTCTGGGTGACATTCTGCTGCGTTTCTACGGACAGAGTCGGGCTACTATAAATAAGGGTACTCGGAAGGTGGCAGGCTCCTTAATGTCACAGAATCATAGATTTTGTGTAAAATATGGTTGCGCGTCCAAACCATAACAGAATGCCCCGCTGAGAGGTCTTCGCTAGTTTGCCGTGCCCGGTATTCAAATGAGAACCTTTTTCAGTATCTTGTAGGAGTCTGAGCCTTAATTCAGGGTGGGTGGGTGTTTGTGCTTGTGTTTGTTTTATCGAGACTCCGTGATATATGCTCACAACGTAAGATTGGTTTTCTAAGAAGTTTATCTTGTTCTCTTCATCAGGATAAGGGGACAGCTCTGGTTAAGAACAGATCTCTCAAATTCTTTGCTGTCTAAGCAATCAATAAGCATTCATAAGGGGCAAAGTCTGTGACCCGATGACAGTAATTTCAGTCATTCTGAAGAAAGCCCTTCATATTTCACTCTGGCAGACGAGATCTCAGTTTCCATTATACCACAATGAATCCTAAGGGTTTGGCAGTGCAATAGCAATTCAGAATTGGTGCAGGGGCGATAACAAGTCAGAATCTTTTTAGGCAGCCACTTAAGGGCCAGATTCACAGAGCCTTTAGCTTCTCTGCCACCCTCCCTCCTCCGAAATAATTCAGAAAAATGAATCTGTGGGGCCTTAAACGGGGAGGCCCGGGTTCTCCCTGGATGGATATTAGCTTGGCATTCACTCGCTTATAAGTTATGGGTTGGCAGTGCCATCATCACTCCTTCTCCAGGCCTCCCTGGATAGGTCACCAGTCCACTTGGCTTCTCTGGAGCAGACGTGACAGGAGACTCCCATTAAAGAAGTGAAGTGCTGTGAGAATCCTGTCTTCCGGGGAGCTGTGTTAGGGAAACTGGTTTTTGAGGAGGTGGGGAGAACCAGCCAGACATGGCTGCCGCTTGGAAGCTAAGAACCCCACGAAGCTTTTAATGTCCCAATTATGATGAGTCCGAAATGGGCTATCAGCCACTGTGTCTGCTGGACGTCAAAAATCTGTGGAAATGCTCCCCAGCCTGTCTATTTAATATTGCCTGCAGTTTCCCAGGCTTCAGTTTAACACCAAAATACCCAGTTGGGTGGTGGAGGTGGCAAAACCATAGAGTAACAAAAAAAAAAACCCAAACAGTTCTGCAGCACCACTTCTTCTGGTGTCCTCTAAGAGCAGGTGGTGTTAGCAGGTCCCCGGAAAGCTCTGTGTGTGTGTCTGTGTGTGTGTATGTGTGTGAGATGGGAGGAAGAGAGGGGCAGGAAAGGAAGATGGGATGCGTGGAGGGAGAGAGAGAGACCCAAACCAAGGCTCTTGCAAGATGCCCCTGCCTATTGAGAGTTAACTGTGCTGAGTCCAGGGCACGTCTTCCAATCTGGATCTGGGACCTTTTGCCAGCAAAACCATTCTCATTTTTGTCGTTGGCATCGGACACTTGTTCAGGGCCTACGAGTTGCCAGGGAACAGCAGTTTCGACCGCAAACAGATTTCCAGTGTTGGGCTCTCACGATGCACCCGCCTCTGGACCAGAGTCAAGGTCACCTTGTCCTCCTACTGACTCCAAGCGGGGCATGGCCAACTTTCTTATTTGTTCAGTAGCTCAATAAAGGGCTTCACTCTCACAGAAGTGCATCCTCTACAACAGGGGTCCCCTGGGAGGCAGAGACCGCCGAGAAGACTTCGTGTGGCTTCCAGAAACTCCCACTCCCTCTCAGGAGACATCAGTGGGAGAAAACGGATGCACGTGTCCAGATCTAGACATCTGTGCCACTGTCTTGCATTCTGTATTCCTATCTGACAGACCAGAGCTCTTCCATTTTCAATGCCCTCTTCAAATCGGGTCTCCTCCAAGAAGCCTTTCCTGACTAGCTTCTCATGGAGAAGCAGCGTGGCTCAATGGAAAGAGCCCGGGCTTGGGAGTCAGAGGTCATGGGTTCTAATCTCGGCTCCGCCGCTCGTCAGCTGTGTGACCTTGGGCAAGTCACTTCACTTCTCTGCGCCTCAGTTCCCTCATTTGTAAAATGGGGAAGAAGACTGTGAGCCCTCCGTGGGACAACCTGATTACCTTGTATCTACCCCAGTGCTTAGAACAGTGCTTGGCACATAGTAAGCGCTTAACAGATACCAACACTATTATCTCCCCCCCCAGTCTCCCTCTCTTCTTCATTGCCTGTGAACTTGGGGCTCTACCCCCTAATCATCTTGTTAGGCACCTCACAAATCCAGCACTTCTGTACATACCCTTAATACTCTACCTCTTCTCCTATATGTTATTTATTTGAATGTCTCCCCTACAAGATTAGAATTCCTTGAGGGCAGGGATCGTGCCTGCTGATTCTATTGTAGTAGACTCTCTCAAGTGCTTAATTCTGTAAACGCTCAGTAAATACCAGTGATTGGTTGCTAAAGTCTCCTTGAAACGTCTGGCCAAACCTAAATCACCAGAAGCCATCGCTCTTACTTAGACTTGCACACAGTTTTTTTTTTAATTCTTCCCTCTGTAAGGGACAAAAATAATCTACATGAGCTGCAGATATTTCTACTCCAGTTAGCGGGCTAGCAAGGTTTGGTACCATAATGATTCAGGGGATCGAGTCCTGGCTTAGATGTTTCTCCTCTAGTCACCCCTTAGGTATTCCTTTCCTCTTTGCTGGCGGAAAGCAGAGAAGATTTTCCTGGAAACTCTGGAGGTTGTTTGCCATCAGGATTGCCCCTCTTCAAACTTTTGATAGATTTGTGCCCGAAACTGCAATTAACACCTTTTGCAGGTCGCCCCAGAAGATTAATTTTCTGAACGCAGATTAATGAAAATGCACGTTAAAGTGTTTAGAAAATATTTTCTCTATTAATCTCAATCAGTAGCGGATTACTGCCAACAAGGCTAATGAATACATTGTATTATTCAGGCAAAAGGACGAGCGAGAAGGAATGGGCCTCAGTTTTCCCAGGCTCCTGGGAGAGGATGGGTCTGTCAGCCATCGTATTTCCAGGGAGATTCATAGTGACGCTTAGTAGTTCAGAACTGATTCACAAATAGTTAGTTTTGGGGGGCTCTTTCCCTGCAATCTTCACCCCTCTTCTTTTTCGTTCCAAGAAACAGGGATTCCTAAGTGTCTAGAGAAGCAGCATGGCTTAGTGGATAGAGCATGGACCTGTGAGTCAGAAGAACCTGGGTTTGAATCCCAGCTCCACCACATGTCTGCTGTGTGACCTTGGGCAAGTCACTTAACTTCTCTGGGGCTCACTTACTTCATCTCTGAAGTGGGGATTAAGACAGTGAGCCCCATGTGGGACAGGGACCGTGTCTAACCTGATAAGTGTGTATCTACCCCAGTGCTTAGAACAGTATGTGGCACTGTTATTATATAATAACATAATATTATATAATAATAATAATTATGGTATTGGTCAAGCACTTATTATGTGCTTGACCAATACCATAATTATTATTATTATTATCAGAGGATGGCAACGGGGGCTTTTTCACTGTTTGTGGTCGCAGCGACAACTTGCAGGATTTAGACTGATATATCCAAATGCAGCTTTATAATTCCTAGGCCAGAAATCCCTGTTTTCCAAGCTTGTGTTCTCAGGCATGGCAGTTAGTCAGTCAAAACTATTTACTGAGTGCTTACTCTTTGCAGAGCACTATACTAATGCTTGGGAGAGTACAATATGTAACTGCTGCTAGGACTTCCTCACCCAGGAGGTAATGTCATTCTATCCCTCCCAGAATGGCCCTCTCCACTCCTCCATGTTAGAAGTCATGCTCCCTCCTTCAGACCATTTCAGGCGCAGCTTCCAAGGAGGATTTTCAGATGAATCTTGCCTGGCTCCTGCCACTCCACTGATTCCAGGGAAAACCAAACCCTTATGTTGGTCTCTGTAAATTGTAAATTTTCATGTTCCCGTTGCTTTCCCTCTTTTACAGGTGAATTTTTTTTATGGTATTTGTTAAGTCCTTATTATGTGCCAGGCACCGTACTAAGCACTGGGGTAGGTACAGGGTTGTAAGGTTGGATACAGCCCCTATCCTGTGTGGTGCTCACAGTTTTAATCTCCATTTTGCCTGTGAGGTAACTGAGGCACAGACAAGTTAAGTGACTCGCCCAGGATCACATAGCAGACAAGTGGCAGAGTCGGGATTAGAACTAAGGTCCTTTTGCTCTAGCCAGTAGGCCATGCTGCTTTTATGCATGTGCCTCTGTTCCTCGAGGCTTTCCACTTGTAGAATGTAGACTCCTTGTGGACAGGGGAATGCGCCACTTGCTTCTTTTGTACTTCCCAAGCACATAATCTAATGTCTTGCTCCCATCTGGGATCCTCAGTGAATGCTACTATCCCTTTTAGTCTTTCCTCGCCGAAGGAGCTATTGCTATTTCTACTCGTACTGTATGATATCTATCGGATCAGACTGGTCTTCAAGATCAAAGATGATATCCTGTTCTTTTGTTCTATCTCCCCACATTGCCAAGAACAGATCCTGCACACCGTGGATTTACAGCAAATGCCACTGACTGTGTGACTGAATGAACCTGATGATGAGCGCTTAGAACAGTGCCTGGCACATTGTAAGATCTAAACAAACACCATCATTATTATGATGATGATCATGGTACTTGCTAAGCATTTACTATGTGCCAAGCACTATGGTAGATCCAATTTGGTCAGGGTGGACATAGTTCCTGTCCTACCTGGGGCTCAGAATCTAAGTAGGAGAGCGTAGGACTTAATCTCCATTTTACAGATGGGGTAACTAAGGCACAGTGACTTGCCCAAGGTCACACAGCAGACGTGGGCAGAAATGGGATTAGAACGTAGGTCCTCTGACTTTCAGGTCCACGCTCTTTCCACTAGGCCACGCTAGTTGCCGCAAGTGGCTTGATTTTTGAGTCTTTGATAATAAAAATAGTAAGTTAGGTGTTTACTATATGGCAGCCAAAGTCACTGAGCTGATCCCCATGCGTGGGATTTTTCTAATTATAATGATGATGATGATGATGATTATATTATTGAAGTGTGTTCTATATGCCCAGCACTGTGCTGAGCATTGGGATAAGTAGAATAAAAGCAGATCTAACACAGACCCTGTCCCACATCGGGCTCAGATTCTAATGAGGAGGAAAAATAGATATCATCCCCATTTTTACAGATGAGAAAACTGAGACACAGAGACATCAAATGACCTGCCCAAAGTCATCCAATTGGCAAGTAGCACAGACTGGATTAGAATTTAGGTGTCCTGACTCCCAGACCCATATTCTTTCCGCTAGACCATGCTCACAGATTTATTTCCTTATGGGATCCTCAGGGCAGCTGGGGAAGGCAAATGAGGAATTTGCAGAATTCCCTGCCATCTATCTTTAGCTCTCCCCACGAATGTCCCTTAGATCTGTCTTGATGTATTGAGAGTGGAAGTGAGGAGAGAGACTGATCCTAGGAGCCGGGACCCCATCCCTGCACCCCAAAGGCTGCTATTAATGTCTGTCTCCCCCTTTAGACTGTAAGCTCATTGTGGGCAGGAAGTATGTCTACCAACTCTGTTATATTGTACTCTCCCAAGCATTTTAATATGGCGTTCTGCATAATAATAATAATAATAATGATGATGGTATTTGTTAAGCACTTACTATGTGCCAACCACTGTCCTAAGCGCTGGTGTATATACAGGGCAAGTAAGTTGGACACAATTTCAATTTCCATTTTACAGAGGAGATAATAATAACAAGATAACCGATGCACAGAGAAGTTAAGTGGCTTGCCCAAGGTCACCCAGCAGACAAGTGACAGAGCCAGGATTAGAACCCACTATCTTTGACTCCCAAGCCCATGCTCTTGCCCCTAGGCCATGCTGCTTCTCAGTAAACACTCAATAAATACAGTTGGTGGATTGAGAGGGATATGGGACTTCAGCAGGAAGGAGGTTCCAGGTGAGCACTTTTTCCCTCGAGTCCCAGCAACTCAGGAAAGAATCTCATGTTGGGCAGTGCCTGGGATGGAGCCTGGAACGAGAGGCTCAGAGCCAGGTTTGAGTTACGCTGAGGTTCCAGTTCGACGTCTGTTAATACGAAAGCAGGCCTGGGAACTCCTTGTGACTTGAAAAATAGCAGGCGGCCAACGGGAATCAATTGATGAACTGGAGGAGTAGAGGAATAGGCCTCTGATTTCTCCCCGAGGAGCCATCTTGAATTGTCCCTTTGGGATTTGGCATCCTGTTTATCTTCCCCTACCTAGATTGGACCAGTGGAGAGCCCCCATGTCTTCCCATCCCCCCACCAGAAACTCCCTCTCCAACCCACATGAGATGATTTTCATGACGAAAAAATTATTGCTTTTTGATTTACTGCTGTGGCTCACCTAACTAAAGCTCAGGACATGGTCCATCTAAATAAAGTATTTTCACCAGACAGTAGAGTATTTGAGTGGATATTCCTTCCTCTCCCATGGATCCTGATAAACTGCTCTTTTCAAAAAAAAAAAAAAAAGAGAAGAAAATGCATATCTTTCGCCAAACCACAGGGCAATCATTGTCCCCGTCATCACATAATTATCCTCCTCATCATCACTACTGCCCAGTCCTGCAAGACTTACTGAGATGTTTACAGAGCTCTGCTGTAGGTGCTTGGGAGTGAGAGGTGTACATTCAGAAGAAATTTTAAGCAAGATCCTTACCCTCAAAGAGCTTCCAATGACATGGGGAAGACACAAATAGAAATGGACCAAGATACCACATTTTCCCCACCTCTAGACTGTAAGCCCATTGTGGGCAGGGATTGTCTCTCTGTATTGCCGTAGTGTACTTTCCAAACACTTAGTACATTGCTCTGCACACAGTAAGTGCTCAATAAATACGAATGAATGAATAAAAGGGTCAGGGACAAATCAATCAATTGTATTTATTGAGTACTTACTGTGTGCAGAGCACTGAACTAAGTGCTTGCGAGAGGACAGTGTAACAGAGTTGGTAGATGTGTTCCCTGCCCACAAAGAGCTTACAGTCTAGAGGGTAAATGTAATAACAAATGTATCACTTACCAATAAACAAATCGTAGAGGAGATGATATTTTAGGAGAGTTTTGAAATTGGGACAGGGACAGATTTTGGTCAAGGTGGAAAGAGAGTAATCCAGGTAAAGGCAGGAGTCAGGAAAGCAGAGTGTGAGGCTGCAAGGAGGTTTAGAGGGATTAAAGCTGCTTGTAGAAGTGAGGTTGAGTCAGTGATTACTGGGATGGCAGAACTGGAGAATAATAATGTTGATATATGTTAAGCGCTTACTATGTGCAGAGAACCGTTCTAAGCGCTGGGGTAGATACAGGGTAACTAGGACCTTGGTTTGGAAATCTGTTTGGAAAATCCTCCGACACTCTAGGGAGGAGAGTTGTACAGTTGAGGATGCTAGAGCATGGTGAATAGTCTATTTGGGTTTGGAGTTGCCCGAGGACCTCACTGACAATGGGAGCAGCAGCATGATGGAAACAGCGAAGGTCTCTGGGTTAGAAGTAACACGGCCTAGTGGTGGATAGAGCACCGGGCTGAGAGTCAGGAGGTCATGGGTTCTAATCCCCGCTCTGCCACTCGTTTGCTGTGTGACCTTGAGCAAGTCACTTAACTTCTCTGAGCCTCAGTTCCCTCATCCGTAAAATGGGGATTGAGACTGTGAGCCCCATGTGGGACAGGGACTGTGTCCAAGACAATTATCTTGTATCTATCCCGGCGTTTAGAACAGTGCTTGACTCATAGAAAGTGTTTAACAAATACCACCGTCATCATTATTATTATTGGGAGCCAGGAGCAGCAGATCCCATCATTGGTTTGGACACTGTTCTCACAATCTATAAACTGGGCCTCAGTTTCCCTGCGGGGAAGAGTAATCCTCAGTCTACCCTCCTTCCCGCCCCACTAGGGACAAAATTAAATGCTAAAGAGCTTTGCAAATATAATAATAATAATGTTGGTATTTGTTAAGCACTTACTATGTGCCAAGGACTGTGCTGGGGTAGATACAAGGTTATCAGGTTGTCCCACAAGGGGCTTACAGTCTTAATCCCCACTTTACAGATGACGTAACTGAGACACAGAGAAGTTGTGACTTGCCCTAAGTCACAAAGCTGACAAGTGGTGGAGGTGGATGCCTTCTAGGGGCAAATGATGTTTAGGAGTATTATTAGTAGCCAAGGTGGGAGTGACCTGGCAGAAGGAAAGGGAGGAGGGATGCCTGTGAGAAGAGTTTGGAGGGGAAGAGGATTGTCAGTAAGGGCTGGGCCCTGAGCTGCTGTGAAAAGACCCCTTCCTAGATTGCTGAGAACAGGTTTAGGAAAGGGAGTGCTCCTTGAGAAGCAGCGTGGCTCAGTGGAAAGAGCACGGGCTTTGGAGTCGGAGGTCATGGGTTTGAATCCCGGCTCAGCCACTTGTCAGCTGTCTGACTTGGGGCAAGTCACTTCTCGGTGCCTCAGTTACCTCATCTGTAAAATGGGGATTAAGACTGTGAGCCCCACATGGGACAACCTGATTCCCCTCTGTCTACCCCAGCGCTTAGAACAGTGGTCGGCACATAGTAAGCGCTTAACAAATACCCACATTATTATTATCCTCCATCCCGACCTCTTACTAAAAGTTGCATCAAGGTGAGAAAGGGCCAATGGGAGAGAACTCAGCCTCCCCTTCTCTGGCGTCTGTGGAAGCCACACTGATTTATTTGTCCAATGGGAGATGGAGTGGAGAGGGCCAGGACCAATGCCACTTACACTCCATCGTCATCATCATCAACAGTGGTATTTATAGGGGGCTACTGAGATTGTAAATTCCTTATGGGCAGGGATCCTGGGGTTTGCTTCTATTTTTCTTCCCTAAGTCCTTAGTAGAGTGTGTTGCTCTTAGCATATGCTCAGTGAGTACCGTGGGCGATTGGTTGATTGGCACCCATCTTCCCTGGAGAACTGGGCTCATATAGGCCGAAGCAGAGGTACCACAGTGGCAGTTGGGACCCGGCCCACGGCCCCGTACAGACCAACGATGCCTCCAGTTCATTCTCAAAAGACCAGATCAGTGGGTTTGGGACTTGGAAGCATTAGCCTTTAAGCTCCCTATTCCTCAGCACTTATGTACACAGATGTAGTCAATTATACATTCATTTATTTATGCAGCAGTGTCATCCTTACATGCTTATATGCCTAACCTGTTATATCTTCCTCCAGCACACAATATTTGTAAATAATTTGTGATTGCCAAGCTTCCATCTGATTGTAAGCTCTTGGAGGAGTGACAACATGTATTTGGCTTTTTTTTTTTCCGATGGTATTTGTTACTACATGCCAAGCACTATTCTAAGTGCTAGGACAGACACAGATTAATTAAGTCGAACACAGTACCTGTCCCACATGGGGCTCACAGTTGAAGTAGAACACAGAACAGTATTGAATCCCCATTTTAAAGGTGAGGAACCTGAGGCACAGAGAAGTGAACTGACACCTAAGGTCAAACAGCAGACAAGTGATGGAACCAAGATTAGGACCCAAGTCTTCTGACCCCCGGACCCAAACTCTTTACACTTGACCATGCTGCTTCTGACTTTCCAGGCAAATAATACTGTGCCCCGCACACTGCAGGTGTTCAGTAAATATCACTGACAAGTCGTCATCAGGAATCTCTGCTCCTACCCAGTAACTAACCCCTGGAAAACATTGTTGTGACCACTTGGGTTCTATTCCCATGTCTGCACCTAGCTTGCTGTGTGATCTCTAATGAGTCACTGAATAACGTTAATTATGGTATTTGTTAAGCCCTTACTATGAGCCAGCCACTCTACTAAGCGCTGGGGTGGGTACAAGCAAATCCGGTTGGACACAGTCCCCGTCCCATGTAGGACTCTCAGTCTCAATCCCCATTTTACAGATGAGGTGACAGAGGCAGAGAGAAGTGAAGTGATTTGCGCGAGATCACACAGCAAATAAGTGGCAGAGCGGGGATTAGAATTTATGAACTTCTGACCCCCAAGCCTGTGCTCTATCCCCTACAACATTTCTGCCTCTCAGTTTCCTCATCTGTAAAAAGGAAATAAGTTAACCTGATCCCCCTCCTTCCATGTTGGGAGGCCCAAGTATGACAAGGAATGTGTCTGACGTGATTCTCAGTAAATAACATTGTGATTATTACTGCGATTCCCAATCAGGATGCTTTGACGGTCTTTGAAAAAATGTCCACATTCCCTCAGGAATATACCAGGTTCTGGTTCTGCAGCTGAGAGCAGATGCCTCTTCCTCGACTTTTCAGCCTGGCGTAGTAGAGCATGGGCATGGGAGTCGGTAGATTATGGGTTCTAATCCCGCTCCGCCGCATGTCTGCTGTGTGACGTCACTTCTCTGGGCCTCAGTTGCCTCATCTGTAAAATGGTGATTGAGATTGTGAGTCCCACATGGGACAGGGACTGTGTCCAACCCTATTTGCTGGTATCCACCCAGCGCTCAGAAAAGTGCCTGGTACACTGTAAATGCTTTACAAATACCATTATTAATTATGATTCTCTCAAACAAATCCGCTAACCCCATATTTCAACTCTGGTCAGAACCTGGCTAGAGTAGCTGCATGTCAGAAGTGGCAAGCTCCTTCCTCAGCTTCTTTGCCTGCCCCATCCTAGGTGGAAAGAATTCAGGGCTGCTGGAAGCAGCCAGTCCAGAGAGCAGGCAGGCAAACCGGCAGGCCAGATCCGTGCAATATCGATTCCCAACTCCACGCCGATGTCTGAGGGGCTGCGGTGATACGCCGAGAACTGCAGACATGGGGGTTTCTGCCCGGCAGCCCATTCTCTGCTAAATGATTGTATTGATTCAATTGATACTATTTGTTGGGCTTTCTCCCTCCGAGTTTATAAAACGTAAGGGTTCGGACAGAGCTGAGGAAGATCTGATGTGCGGAGAAAGCGTTTGAAAGATTAACTTTAGTGAAAGCTTCAAGGTTTGGGTAATCCATAATTAATCAGCCAAGCTCGGAGGCTCTATAATTGGATGCCAGTGACAGCCCCGTAAAGGTGAAAAAAGGGAGAAAATTCCCTCACTCAACCCATTTGTATCGTGGAAATTTGGGATTTGAAGAGACGGGTGTTCGGAATTTAATCAGATTTGTGTTTAGTTGGAGTGCATTCACTTAGATGCGATTTATAAATAAGGCAAATCATAAAATTACAAGAATTAGTGGAGGAAAAGACCCATATAGTGTTTCTCTAGGGAGTCGGCACAAGATTAAATTTAGTCTCGGTCCTTAATCCTTGCCCGTGTTTACTGTCAGTTGTCAGGGCAGCCATAAGAGTTACCTTCTCCAATGTCTTTTAATCTCGTATTTTCCCTCATCAAAATTTGAAACGTCGTGAACTCTCAAAAGGTCCCAGGCAACTCTTTGGAGAGCAGAGCAGAAACTTAGAGAACTTAGAAGATAATGTCATGTTTGCAAGACAAGACAGATCCTGGTGGTATAGTGTGGAGACGGGGTCAGTCCTGTCCAGAAAATCCCCTCCTGGGTTTATCATTGGCCCTGAAAAATGAGCTTTTCCATCTTTGATAAAAAATTAATACAAGTAAAATGTCGACCTTTTGGCTGCTCATTGAGTGTCCTGTGAATGTCAGAAAAGCCCAGCTCTGTTTGCTCATTTGAACTTCAGCAAATTTAGCCAAACTAATCTTCAGAGATTAATGCCGGGTTGTACAGGTTTGGGGGACATGAATGTAATATTTATAAGTTGATTGTGAGCAATACGAACTTGATATTTCTACAACAGTTGGTTCAGAAAGACATTCTTAAATTCATACTTACTATAGTTCCTGCCGTTGCGTATGAGCTATGGTGAAGGTCTCAGGATTTTAAATTGGAATGGGAAGATTTAGTACTGGTATACACAATAATTTGCTTTAAGCTGTATAAATAGTATTTTATTCGGGGATTCATTGAAAGGAGGTTTGAAGGTCAGATCCTTCCAACTTTGAGTGCATTTGTATTTAATTTCCAGAGTCTTAGGTCTCTTTTCTAATCCTGAGTGGCTCGACAGCTGGAATATTTTACAGTGATGGGAAATTGGATGTCAATTTGAGAAGCCCTCCCCCTAAATTCCTCACTCCTGTTCTCCCCTACCCGCTCTCCACCCTCGCTCCCTCAGAGGCGTCTTCTTCACTCATTGGCCTTGCTGTCATCACTTCTCTTTCCCTCCTCTAAGGTTCCTGATTCATTCATTCATTCAATCATATTTATTGAGCGCTTACTGTGTGCAGAGCACTGTCCTAAACGCTTGGAAAGTACAGTTCGGCAACAGATAGAGACAGTCCCTACCCAACAACGGGCTCACAGTCCTGATCTTCTGTGGGAGAAGCCCTGGGCCCCTGCCCTGGGGTGCCAGAGCCAGATCCAGCTCCAGATCCTTTCTCCTCTCCATTTCCTCCTCCTCCTCTCCCATTGGACTGCCATGTCCCTGTTCTCTTGACCTTTGTCATTTAGTGGGCTGGGTCACTATAAAGAGGTTCAATCTGAAAATGGTCATCTTTGCTCCTCACTGAGGTGGTAGGTGGAGCAAGATGCTGTGGTCTTAAGCACTTAGACATTCCAGGCACTGAGGTGGAGTCAAGATAATAATGATACTAATTATTACTCTTATAGTACTTGTTCAGTGCTTACTATGTTCCAGTTACAGTTCTAAATGCTGGGGTAGGAACAAGTTAGTCAGGTGGGATACAGACCCTGTTCCCCATGGGGCTCACACTCTTAATCCCTATTTTACAGATGAGGTAACTGAAATCCAGGTAAGTTAAGTGACTTGCCCAAGGTCACGCAGCAGACATATGGCAGAGCTGGGATTAGAACCCAGGTTCTTCCGACTCCAAGGCCCATGCTCTATCTACTAAACCACACTGTCCCTTCCCCATCCAGAGCTCACAATCTAAAGAGGAAGAAGAAGGGCAGGGATATCCCCGTTGTTCAGATTTGTAAATTGAGGCCCGGAGAGGTTGTGATTTGCCCAAGGTCACGCAGCAGACCAGTGGCAGAGCATGTCTCCTGATTCCCAGGTCCGTGCTTTTTCCATGAGGCCACCCTGCCTCTCGCCATCTCCTCAATCATTAGTACCTGGCAGATGCTTACTCATTCATTCATTCATTCATTCAATAGTATTTATTGAGCGCTTACTATGTGCAGAGCACTGTCCTAAGCGCTTGGAATGGACAAATCGGTAACAGATAGAGACAGTCTCCGCCCTTTGACGGGTTTACGGTCTAATCGGGGGAGACAGACAGACAGACAAGAACAATAGCAATAAATAGGATCAAGGGGATGAACATCTCATTAAAACAATAGCAAATAAATAGAATCAAGGTGATGTACATCTCATTAACAAAATAAATAGAGTAATGAAAATACATATAGTTGAGTGGACGAGTACAGTGCTGAGGGGAGGGGAAGGAAGAGGGGGAGGAGCAGAGGGAAAGGGGGGAAAAGAGGACGTAGCTGAGGAGAGGTGAAGGGGGTGTAGAGGGGGAGCAGAGGGTGCAGAGGGAAAAGGGGAACTCAGTCTGGGAAGGCCTCTTGGAGGAGGTGAGCTTTAAGCAGGGTTTTGAAGAGGGGAAGAGAATCAGTTTGGCGGAGGTGAGGAGGGAGGGCGTTCCGGGACCGTGGGAGGACGTGGCTCGGGGGTCGACGGCGGGATAGGCGAGAACGGGGGACGGTGAGGAGGTGGGGGCCAGAGGAGCGGAGCGTGTGGGGTGGGCGGTAGAAAGAGAGAAGGGAGGAGAGGTAGGAGGGGGCAAGGTGATGGAGAGCACTGTGTTAAGCTCTTGGAAGTGGGCAGTGGACTTGGTGGATGCGATCCTGGCCCTCAAAGAGATGACACTCTAGCCAAGGAGTCTGCCACTTGGCCCCTTGCCTATGTTGCCGTTGTGGGCAAGCGAAGCCAAGGCCCGGGACTCTCAATGTCAGCCACGTGGGACGCTTCAGAGAAATCCCATCAGCCCAGACGCTTTGCTCGAGGGCTGCCCGTCCATCCTCACAGCAATGAGACGCCACAGAGCAGCAGTAAGTCGGACTCTGCGACCCTTCCCCAGATGCAGGGGATGTAATTGTCAATAAATCGGTTCAGCCCTTTAAGAGCTAGGAGTTGCCATGATCTTTCTGGCTGAGACGCCCACCCCAGCAGGGTGCATTTGAAAGCGAGGAGCGTTCTGGGTAATTTAATGACCTTTGAGTTCAGTTTCGTCCACCGGAGTTGGCTCAGGGTCTCTCCGGATTTTGGTGCTGGAGGAGGGAGACTAGCTGAATAGTTGCTATAGCGATAACGGACACTTGGAAGTTTAAAAGGCTGTAAGGGCTTGGGCCGACCAGAGATCTCCAGACCTAAGGGACCTTAATGGGTCACCTTGGCAGTGGGACAGCTATCCTACTTGAAAGTCCTTGAGCCTTAAGGGGGCCTCGAGAGGTCATTCAGACCAGCTCTCCTACCTCCAAGAGGGTCAAAGGGCCACTCCGCTTTATTTTTAAAGGTCTTCGCCATGAGGATTCTCTCTGGCCCTGCTTTTGTCTAAATCAGATCCCTGCTGCCATTCCTCCTATTTCGTAGGTTTCAAAGCCCCTAGACTTTGCTAAAGTGCCTCAAGTGAGGGCCACCCCTCCTCCCTCCGCCGAAACCTCCTGCTCTCCTAGTCGTGCCCTCTGCTGACCCTTTCGATCTCCTGCCCGGTTTCTTCCAGGTGAGGCAGATCCCCCTGGTTCCGGTCAGTTTGCAGGGTTCTTTCCAAGTTCTCTGAGGACACGATTAAAGCCGCCCAACCGAATCTCTGTTAAATCCCTGCACATCTGAGGTCCATCAGTTGTTTCCGATTAGGACTCCAGACAGCCCCGTGACATATTTTTATTGTCAGGTTAGAAGAAAACAGTCGACTCGTATGCAACATTCTCATTATGTTCCCTTTATAACAATTTCTAAAAGAGAATAAATATAAAATATTTCTCTGTATTGGGGCAATATTTCAGCCTGACTTTAATATGCTGCATGATTTTCCAACTCACAATTCTTCTAACCTTGCGATGACAGTTAAGAAATCTTCAGTCTCGGGGAAAATGTACTGATCAATGAGTTACTGGCAACTCGGCCCATTTTGTTGGGAGTCCTGCTCTCCCCCCGCAGAAAGTCACACGGCACATCTCTCCCCTGAGAACATGCTGGGGTGGGCAGCTCTGAGAAAAGCCTGACATTCGGACACATTCCCAGCCCCAGGCCCCTTCCATGTGGCTTCGGTTTTCCGGTCTCGGCACGTAACCCCTGGTCGGCCACCTCGCTGACCCTCTGAAGCTTGCCCTGACTCCGGGATGTACTCCATCCGATAAATTAAATTAGGATTCCTCTCTCATCTGGTTGGGATTGGTGGCTGCCGTAGTTTTGAATGGGTGAGTGGCTCTGGAGGATTTTACTGGGAGAAGGAATTCCAGTGTGCGCTATCCTTCAGAGGTTTGCAGTGAGAATCTGCCTCATTCCCTCCAGACAGCGCCCTTGGCCCAGTTTCAGCTCGGTGCGGGGTAGAAGGCTGTCACTTTGGTTGTGTGTGCCTGTCTGTGCAGCTTAGAGTGTGTGTTGCGGAAGCCTGGAACGTTTCTATTTTCTTTTGTGGCGCAACAACAGAATTTTATCATCGGGGAAGAAAGGGAAACGAGGGCCTTAGTCAGGAAGGGCTACAAAACTCCTATAAAACACCAAACTTTCTGTGGTTTCAAGTTCCACTCAGCGAAACAAAATTTGCTGTCTCCCACATGGCTCTGCATCTCCTGTTATCTCTATCCAGGGCCCTTCAGCTTTTCAGCTTACCAGGAGAGAATTATTTATTACGTTGTTTATTCCGTTCTTTGCTGAAAGTGCCCAAACAGAGCCACTGGGGAGACAGGTAGCTGCCGAGCAGGTGGAACTGAAGGAGATCTGGCTGTACTTTGTGTATTTACAGGCTGTGCCCCGGAATAAACCTTGGCCAGGAAGTTAGTCCCCAATTAATGGGCATCCCGGGACGGTGGGGTGGAAGATAAGAGGGATCTGCAGCCCTGCCTAATGGCTAGTGCAGGAGCTGGGAGTCCAAAGGACCTGAGTCCTAATCCCAGCTCTGCCACCAGTCTGCTGTGTGACCTTGGCAAGCCACTTCATTTCTCTGGGCCTCAGTTACCTCATCTGTAAAATGGCATTTAAGACTGAGAGCCCCAAGTTGGATAGGGGCTGTGTCTAACCCGATTAGCTTTATCTACCCCAGGGTTTAGTACAGTGCCTAGCCCAAAGTGCTTAACAAATAACATTTAAAACAAAAAAAAAAGGAAGAAAGAGGATATTGGCAAGATTAAAAGCAACAAGGATAGCGCATGGGCCTGGGAGTCAGAAGAACCTGGGTTCTAATCTCAGTTCCGCCCCTTGTCTGCTTTGTGACCTTAGGCAGATCAGCTTCTCTTTGTCTCTTATCTCACCTGTAAAGTAGGGATTAAGACTGTGAGCCCCGTGTGGGACACGGACTGTGTCCAGTCTGATTATCTAATATCTACCTCAGCGCTTCATACAGTTTCTGGCACACAGGTGCTTGATATATACCCTAAAAAATGGGGGAAAAAAAGATTCAAGACATTCAGGGAGGCCATTGCTGCTTCACAGGGCTTCACCTCGGCTAACAGGTGTTGCCCGTTTCTAGGGCTCTGCCAGGCAGATCAGGATGGTGGGCTCATTGGCTCAATTAGGCATTTCCCAGGAGTGGAGGTCGAGTTTGCCTTCCTCTGCCTTCTAGGCTGTTGCCCTGCTGGTTGTTTAGCAGGAGGCAACTCAACGGTCCCTACTCCCACCCTGCCCCTCGCTCGCTTGGATTCACCCAAGAGTGACTGAGCACTCCCTCTTCCTGGAACACAATGTGGGCTAACAAGAAGAGCAAGGATCAAGAGTTCTGAGTTCCAGTACTGCCTCTGCCTCTAGCCTGCTGTGTGACCTTGGCTGAGCTACCTAACCTTTCTGGGCCTCATTTTTAAAATGGGGATTAATATACCCAACTCTCCCAACTTCAGAGGGATATTATAAAGATGAAATGAGCTAACCCGTGTGAAATTGTTGGGGAAAGAAAATCACTTAGGGGTTTTTACTGAGACTACTGAATGTAAAGCTCTGTGCTTGGCACTTGGGAGAGTACCACAAAAGGAAGACAATCTCCTGCCCTTTCTTACAGGAATATAGGCAGACAGAATTTATTGCTATTGGGAGAGCAGGAAGTAATACAAATATATCGGGAAGAAATTGCTTAATGAATAATTGAATATACAAATAAATAAAAATATAGAAGTGTGCATAAGTGCTTATGTTAGGAATAAAGAATAGGATAAGGAAGTGCCAAGGTTGGGTGCTGGGCTGACAGGCCTAGGATGCTGTGAATTATTCAGAGAAGACTCCCTGGAGGAGATGGGCTTCGGGGAGGGCACTGAAGATGGGAAAGGTGAAATCCGGTTGACTTAGGAGAGAATTCAAGTCAAAGGGAACAACATGGGTGAGAGGAAGGGAGAGCCAAAAGTGAGAGAAGGGATGAGAGTACCAGAGAGAAGTAGTAGGTGAAGAGAGACAATAAGTAAGTTAGATGGCAGGGGTGAGTCTTGAAGCCAATTAAATAAAAGTGCTAGTCAAGGTGGGGTTCTAGATGGGCTCGATTTTTAGGGCCCATTTATCGCTTCCCACACCAAACCCAGCCGTCTTGGTAAAATCTGGAGCTCATTCTGCCTGAACCCCGGAATTTCTAGAAGATTATCAGCATCCGAGGTAGTATAGCTGACTCCTTGAAGAGGCCTGCATCCCCTTGAATGTCCTCTACATAGTGCTAACGGTGCACCCAGCCTGCACCGCTCTGTCACCGTCTTCATTAGAGTCTATGAATTTGGCTACAACTAAAAAATCCCACAGCGCATTGCCCCTCCTTACCTTCCAATTGGCTGAAGCAGCCTGAAGATGCCCTGAATGCTTCCATTTTGAAAACCCGTCGGTGTGGGCAGGGAACCTAACTACCAACTCTCTTGTATTACACTCTTCCAACTGTTTAGTACGGCTCTGTATACGGTAAGCACTCAATAAATGCCACTGACCAAAAACCTGCAAACCAACAGGAAGGGCTGAGATTGAATGATAAATCTTGAGGGAATCTGCCAGAGTCTGGCCAGGACCATTTTGGGCTCAGTTCAGTACCTGGCCGTTCAGACTCAGGTACCGCAGGCCCCTTGGGTTAATCCAAGCCTATGCAAGGCACTTCTGTCAACAAGGTGGCTATTTGTCTGATTTTATGCTATTTTCAGTGGTACATTTCCCTGCTGGGAATGGTTACAGCACCAGGAGCCTTTATTATGTCTGGAATTTGTATTTTATGTACCCAACCTTGCTCCACCTTGGCTCCTGCCGCCATTTCTCCTCCTCTGACCTGGGAGGGGGACAGAGTGGTTCTAGGGTAAGGGTAGGAATCTGGGAGCACGGTTAGAGCTGCCGCCAGAGAAATACTTTAGGTTAGGATGGACTTCTGCACAATGTTCCCTGTGACATGATTATGTGACACTGTACCCGATATAACACACACAAGTGCTGTCAGAGGCCACCCTATCTCCTGCACATTTTGGCTGGTTCCTCAGGTTTGAAAAATTGGCACACATGTTTCTGTGCCCCGTCCACCTCCTATCCACCCTTCTGTCTATCCACCACCCCCTCAGTCCACAAAAGGGTCCCCAAGTATCTGCTGGCTACAAACGCTCTCAAGAATTTCCCCGGCAAACCTAGATTCTCAGGAGAACCACAATCAAGGGAAATTAAAAGGAAAAACAGATATACATACAGGCTCTCTTTTTGCCCACCACCTGATTCTCTTCAGACATAACCTGGTTTCAGTGAAGTCTTGGGCAGGATGGGTTGGGGATATTTTAATGGCTGCTGTTCACCCCTAAAAGTGAGGCAAGCAGATTGGAGACATGGTTGAGCAATTTCGGTCCCTCCCCCTAAATGTGGCTGTCTGTCAAGGCCCTTTCTGGGTCCTCGTCTCTCCTCACTTTACATTCACCCCCATAAGGGAGCTCATCACCATAGCATAATAATGGTATTTATGAAACACTTCTTTTGTGTCAAGTATTATATTAAACACTGGGGAAGATACAAGACTGTATATATTTTGGAAAGACAATGAGGATCTCAGTTATGAACACTGAGTTTTCGGTGCTAGCAGGACATGAATGCAGAGATGTTCTGGGAGAGATGCAAGACCTACAGAGGAGAGAGAGAGATCAGGACTGGCAAGATAGATTCGGGAGTATTCTTCAAAGCGGTGCAGCATAGCCTAGTGGGAAAAGCTGGGGATTGGGAGTCAGGAGACTTGGGTTCTTGTTCAGATTCTGGACTTGCCTGCTGTGCGATCTCAGAGAAGTCACTTAACACCTCTGTGCCTCAGTTGCCTCATCAATTAAGTGGGGGAAAATATCTATTATCCTTCCCCAAAGAAGATGAAGCCTGTGTGGGACAAGGATAAGATCCATTTTGATTAATCAATCAATCAGTTGTATTTATCGAGGGCTTATTGTCTGCAGAGCACCGTAGTAAGCACTTGGAGTAGTACAACAGAGTTGGTAGAAATGTTCCCTACCCACAAAGAGCTACAGTCTAGAGGAGGAAAGCAGACATTAAAATAAACTATGGATATGTACATAAGTACTTCGGGGCTGTGGGTGGGGTGAATAATGGGTATAAATCCAAGCGCAAGGACGACAGAAGGTGGAGGGATTAGGGGAAATGCTTCTGGTCTCCCCTCTTTCATTCATTCATTCAGTCAGTTGTATTTATTGAGCGCTTGCTGGGTGCAGAGCACCATAGTACACTTTGCTACCCAGATCAGTTTTCTAAAACCTTGTTCTGCTCATCTGCCCACCCTTCAAGAAAGCCTCCAAAGGTCACTCATTCTTCCCCTCATCAAGCAGAAACTCTTTGGCTTTAATCCAGTCAATCAGTTCTCCCTCCCATACTTTTCCATTTTCATTTCACTCCACCTGAGCTCCCACCTTCGTTCCAATCAAGTTTAACTCCTCAGTGTGTCTCGTTATTGTCTCTTCTGCTGTCGGTCTTTTGCTTATGCCCTGCTTCCTGGAACTCCTTCCCCCTTCAAATCCAACAGAGCAGTCCTGTCTCTAAGTTCAAAGGTCTCCCGAAATATCATTTCCTCCGCTAAGCCTTTCCTGATTATTTCTAATCTTGCCTGTTTATATCTGCCCTCTCCCTCCACCGCCTCTCCCACACTTCAAGGTTGACAGCATCCCTGGTACTTTCGTGGTGCATTCCAAATCGTCTTCCTTAAGCACTAAGAACATGTACCATTCTCCTTCCCATCTGTAATTTATTTTAGCACTGTCATTCCCGCTGGATTGTAAGCTCCTTGAGAGCAGGGGAAATATCTATCTACCCTCTTCCGTGGCATAGCGGGCAGAGCACGGGCCTGGGAGTCAGAAGGTCATGGGTTCTAATCCCAGTTCTGCCACTTGTCTGCTTTGTGACCTTGGGCAAGGCACTTCACTTCTCTGGGGCTCAGTTACCTCATCTGTACAATGGGATTGAGACTGGAGCCCCATGTCAGTCAAGGGACTGTGACCAACCCCATTAGCTTGTCTCCACCCCAGCACTTGGTACAGTGCTTGGCACATAGTAAGTGCTTAACAAATTCCATCATCATCTTGAAGCCTTCCAAGCACCCACTACACTGCTGTACATATAGTAGGCTCTCGGTAAATACTACCGATTTGACTGACTCTCCCGTCAGGAGGGGATGGCCAGAGTGACCGCTTAACCTACTCTGTTGTTCTGAAAACCAGATCGTGTCACCATCGCTCTCCTTCCCAGCTTCTGGGAGAGAAATGCTTCCCGTGGTTCTTGTGCTCCAGGTAGCCGGTGAGTGGGCTGGCGTGTTACAGCTCTCAATTCCCAGCTCCCAGCCCCAGGACTCCTCCACACTAGGCTCTCTCTTTCAGGTCTCCTGCTTTTCCTCCTGCTATTCAGCAACAGCCCATTAGTTGCCAGGGCTGTTTGGGAAACACCTTGCAATCTGTTTGAGTCTCGCTAGTGTCCCTGAGCAGAGTCATCTGGAACCTTTGCCCTCTCTCTTCCCCTAAAGGGGAAGAGTCAGCATAGAGGATGAGAGAGACTCCACATTCCCACCCTGGGCTCCAAACCTCCATTAACCTGCTCTTTCCGGCTCTGCCCAGGGCTTCAGAGGGCACTGCAGGTGAAGTGTCCTTACCCTTTCATTTTCTGTCAGCCTGGCTTTCTCAGCCTCATGCCCACAAGCCTCCCCCATGCCTCCCCCCGACCTTCCACGATCACACACTCAGTCAGAGCCTCTCTCGCCTTCTCCTTTCCTGCAAATTTCCTCGATGTTGGTTTTTTGATGACATTTTTTAAAGGTGCATTGGTGCCCAAGCCAGCACCCCGAGCTGCCGACGGGGACCTTTGTAACTGCAGGGAATCTTCCCAATTTGTAATCCGGAGAGTGAGTGTTCTGGCTTTTTTCGGCACATTATTTATTGGAGAGACTAACAGCTCGTTGGCAGCTCAAGCGATGCACTGGGAGGAATACTGATTTTTAAAATCCCCTTCCCCCTCACCCCCATCTCCCACCCTACACACACACACTTACACACACACACACACACACACACACGCACGAGGAGCTCTGCTGCCATTCCGTGCTGAGGAGAAGGGAAAAGGCTTAATGAGCTGGAAGGTAATTTTAGAAGAATGCAAATGGCAGGAAAATCCCACAGATCTCTTCCCTGGGTGAATGGAAGGGGAAACCTGGTGGACATCAAGTCCAATCTTGATTTCACCCACTGCACTGGTCGCTTTGGGCTCCCCCCAGTCTCAGCCCCCTAAGATCCCCTGAGGTTTCTAGAACTCAGTGTGAGACCCTCAGAGATGCCACTGACTCCAGAACTGGCCCAAATTTCCCAGGTTAGAAGTCTGGGATATAAACACATCTTTTAAGCAAAAGCAGGTTAAGTCTCTCCTGGACTCTGAACCACTTCCTTCCAGGTCTTCCAGATGCTGTTGAGCGGAGCCTGCTGATGCATAAGGAGGAAGCCAAGTTTTAATTTTAGCTTATGATCTTGGACCAGCCTAGGAGCGATGGGAGATAGAGAGTTGCATAGCTCAATCTCTCAAAGTTATTCATCCATCCTAACCACCAGAGTACCCCTTGGTCGAAGATCTGTCATTGCCATCAGTGGCTCCCTAGTGGGCAGAAAAGACCAGACCCAGTGAACCTGCAAACAGTGCATTGAGTTGGGATCGTTTCTCCTCCCCGGATCTGATTCCCATTCACCTAACCCTTCGGGTCACACTGCACCTTTGCCAAGAAGGTAAAAAGCCTACCGGTGGTTCCGTCTGTAGCTCAAGCAATGGTGGCCTGAGTGTCATTAATCAAACCTTTGGGGCTGTAAGGATTATGGAAGACTCTTCACTGCCTTTGGGCCATTGCCATGTGCAAAAATGGCACAGGGAGCGTTTCCATTTCCACCTCTCCAGGGGCTTCATGTCAAGGGCAAAGTTTGGACGTTTAGTAATCGTTTTCATCCACTTCATAATTATTCTTGTTACTTATTATTCTTTTCTTTTCTTGGACCATTTCAATGCCTAGGCTTTGTCAGGTCTGACCATGTCTACCTTAGTCCAAAACCGGGATAGTTTGTGACCTAGTCTTCAGTCGGACCTTTTGTTTTGACCTGTGACTGGTTTGTTTTTCCCCCTGTGAATCCCTGCCGGGATCCAAAAAAAAAACCCAACCACAATTGAGGTAACATTGATTCCACCTGATTAAATCTTTCCCATTTTGTCTTTTATTCGAGATGTGTAGATAAAACATTCTAATAGGCTCTCCTCCTAGTTTTCAGCACTTAATCCAGGGATTAATTTGGCTTTTCTTTCCAACACCTTCACAACTGCCGGGTGTCGGGCTTCCCATCCTGGCTGCAGTGATAGAGCCTAATACTGTTTGCTTTCTTAATTGCTTCTTAGCGTTTGTCTAGATATTTCAGAGTTACGCACAGCTCTCCCGTGGTTCCTTGCAAAAGCTCCCCCTACTAATTATGTGTCATTCAGTAGGAACATTTGGGCTACCTATTTATTGCCCACCATTTGCAATGATGGGCTTGCTTTGCTTTAGATGAGTTTACTGGTTTCTTATCCCTTACCTATTGAGCACAGATACAGTTCTGAGAGCTGGCCAGAACCGGATCCTACTTCGTTGGAGTCTTTCACTGCCTAGATTTAGAAGAACTGAGACCCCAAACTGAGGAAAGGAAAAAGAAGCCCCCGTGGGTAGGAGGATGTAATAATAATGATAATAATTGTAGTATTTGAGTGCTTAGTATGTACCAAGCACTACATTAAGCATTGGCTAGATACAAGATAATCAGGTCACATTCTAAAGTAGAACCAGCTTCTAAAAGAAGCACTGTGGCCTGGTAGGTAGAATTTGGGCCTGGGAATCAGAAGAATCCGGGTCCTAATTCTGAGCTCAACAACTTGTCTGCTGTGTGGGATTGGGTAAGTCATTTAACTTCTCTGTGCCTCGGTTACCTCATCTGTAAAATTAAGACTGTGAGCCCCGTGTGAGACATGGTCTGTGTCCAATCCGATTAGCTTGTGTCTCCCCCAGCCCTTAATACAGTGCCTGGAACATAGTAAATGCTTAACAAATGCCATAAAAAATACCATTTAAAAAAAAAAGTAGGAGTGACCATAGTTATTAAATCCCCATTTTGCAGATGAGGGAATTAAGCATAGAGAAGTTGAATGATGTGCCCAAGGTCACCCAAAGAGTCGGAATTGCTTCTCACTAATATTTGTCGAGTATCTACTCTGGGCAGAGCATCATCATCATCATCATCATCATTGTGGTATTTGTTAAGCATTTGCTATGGGTCGAGAAGTGTACTAAACACTGGGGTAAATACCAGAAAATCAGCCCTGACCTGGGGCTCACAGTCAAAGTAGGAGGGAGAACAGGTATTGATTCCCCATTTAGCAGATGAGGGAACTGAAGCATGGTCCATATCTCCCTACTCCGCAAGACCCTCCAATGGCTGCCGGTCCACCTCCGTATCAAAGAGAAACTCCTTACCGGTGGTTTGAAAGCACTGAATCAGTTTGCCACATCCTACCTCACCTCGGTAATCTCCTACTACAGCCCAGCCCTCACACTCCACTCCTCTAACACCTGCTTACTCACTGTGCCCCGATCGTGGCTTTCTCACTGCTGACCCCCTTTCCACATCCTCCCCCTACCTTGTAACTCCCTCTCCCTTCATATACGCCGGACCACCACTCTCTCTAACCTTCTCCCTCTTCATATATGCCAGAATACCACTGTTTCCACCCTCAAAGCATTATTAAGGTCACATCTTCTCCAAAAGGTCTTCCCCAGCTAAGCCCTCTTTTCCTTGGTGCACTCTACCTTCTGCATCATCTACGCACTTGGGTCTGTGACCTTTAGACATTTGATATTCACCCCACCCCTAACTGCACAGCACTTATATGCATGTCTTTAAATTATATATTATCCATATTAGCGACTGATTCTCCTCTGTACTGTACGCTCATTATTAGTAGGAAATGTGTCTGCTAATTTTGTTGTACTGTACTCTCCCAAGTACAGTACTCTCACATAGTAAGTGCTCAGTAAATACCTATTGATTGATAGGGAAGCAAAGTGACTTGTTCAAGGTCACACAACAGAACAGTGGCAGAACCAGGATTAGAATCCAAGTTCTCTGACTCCCTTACCCTTTCCACTAGGCTACCCCACGTATTAATACCCCACGTATTAATAGTAATTAAAGGGCACTGTAGTAAGCCCTTTAGGGGTTCCATCTGTGTCAGGGGATCACAAACGTGTAGTGGTATTGAATGGTCTGGATAACACTGGATCCTGAGGTGCTTTAGGAAAGGCATCTAAGAGGTAGGGATGCTGTAGGAGAAGGACCTGTGCTAGGGTAAACCCACAGAAGGCAGGGACTAGCTTGGTATAAGCTGCATTTGATGGTCCTTGGCCTAGAAGTAATGAGAATAATAATAATAATTTTGGTATTTGTTAAGGGCTTACCTCCTGCCAAGCACCATACTAAGTGCTGGGGCAGATGCAAGATAATCAGGTCCCACATGGGGCTCACAGGCTAGGAGGGAGAGCAGGTATTGAATCTCCATTTTGCAGATAAGGAAACTTAGGCCCAGAGCAGTGAAGTGACTTGCCCAAGGTCACACAGCAATGTGTCTGTTTAAGGTTATCTTGTACTCCCCCAAGCCATTAGTACAGTGCTTTCCGCACATAGTAAGCACTCAATAAATACTATTGAAGGAATGAATGAACCGGGATTAGAACCCCTGTCTTCTGAGTCCCAGGCCCATGCTCTTCCTCATGGGTTCTAATCCCAGCTCCACCACTTGTCTGCTGTGTGACCTTGGGTCAGTCACTTTACTTCTCTGGGCCTCAGTTACCTCATCTGTAAAATGGGGTTTGAGACTGTGACCCCCCCACGTGGAACAGGTACTGTGTCCATCCCTGTATGCTTGTATCCACCCCAGCGCATAGTACAGGACCTGCTACATAGTAAGCACTTAACAAATACCATCATCATCATTATTATTACTGTTCATGAAGAAGAGTGGGCTAATGGAAAGAGTACGGGCCTGGGAGTCAGGGGACCAGGGTTTTAATCTTTACTCTGCCCCCTTGCCTGCCGTGTGATCTTGGGCAATTCATTTGACTTCCCTGTGCCTCAGTTACTTCATCTAGAAAATGAGGATAAAATGCGCATTTCCCCTCTCTTTTAGGCTTGCTCATGTCGTATCAGTCCCAGCTCTTAATACAGTCCTTGGCACATAGTAAGTGCTCATCAGGTACCACTGTTATTATTATAATATTAAGTGACATCCGGATGTCTGAAGCCTGGTCATCCACATTTTCCAGGCTTACATTCCTACCTGCGTGTGAATCAGAGATCTGATTCTACCCAGAGATCTATCTTTTCATCCTTCAATCCTAACACTCCTCTCTCCCCTCTCTAGGCTCCAGCCGGCATTTGAGGTTTTTATATTCAACCGAGAGCAGCTGGTGGGTTGGAGTGAGAATGGAGAGAGTGGGGGAAAGGGCACTGAAGGGAAGAGATGTTGCTATTCATGCTTGAAAATCTGACTCAGTCATTTCAAAACTAAAACTAGTGAACCAGTACACGTGTGCGGAGTGCTTAGCACAGAGAAACAGGAAGGTGATGATAATAATAATAAGAATAAGAATAATAACGATAATGGTCCCCTTTCAGGAGGGAGGAGGAGACTTCTAAGGATCAAAGTGGCTGGCTCCCATCACCTCAGGACTTCAGACCATTAGGTTTCAAGAGAAGCTAGAAAAGGCCAAGCCCATTTGGAGATGGGAAGCAGCGTGGCTCAGTGGAAAGAGCCTGGGCTTCGGAGTCAGAGGTCATGGGTTCGACTCCCGGCTCTGCCACTTGTCAGCTGCTGTGACTGTGGGCAAGTCACTTCACTTCTCTGGGCCTCAGGTACCTCATCTGTAAAATGGGGATTAACTTGTGAGCCTCACGTGGGACAACCTGATTACCCTGTATCTACCCCAGCGCTTAGAACAGTGCTCGGCAAGTAGCAAGCGCTTAACAAATACCAACATTATTATGGGTCCCAGGATAGGGCTGCCCAGACCTGGCTCAGTTCGGTACAAGAATTTACCCCAGGGTCCCCCCTTCCAACCGGAATTCTGAATACAACAGAGTATGAATATGCATTATGAATGCTTGATTAATTACCCTGCTCAGACTAGATACATCTTTGAATGATTATTTCCTATTTTAATTAGAATTTATCTGTACACTCACCACCGAAAGCAGGATCACAAGGGCTCCCTTTAATCGGTTATTATTTTTCCCCCTTAAAGAGACCACAGGAGAAACTGCAAGGAGGCTCCCCATACAACTAGGGGGTTTGTGAAGGATAACCCCAATTTATGGGGGAGGGAAAGGGAGAAGGGCAAGATGTTATCGAGAAGGTAGATCCTACTCTTAAAAATTCCTGGTAATGGAGCCAACTCAAACTCCCAGACCCATCCCCTTCTCACACATTAATCATCTCCACTGCACAATGGGGTCACAACTGGGAAGGGCTAGGAATTCCTTTGGGGTAACTCAAACCTCTCAGGCTTTTGCAAGCTCTTTTCCACATCTACCCTCAATGAAGAGGGGAGAATAGATTGATCGATACAAGCTGTCTTGATACAGGGAAGCACTGCCAGTTCGGAGAGATCTCATTGCCTGACCAGAGGTGGGCCTGAAGTGCTCTCTATCTATCAATCACTCGATCAGTGGTATTTGAGTGCTTATCGCGTGCAGAACAAGAACACTAGCACAACATGTCTAAGATACTGCAACTTTGAAGACCGAAGACCAGGGGGTGGAGACCATCACTGTGGAAATCTGTGTCTTCAATCGTGTCCAGACAACCTGGAGATGATTTTCGTTTGGGTAGGGCCACCCCCTACTGTTTCAGCCCTGTGTTATGTTCCATTGCTGTAATCTCATCAGGCCAGAACTGTGTGGCGGAAATAATAGTAGTAATAATAATAGTTTATAGTATACACATCCCGTCACTGGGCAGGGAGTGTCTCTATCTGTTGCCGAATTGTACATTCCAAACGCTTAGTACAGTGCTCTGCACATAGTACGCGCTCAATAAATACAATTGAATGAATGCATCCTTCCCAGCAGTATCTCGAGGAGATTTCCTGCCTTCTCTCAAGTTCCACCCCCTCCATCAGAGCATCTGATTCCATCCCTTTGCACTTCATCAAAACACTTGCCCCCTCCCTAAACGCCATCTTCAACTGTTCACTTGCTAGTGGCTTCTTCCCCACTGCTTTCCAATGGACTCTATTCCATCCTAATCCTCTACCTCTCAGCTGCCTTCGAGACTGTCGTCCACCCCCTTCTCCTCGAAGCAATACCCAACTTCAGCTTCACTGACACTGTCCTTTCCTGGGTCTCCTCCTCTCTCTCTGGATGCTCATTCTCAGTCCTTTTTCTGGGCTCCTCCTCTGCCTCCCATCCCGCAACTGTGGGTGTACCTCAAGGTTCACTTCTGTGTTCCCTTCTATTCTCCGTCTATGCCCACTCCCTTGGAGAGCCATTTGCTCCCATGGGTTCAGCTACCACCTCTACGCAGATGATTCTCCAATCTGCATCTCCAGCCCTGATCGCCCTCCCTTTTTGTGGTCCTGCATTTCTTCCTGCCTCAAGGCATCTCTACTTGTATGTCCTGTGGTCACCTTAAATTTAACATGTCCAAAACAGAGCTCCTTATCTTCCCACCCAAACCTGTCCTCCCCTTGACCTTTCCACCACTGTAGACAGTATCACCATTCTTTCTGTCTCACAGGCCCATAGCTTGTCATTATCTTTGACACCTCTTGCTCATTCAACCCATATATTCAGTCTATCACTAAATCCTGTCGGTTCAACCTTCACAACATCACTAAAACCCATCCTTTCATCTCCATCCAAACTGCTACCCTGTTAATCCAAAATTTTATCTTGTCCTCCTCAGATTACTGTATTAGCCTTCTTGCTGACCTCCCTGCTTCCTCTCTCTCCCCACTCCAGTCCGTGCTTCACTCTGCTGCCTGGATCGTTTTTCTACAAAAACATTCAGTCCATTTTTCCCCACTCCTCAAGAACCTCCATTGGTTACCCATCCACCTCAGCATCGAACTGAAATTCCTTACTGTTGGCTTTAAAGCACTCAGTCACCTTGTCCCCTCCCACTCGCATCTCGCTACTCTCCTACTACAACAAAGCTCACACGCTTCGGTCCGCTAATGCCAACCTACTCATTGTACCTCGATCTCGTCTATCTCGCCGCCGACCTCTCTCCACCCCCTGCCTCTGGCCTGGAATGCCATATCCCTTTTCATATTGGACAGACAACTGCTCTCTCCACCTTCATTGCCTTGTTAGGGGCACATCTCCGCCAGGAGGCTTTCCCTGACTGGGCCCTCATTTCCTCTTCTCCCACTCCCTTTGGCATCTCCCTGTCTCGTTCCCTTGATTCACCACCCACCCCTCCCCCAGCCCCACAGGACTTATGCACATATCCATAATTTATTCGTGTTAATGTCTGCCTCCCCCTCTGGATTGTTAACTCATCGTGGGCAGTGAATTTGTCTGTTATATTGTTCTGTTGTACTCTCTCAAGTGCTTAGTACAGTGACCTACATGAGGCTCAGAGACAAATTGGGAGAGAGAACAGATATTGAATCCCCATTTTATAGATGAAGAAGTTAAGTGACTTGCCCAAGGCCACCCAGAAGCCAAATAGCAGAGCTGAGATTAGAAGCTGAGTCTCCTGACTCCCAGGTCTGTGCTTTTTCTAGTAGGACACTTCGCTACTCACTTGTTTAGGGCCTCTCTCAGCCTCTCCTTCTCTACGCTCAGACAGTTCAAACTCAGCCTTTCCATGTCAGTCTCGATTTCCTAGTTCCTTGGTGATTTTCATCGCCTCTCTCTGAAGCCTCTCCAATTTTGGTCATTTTTTTTGAAATGAAACCCTGAGTCAAACCTTGTCCTCCTGATAGAGAATTAGATTAATTGACGGTCTTTGAGTGCTTACTTTGTGCAGAGCACTGTACTTGGGAGAGCTAGACACTAGACGCTATCCTTGCCCTTAGTCTAGTGGGGGAGTCGGACACTAAAATCAGTTGCAGGTAGGGGGAAAGAACTGGGTTTAAGTGCTGTGTTTGGAGGGTGTTCGGTGAGCTTGTAGGGGTCAGTCCCATGTAAGTAATCTAATTTCTGTGGATTTCCGTAAAATGTTTCTTTTATTGTCATTGCACTGTGGTTCTGGAAAGACGTACGTGACGTAGATCCGCACTTCCAAGAGGGGTGTGCAGTGTCTGAGTGAGATCAGTGGCCATGTTGTCTCTGAATCGAGCCTAGAAGGTAAGACCAGCCCCATCCATCTCAGGCTACCAAGCAGGAGGATGGATCAGTCGGAAGGGAGCTCGGTGGCTGATTTTGGGAAGTGCCGGAGGAAGGCCCTGGGCCGGCTGGAGTTTAGCTAATGAGTTCTCTGCCCCTCGGGGGCTCTTGGAGCGAATTCAGCTGTAACACAGACATCAAACCTGCGGGCTCCGATGCCATGGGTGACGGGGAAACCTGTTAGGAAATTAGGAGGCGATTGAGGACACTTGGGTTAGATTGAGGAGTTGAAAAAGGGCTCTCTGAGCTAGCGCGTTATCAGCCAGCCCCAGCACCCTCCGGGGAGAACAGCCTTTGGCCGCCGTGCCTCGCGGGGACCCCGTTCAGATTCCCTCAGGCTGCGTTCTCTGTCTCTCGTCATTCCCGGGGAGAAACTCTGATTTTTTTCCTTTTTAACTCTCTCATTTTTTTTTTTCCCACTTCTTCTAAATTTGTCTACATCAAAGTGAGATCCCTTATGTACTGTTCTCACCAAGGCTCTGGTGATTAAGCACTTAAATTGATTAATCAAATTTCCTGTGATGAGAACTACTGTCATTCATTAATCTGAGCGGGATTATAAATAAGAAATGGCAGATACAGGAGACAAACATGTTGACAGATAGGCCTGCCGGTCTGAATACCAATCACAGTGATGCATCCAGAGGCCTCTAGCTTTAGGCAGTCTGGAGATTCAGTTTCCTTGAAGATAAAATTAGTCTGAGATTAAAGTATCCCCATTTTAATAAAGAAATATTCATTTAAGAATGGGCAACTGCCGGAGGTGAAGGTGCGACTCTGCATGCCAGTGGCTTTTTGGCTAATGGAGGTGTTGGTGTTGGCGGGGACACTGCCAGCTATGATACTTATGGCACTAGGGCGGGTAGAAGTTTGTCTCTTTTATCACAAGAACGTTCTTCACTCCATATCCCCAAGCCATCAGGTGATGGCATTGAGAAGGACTGAGCCGTCCAGGAACGGACCAGTTCCTTTCGTCTGGGAATGAGGAATGGATCAGGGAGGGCTGACAGGCCGAGGAGACTATGCTGCGGAGGGATGTTGGAGAAGAAGACCTGACCCAGAAAGTCTAAATATCTGAGCGCCTGCAGCCTGAGCTGAAATTTACGCCATCCCTCTCATCTTCTGCTCTCCTTCCCAATTCTTTTATCTTGAGACACTCCACGATTAATAATAATGATGTCGGTATTTGTTAAATGCTTCCTAAAATGCCAAAGTACCGTGTGAAGGACTGGGGTAGTTAAAAGATCATCAGATCTGAGAGAATCCCTGTCCCACATGGGACCCACAATCTAAGAGGGAGGGAGAACTGGTATTTTATCTCTGTTTCATAAAATAGTAATGAGAACAGTAATAATACTACTGGTATTTGTTAAGTGTTTACTATGTGCAAAGCACTTTACTGAGGGTTGGGGTTGGTCCAGTGTGAGTAGAATGAACCCAGTCCTTGACCTACAAGAGGCTCACAGTTTAAGAAAGAAGGGAGAATGGGTATTGAATCCCCTTTTTTTTTTACAGATGAGGAAACTGAGGCACAAAGAAGCTAAGTGACTTGTTCATGGTAACCAGCAGGCAAGTGGCATATCTGGGATCAGAACCCAGGACCTCTGACTCCCAGGCCCGTGATCTATCCACTGAGCCATGCTGCTTCTCCACCAGATGCAGGAACTGAGGCAGAGAGTAGTTAAGTGATTTGCTCTAGCTTGCAAGGTCAGGGACAGAGTGGGGACTGGAACCCAGATTTCCCGATAATCGGTTCCATTCTTTTTCCACTAAGACACACTGCCTTCCTTTCATTCTCATTCAAGCGTTTCCCTTACCGTCTCCTCCTGGAAGCCTTCTCTGACTCAGCAGGCTTGAATGTTACACCTTCACATCCTCAGTTCTCCAAACATATTTGCCAAATAATAATAATGTTGGTATTTGTTAAGCGCTTACTATGTGCAGAGCTTGTTCTAAGCGCTGGGTCAGATACAGGGTAATCAGTTTGTCCCATGTGAGGCTCACAGATAATCCCCATTTTACAGATGAGGTAACTGAGGCACAGAGAAGTGAAGTGACTTGCCCACAGTCACACAGCTGACAAGTGGCAGAGCCGGGAGTGTTCTTCTCTAGGCAACTCACACAGAGGAAAAACACAAGTAATAATCATAATTTAAGCACATGAAAAACACCAGGAATTATTTATTAAGCATGTTTTCTGCAGCATTTATTATATACATAGGATCTGTCAAATCAATCTGTTCTTCAATCAGGGGTATTTTGAGAGCAACTGGTAACAGCAAGGCCTAGAGGATGGCGTCCAGGGCTGGGAGCCAGAAGGACCTGGGTTCTAATCCTGCCTCTGCCACTTGTCTGCTGTGTGGGCATGTCGCGTCACTTCTCTGTGCCTCAGTAACCTTGTCTGTAAATGAGAGTTAAGGCTGAGCTCAACATAGGACAGGGACTGTGTCCAACCTGATAATCTTATAGCTACCCCAGTGCTTAGAACGGTGCTTGGCAAAGAGCACTTAGCAAATATCATCATCATCAGTATGGAATTTAAGCATTTATGTGCCAAACACTGTATTAAGGGCTGAGGTACAAAGAAGGTTATCAGGTTGAACCCAGAACCTGTCCCACGTGAGGCTCACAGTCTAAGTGGGAGAACAGGCATTGAACCTCCATTTTACAGATGAGAAAACTAAGACCTAGAGAAATCAGTCAGTCAACTGCATTTATTGAGCACTTACTTTGCGCAGAACACTGTACTAAGTGCTTGGGAGACACATTCCCTGCCCACAACGAGCTTACAGTCTGGAGGGATGACAAACATTAATATAAATAAATAAAATTACAGATGTGTACGTAAGTGCCGTGAGGATAAAAGGGGCGGTGAATAAAGGGAGCAAATCAAGGTGACGTGGGAGAAGAGAAGAGGAGGGTTTAGTCAGGGAGGGCCTCTTGGAGGAGATGTGCCTTCAATAAAGCTTTGAAGGAGCGGAGAGTAATTGTTTAAAGTGAAGTGAGTTGCCTAAAATCACACGGCAGACAAGTGGCAGAGGCAGGATTAGAACCCAAGTCCTCCGACTCCCAGGCCCGTGCACTTTCTTCTAACTCAGTGCTCGATGGAGAGCATTTGAGAAGGACATGGTCCCTGCCCTCATGGAGCTTGTAGATAAAGCACCTCACTCTTGTTGTTCACAGATGATGCTCCGTGATCCCAGCCATGTGCCTGAGTGGTGTGGTGAGCTTTGGGCCCGGACTTGGGAGTGGCAGTCAATCAATGGTACTTTTTGGGTGCTTACCGTGTGCCGAGCACTATAATAAACACTTCAGAGAGTACAATATAAAAGAGTTGGTAGATACTCTCCCTGCTCACAGTGGGCTTTGAACTACAGAGACGTCAAGTCCAGATGTGTGGTCCTTGCAGGCTGCCCAGTCCTCCTCGGGAATTCTCAGGTTTTGTCGGAGACCTGGGACGAGGGTGGCTGGGAGCCCGGCCCAAACGGCCGTGGGGATGAAGACAAGTGGCTCTGCCCCTCAGCGGGTAACTTGTGGAATTAGCCTCTTCGGTTCCCCCAGGAAGGGGAGATATCCTACCCCTTAAAAACTGGCTCCCCGATTCCCAGGAAGGCTTTGTGGTGGTTGGTGAGATTAAAGCTATCACTTCTCGTGGAACTGGCCTCTTACTTTGTTTTCATAAATAGTTAAAGAACTCTTATTAAAAGAATTACCATCATAAACATTTAAGAGTTTGATGGATCTCGTCCTAAACACCGGAATGGTTCCTCCTTTTTCCCAAGCTCTCCTGGCCAAGGAGAGGGTGCGGATTTGGATACAAAACGGGTGAACACTTTGTCTTGGTCTCCAAAGCCCCTGTCTCTGTGACTGTGATTTGTTTTCTGTTACCTCCCCAGCCCCAGCCCCCGGATATATGAGAAGCAGCGTGGCTCAGTGGAAAGAGCTTGGGCTTGGGAGTCCGAGGTCGTGGGTTCGAATCCCGGCTCCGCCACTTGTCAGCTGTGTGACTGTGGGCAAGTCACTTCACTTCTCTGGGCCTCAGGTACCTCATCTGTAAAATGGGGATGAAGACTGCGAGCCTCACGTGGGACAACCTGATTACCCTGTTTCTACCCCAGCGCTTAGAGCAGTGCTCTGCACGTAGTAAGCGCTTAACAAATACCAACATTATTATTATTATTATTGTTATTGTATAAGTCTCAGGTCCTCTCCTGGAGTCTCGGTGCTGGGCTAGGTCATGCCAGTTGCTTCCTTAGCAGTCTGGAGACGGCGCTCCTCTCAGTCTGCTCATTCATTGCCCACCCATCCCCCAATTTTATTCCATTTTCTGGATCCGCTGGTGAGGTGTGGGATCCCAGTAGGATCTTCCAGCTTTGGGGTCATTTCCTGGTGGATGTGGGAGAAGAAAGGTGGGAAAGTGCCTTCTGCTGAGAGGATAAAGGAAGAAGACTTAAAGACTTAAAGAAGACTCATTCTTAAACAGTTTGAGCTCTGTTCCCCACCCTATCCAGGAAGGGACCCCAGTGGAGGGGGCAAAGAGGGAGGCAAACTATGACCGACCGAGGAGCTGGAGAAGAAGAGGAAGTGGAGCAGGGAGGACGAGTGGGTGAATGGAAGGAGAGGCGGAGCAGAGAGGAGCAAGAAAAAGCAGAAGTGAAAGAACAAGAGAAGTGATGGGAGACAAGGGGTGAGGAAGGATAAGGTGACCAGATGTCCCACTCTCAGTGCAATTACCTTGCACAGCAGCCCAGTGGGGTTTGGGGGATGGTGTCAGCCAGATGTCCTGTTTTTTGTTACCATGGTGATGGTACTTGCTGTACCAATGGCAGAGAAGGAGAAGAGCCAGGTAGCAGCAGCAAGAGAGAGTAAGTTACAGCAAAATGGAAGATAGCTGAGGCTACTGGTTCCCCAGAGCCCCTACCCCAATTTCCCACCTCCGTGGGCCCCAGCAACAGGTTGTTTATGGGCTGAAAGTGATATTTCCCACTTTCAGCTGGACCGGGGGCACTGGGAAGCCCCTGGCAACTACTGGGCGGTGTTGTTTCTTACTGCCCTCTGCAACCAGAGAAGCAGTGTTGCCTAGTGGAAAGACAACGGTCCTCAGAGTCAGAGGACCTGGGTTCTAATCCTGGATCCCCCACTTTTCTGCTGTGTGACCTCGGACAAGTCACTTCACTTCTTTGTGCCTCGATTTCCTCATATGCAAAATGGGGATGAAATCCTTCTCCCTCCTACTTACTTTGTGAGCCCCGTTTGGATTATCTTGTAACTACCACAGTGCTTAGTACAGTGCTTGGCACACTGTGAAAACCTGAGAAATACCAAAACCATAGCTTTGGTAGTAAGCATATCTGTCCCTCTCTGAGTATCTTCCTGCCTCCCCCTGGGTGGGTCTGTTACTCTTGCCTTTAGACCTGAACTAGCAATCAATCTTTGGTTGAATGCCCACTCTGTCCAGAGCTCTGTACTAAGCCCTCGGGGAAATAGAATTAAAATGCTTGACGCCTGACCTTAAGGAGTTTACAATCCACCGGGGAAGATGGACAATTTTTTGAAAGCCCTGAAAATGTGAGATGGGGGCCTAAAAAAATGAAATGTGTAGTATTCGTTAAGTGTGTACTTTGTGCCAAGCACCGTACTAAGTGCCGGGGTGAATGCCGATCAAAACCTGCATAAAGGAAATCAGCTACCTGGAGCTTGGGAAAACCCAGCTGTTTCTCTGGAACGGAAAAGAAAACCAAGGAATAGGGCAAAGGAGAAGGAAAATCCAGTGAGCCTGCTCAGGAAGGCTATCCTTCAAGATCTCTGGCAGTTTCTCCACAGTTTGGTGCTCAAAATATTACGCATAATGTGTCCCCTTCCCTCTCGGTACCTGGTCCCTTCCCCATTTAGCCGTGCCACCCTCTCAGTCACCGTTGGTGACACTGACTCTGGGAACTGGTGCCTGGGATGCCAAGAGCACCACCCTCTCGGCGACCCCTCCGGCCAACCAAAGGATACTGCCGAAAAACCTTCTGGCCTCCTGCGATTAGACATTTGCAGTGCCGCCGTCACCTCGGGCTGGAGATAGAATGGAGCGTGGAATGTGTATGTGTCTGTGGGAGACGGGGAGAGGGAAAGAGAACAACGCTGCGCCTTAGCATTTCCTCTTGGGTTTAGTTATCCAAGTCAGTGATCCAGCTCTTGCTTTGGAAATTGGAAACCCGAGGGCGTAGGAAACTCCCTTTGAAATGTTCAAAACCATCAAGCCAAAACTCTTATTGCCTCCACTGTCTGAGGAGAGAGAGATGCTTCCCTGGGGTGGTGTGTAGTCCCGACATTCCTCTCCCCGACTCGGCTCTGCCTCCTTTCCTCTCCCTCCTGGAGTCAACTGAGGAGCGAGGGGCCCTCGTGGGTGCGACTTCACTGCTGTGCACCTGGCTGTGAACAGGATTGCAGCCTGAAGCTTGGGTTTCGCCGGGGCAGTCGGGAACACCGGTCCTTCCCCCGTGATGTGTGCATATCCCGCCGCTGGCGAGAAGCAAAGTTTTAATGCGAGAACGATTTAGATCTGGAAAATTGAGTATAATTAAAACTCTACTGTTTGAAAAAAAAAAATTATCGATACCAGGGCAAGTTAAAATGTTAAAATGCCATCCCTGGTTTCCTCTTCCTATGATATGGATTATTAAGTCGGGTTTGAAAAAGTTCCCATTAAAGATTTAAATATTTCATTAAATATTAATCGTTTCAAAAATTGCTTCCTAACAGATCCTTAGGTAAATATAACAATATTTGATCACAAAAGCTGCTCGCTCTGACAAAGGCTTACAAGTGGTAAAATTTGGTCGGAAACTCCGGCTCGCCTTCGGCCGCAGCGGGGGCGACTGATTTTTCTCCCAGAGTGGGAGAGGAAAAAATGACGTCAGTGGGGCTGGGGCCGGTACGGTCTCAGAGGTCCATCCGAGCTGAGCCCCGATAACCCCCGCACTCCTTGAGGTTTCGTCCTCCCCAGTGGCAGCTGTAGCCGAGTTAGAGAAAGAGCAAGGCCTAGTGTGATGACCACAGGCCCACAGCACATATGTATATATCTGTAATTTATTCATCTATTTATATTAATGTCCATCTCCCCCTCTAGACTGAGAGCTCATTGTGGGTAGGACTGTGTCTATTTGTTGTGTACTGTATTCTCCCAAGCGCTTAGTACGGTGCTTTGCACACAGTAAGCGCTCAATAAATACGATTGAATGAATGAATGAGTCAGGGGACCTGGGTTCTAGCCCCAGCTTTGCCACTTTCTCATGTGTGACCTTGGGCAAGTCACTTCACTTCTCTGTACCACATTTTCCTCATCTGTAGCAATGAGAATTAAATGCGTGTTCTCTTTTCCCCTTAGACACACACAAAAGTGCAAACAAGAGAAACATAAATATTGGATCCGAGACGTAATGAGTGTTTTCTGAAGGAATGATCTGAGAACACATAATATTCGTTAAGTGCTTCCTAAGTGCCAAAGCACTGTGCTTAGCACTGGAGTAGGTAAAAATAGTCAGATCTCACCCAATTCCTGCCCTACATGGGGTTCAGAATCTAAGGGGTTGCAAAGAACAGGTTTCTCCTACCCGTTTTACAGATGAGGAGCCTGAGGTTCAGGGAGGTTAGGTGACTTGCCCAAGGTCAGCCAGAAAGTCAATAGCAGAGCTGGGATTAGAAGCTGGGTTTTCTGACTCCTAGTCCCATGCTCCGTGTGCTTAGTACAGTGCTCTGCACACAGTGAGAGCTCAATAAATACAATTGATTGAATAAATGATTGAGAGTAGGTTGGGTGAATTGATGGTTAAGGGGTTAGGTAGTTATAAATTAATCAGAGAATATATCCTGTTGGGGGAGAGGCTTAACTATGTTCTAGGAGGTTGGAAGAGCTTAAAATACAGGAAAGGAGGCTTTGCATGATACCCGTGATACCATTAAAAACCATCCCTGATTGATTAATTGAGAAGAACACCCCTCTAGAGACTGTAAACTCCCCTTTAGATTGTAAACTCACTGTGGGCAGGGAACGTGTCTACCAACTCTGTTGTACTGCACTTCTCCCAGTGCTTAGTACAGTGCTCTGCACACAGTAAGCAATCAATAAATATCATCAGAAAAAAAGAAAAGAACTGAAGCGTGGAAGGGAAGGAGCATACGAAGTAGTTTTGTCTGGTTGTAGTGGAGGGTGTTGATGAGTCTCCTGGAGCGAAAGCTGTTTATGGAAAAAAAGACAGGAGAGAAAACGAAAACAGTGCCAAGCAGTACAAGCATCAGATACAGCATTACTACAAGAAACAACTTTTTTTGTGTTTCCACTGTGGCCAGAACTCCAGATCCCTCATTGACTTTTCAGTCTCACACACACACACACACACACACACGTAATAATGATATTTCATTCAATCATTCATTCAATAGTATTTAGTGAGCGCTTAATAAGTGCAGAGCACTGTACTAAGTGCTTGGAATATCCAGTTCGGCCACAGATAGAGGCAATCCCTGCCCAATGACGGGCTCACAGTCTAAGCTGGGGAGACAGACGGCAAAGCAAAGCAGAACAGAACAAAAGCAAGACAACATCATCAAGATAAATAGCATCAAGGAGATGTACACCTCATTAACAAAATAAATAGGGTAATAAATAATATATGCGAATGAACACAGTGCCGAGGGGTGGGGAGGAGGGAAGAGCAGAGGGTAGGAGGGAGAGGAGGGGAAGGGGAGCAGAGGGAAAGGGGAGGCTCAGCCTGGGAAGGCCTCCTGGAGGGGGTGAGCTCTCAGTTGGGCTTTGAAGAGGGGAAGAGAGTTAGTTTGGTGGAGGTGAGGAGGGAGGGCGTTCCAGGACAGCGGGAGGACGTGGAGCAGGGGTAGACGGCAGGTTAGGCGTGAACGGGGGACAGTGAGGAGGTGAGCGGCAGAGGCGCGGAGTGTACGGGGTGAGCAGTAGAAAGAGAGAAGGGAAGTGAGGTAGGAGGGGGCAAGGAGAGCTTTGAAGCCAAAACTTTGTTAATCACTCAATGCCAGGCACAGTATTAAGCACTGGGGTGGATACAAGTTGATCAGATTGGACACTGTCTGTGTCCCACCCGGCGCTCCCAGTCTTAATCCCCATTTTAGAGATGAGGTACCTGAGGCACAGAGAAGTGACTTGCCCAAGATCATCCAGCAGACAGTTGGCGGAGCTGGGATTAGAACCCAAGTCTTGTGACTCCCAAGCCCATTCTCTATCCACTGAGCCAGGCTGTTTCCACCACTGATGGTATCTTCTTCAAACTCTAAATAAAAGACAACCATCAATGTGGGCCTGGAGTGGGAGTTGAAGTGGATTGGGTATGTGCATCCCACTAGAGTCCCAAGCTAGAAAGGCCCTGGTGAGAGGGGATCCCAACTCAGACCTTGAAGACGGATCGGCTCCTCAGGTGCAGCTAAAGGCTCCCAGAGGGGCCTAATAGAATAATGATAATAATAACAATCGTGGTATTTATTAAGTGCTTGCTATGTGCCAGGCACTGTACCGAGCCCCGGGGTGGATACAAGAAAATCGGGTGGGACACGGTCCCTATCCCACGCGGGGCTCACAGTCTTAATCCCCATTTTACAGATGAGGTAACTGAGACACGGAAGAAATGAAGCGATTTGCCCAAGGTCACACAGCAGACAAGCGATGGAGCCTGGATTAGAACCCAGGTCCTTCTGACCCCCCAGGCCCGGGCTGTGTCCACTAGGCAATGCTGTTTCCCTAATCTTGAGGCTGCCCCATGGCCCCACATACCGACCCCCCAAATGGCCTCTCTCTGCCACCCTAATAGTGTCCCGTTTTGCTACCCCAGAGCTTAGTAGAGTGCTCAGCACACAGTAAGCGCTCAATAAATACTATCTAGCGACGGTGCCTCTCAGTGGTGCGTCAGAGCCTCTGTTTTAGTATCCGCCTCTGCCACGTTGGCCCCTCCCTCCCTCCCACCCCCTTAGGTGCCCCCAGTGCCCGAGGCTCATTCTACTGTTAGGGGGGAAAAGAAGCAAGATTGATGGCGTTACCTTCCCGGTGTACGGTGTTGGCATCGAGTCGAGGGATTTTATAGCAGCATGCTGGCTTCTCGCACTGAATTTTGATTAATGGAGCAAGCTGGAACTGCTGATGTCTCCCAGCTCCTTTAGCTGACAGGAATGAGAGTAATCTGATGTTTAAATGGATTTGGAACGTGTCTGTGGTTTTAGCCTCTGTGTCCTGAAGGAAAGACCATCTGCTCCAAGATAACCTGATCTCAGAGGGCACTTATTTCAGATCTGTTTGTAAAGGCAGATGACACTTCTATAAAGTTCAGGGGGTTTTTAATGCTTGATAATTTGGGAGGAGATGGGAGCCTACCTTTAGATGCCCTCCCCGCCCCTCACCCCATTGGCATTTCACTCTGGCCGTTGTCTCCGCTGGTGGGCTTGTGTCGAACTGCGTTTTAACCCCGCTGCCTCCCTGCACGATCTGCTCGCCCGCTCTTCCCCGGCTCACTCTGCAAACACAGATGGAAAATTGCTCCTAGGTATAAAACCAAAAAAATTTTACTGCAAACAACCGGCAACCTGTTGTGAATATTGATCAACGGGACCGAGCGTGTGGTCCGGGGGTTTTGGTCGGAAGATAGCTGCGTCCGGAAGACTGGCACTGGGCGGCCATCTCTGTCATGCTGCTCCAGTTGGCATTGGTTGGTGGGTTGGTTGGCTTGGGGTGTGTGGGAGGGGAGCGTGGATCTGAAGGGAAACAACTCCACAGACGCCAATTAAAAAGCGGGAGTGGCCACGATGGGTATAAACACGAGAACAGGCCAGGTCTGGATAAACAGAAGATTTGAGGGATTGGAAGAGGCTGTGGGGAGGTTTCTCTTGTGGTTTAGTGAGGGAGACTTCAAACTAGAGGTCAGTGCTCAGTACTTCAAAGCCAAATGAAAGAGTTGAAATAATGGAAACTCAGCGGGCCCCCTCCCATTCCTATCTGAGGAGACCGGGAGCGGGGAAGCGGGGAGAGGGAAGGACCGGTCTCTCGGGTAAACATCATGGAATTTCAAAATTCGAGGGAGGCTGGATCGAATTAGCCACAGGTGCCTGAGGGCTCGGAGCTGCCCAACTTTCACATTCTGCCTGCAAGATTCAATACCGGCACCGTGCAAGTGAGCGGCCTATTGGATTCTGACTGCTCATATTTTAAAGCTGCAGAATAGTTGCAGGCGACAGAAAGCCTGTTTCTTTCCCATTTTATACATCCTGCAAATCTGTACCACATGCAGCCTGCATGTCATTACACGCTTTAAAATACTGCATTCTATCTTCCCGGGTCCCGGTAGTGAGCAAAGTAGATAAAACACAGGGCCGAGGTTAAGAGCAACAACTGATTGGGCCCAGATAGGGCAGTTAGTTTAAAAGACACATAGCCTATCATTAAAATAAAGTTCAGAGCCTCGGTCTCTCTCTCTCCACTCTTCACCTGTGAGGATGTGCTCGGTGATGACTGTGAGGCCAGACGTTATTCCCTGATGCATGACTGAGGAAGAGCTCAGGAAATGCAGGCGTAATTAAAGAAGGATATTCAGTGCAGTTGTTTAATGGAAGTATGATTAGTTGCTAGGCTTAAGTACACATCACTGAACATCATGAGGCCCAAGAAGTGTCCATCCATATTTTTATTTTGCATGGAGCCATCAAAGCGACGAGGCTCCCCTGTACCCTCTTCCTAGTGATGGCATTTATTAAATGCTTCTAATATGCCGCATCCTGTACTAAGCACTGGGGTAGATAGATAGGAGTTAATCAGATAATTAATAATTAGGTATTAATCTAACAATTCGATGAGACTGTAAGCCCGTCAGTGGGCAGGGACTGTCTCTCTCTCTTGCTGATTTGTACATTCCAAGCGCTTAGTACAGTGCTCTGCACATAGTGAGCGCTCGATAAATACTATTGAATGAATCAGATTGGGCACAGTCACGCTCCCAAATGGTGCTCACAGTTGTAAAGGGAGGTCAGGAATTTCAACCTCATTTTACAGATGAAGAAGCTGAGGCAATGAACAAATTAAGTGACTTGACCAAGGTCACCCAGCCCGCAAGTTGCTATGCCCAGACTGAAACCTTAGTCGCCTGACTCTCAGCCCCCTGTCCCTTTTCCACTAGGTTGTGGTCTTGCCTGTCCTCTTTTTCATTTCTTTTCTTTTTTATGGTATTTGTTAGGCACTTACTATGTGCAAGGCACTCTTCTAAGCAATGGGGTGGATGGAAAGTTATCAGGTTATACACAGTCTGTGTCCCATATGGGGCTTAGTCTTAAACACCATTTTACAGATGAGGGAACTGGGGCAAAGAGAGGTAAAGTGACTTGCCCAAGGTCACACAGAAGACAAGTGGTAGATCCAGGATTAGAACCCAGGTCTTGCTGACTCCCAGACCTGTGCTCTATCCATTTGGCCACACTGCTTCTTTGACCAGGCTGCTTCTCTATTGCTCCCCTGTTCCCCATTCCTGAAACGTTTGAACTGGGTTGAATCTGCCCTTTAAACTTCTCACTTGGGAATCCCAAACTGGGAATTCATTCAATAGTATTTATTGAGCGCTTACTATGTTCAGAGCACTGCACTAAGCGCTTGGAATGTACAAATCGGCAACAGGGTAGAGATAGTCCCTGCCCGTTGACGGGCTTACGGAATCATTTTGGAGGGCTAATTCCACTACTTGTGAATATTTCTCTATCATACATTGGAGTGTAAGTTCCTAGTGGGCAGGGAATGCATCTTGGGCTCTGTTTAACTTCCCAACTTAGTAATAATGAGTATTTATTGAGCAACCGCCTGGTACAGAAGTACAGAACAAAGAAGTGACACATTCCTTGCCCTCGAGGAGCTTCACTCTACCAGGAGAGAAAGACATTAAACTATTTTCAAAGGGAATAATCCAAATAAATAATTGTGTATAAGGGAAAAAACACATAGGCAAAAGTGCCGAAGATGGGTATAATAAGAACATAGGTTCCAGAGGTGGCTGAATGGTTTATACTACTTAAGGTCCTGGGAATTAATCAGGGGAGGCTTATTGAAGGAGGTGGGATTTTAGGAGGGTTTTGAATACGTGGAAAGCTACTGTCTGTCGGATTTGGAGGGAGGAAGTTCCAAGCCAGGGAAAAACTGTGAATCCCTTTAGACTGTAAGCTCACTGTGGGCAGGGAACATGTCCACCAACTCTGCCATATTGTACACTCCCAAGCACTTAATAAAGTGCTCTGCCCACAGTGAGTGCTTAATAAATATGATTGATTGATAAAACTAGGGAATAGAAACAGGAGAGGCAAAAATGAGGTACCGTTAGAAGGTTGGCTTGGGAGGAATGAAGAGAGCAAGCTGGAATGTAGAGGGTGAAGAGAGAAGATAGTTCAGGTGGAGTGAGTTTGGTGGACAGCCACGAAGCCAGTCTTGAGAGATTTCCGCTTGACGTGGAGGAATACGGCCGGTCAGTGAGAGTTTTGAGGAGAGATGCTTGCTGGGGACATTTCAAGATGATCTGTGTGACATTTGGAATATTGATTGGAGTGGGAAGAGGTTAGAGTCAGGGAGACCAAAACGGAGTCTATCTACCCGTGATCTGATCACAACCTGGCTCTGTATGATAGCCGTTCAAATGGAGAAGAAGGAGCAGATCACAAAGATCTGGAAGATCACCTGGAAGGAATTGACGGTAGTTTGAATGTGAGAATTGAAAGACATTTCAACTATTTCTATTTCCCCTAGCCCTAATCTGTTTTAATGTCTGCCTCCTCCTGTAGATTGTAAACTCCCGGTGGGCAAGAGAACCTATCTACCAACTCTGTTGCATTATACTCTCCCAAGCGCTCAGTACAGTGTTCCACTCACAGTAAATGCTCAAAAAATAACACATTGGTTGATTAAGGAGTTGAAAATGATGCTGAGGTTGCAGGCTTCTGGGATAGTGCGTTGTGGTGGAATTATTGAGCGATAAGGGAAAGTTAAGAAGAGGAGGGCAGTACGTTGCATTCAGTAGGTGTTCAATAAATGCCCTGACTTCTATTATTAGTACAACTACTACAAAAAGGGCACCTCTGAACCTGAATACAGCACAACGTGATCGGGGTAGGGCTGGAGATGTTGAAAGACCTGCTAGTGGAGGCTGCTGTTTGTGTTCACCTCTTGGTCCCCGACCTCCCCAGCCCACATAAGGACATTTTCTTCTGTTCCTGTTAGGACTGGGTGAGTGGGTTTGACGTTGAAACTGTCAGAAAGGGAGTCCGGATGGAAGATCTAGGTGATTCTCTCCCAGACGCAGGTGTGGAGCAGGGTTGAGGGAAGAAAATTAGAACTGAGGCAATCCAGGCTAGAATTTCCGTGCGACCTTGGCCAAATCAGTTGACCGCTCTGATCCGGATTATCCATTTATTCAGTGCCAGCAGTGCTTGTCGTTGGAGATTGGATAGCTTTAGACAGAAGATGTTTTGTAGATGTAAATACAGTTATTCACCTCTCACTGGACTGGAGAATCTCATCTACTTTGTTCTGTTTCTAAAGATCCTTTTAAAAAAACAATTATGGTACTTGTTAAGTTCTTACTATATAATGATAATAATGTTAGTATTTGTTAAGTGCTTACGATGTGCCAAGCACTGTTCTAAGTGCTGGGATAGATTCAAGGTAATCAGGTTGTCCCACGTGGGGCTCACGGTCTTTATCTCCATTTTACAGATGAGGTAACTGAGGCACAGAGAAGTGAAGTGACTTGCCCAAGGTCACACAGCTGACAAGCAGTGGAGTTGGGCTTAGAGCCCACGACTTCTGACTCCCAAGCCCATGGTCTTTCCACTAAACCACGTATGTGCCAAGCACTGTTCTAAGCACTGGAAAGGGGTCCCTTAGATATAGTTAGGTTTTCCTCATATCTCAGTTTCCCTTTTCCTCTCTCCTTCTTGGTTCTCTGTTCCTAGTGTGTAAATGCCTTAGGGGCAGGGATCATGTCTACTAACTGTATTATACCTACCCCAGCGCTTAGAACAGTGCTCAGCGCATAGTAAGCACTTCTCAAATACCAACATTATTATTATTATACTCCTCCAAGCGTTTAGTATAGTATTGCTGTGCACACAGTAAGTGCTCATTGATTGATACTTTACTAAGGGGAAGCAGCATGGCCTCGTGGAATGAGTCCGGGCCTCAGGAGTCAGAGGCCCTGGGTTCTAATCCCACCTCTGCCATTTGCATCCTAGGTGACCTTAGGCAAGTCACTTCACTGCTCTCTACTTAGCTTTCTTACATGCAAAATGGGCATTAAAAGTTGTTCTCCCTCCTCTTTAGACTGTGAGCCCCAAGTGGTCTGGGGACCGTGTCTGACCTGATTATCTTGTATCTATTCTGATGCTTAGTGTGATGCTTTGCTCTTAGTGTTTAACCAATACCTTAATTATTGGATTATTATTATCATCATTATTATATAATCGAGAAAGCCCCAGACGACTGTCTCCCAAATGTAAGATCCTTTTGGGCAGGAAAACATCTTGTGCGTCTGTTTTACTTTCCCAAGTGTTTAGTACAGCGCGCTGTATGGAGAAGCATCATGGTGTAGTGGCTAGAGCTCAGGCCTGGAAGTCAGAAGGTCATTGGTTGTGATCCCGGCTCCACCAGCTGACTGCTGTGTGACCTTGGGCAAGTCACATCACTTCCCTGGGCCTCGGTTCCCTCATCTGTAAAATAGGGACTCGGAGTATGAGCCCTGTGCGGACAGGGGCTGCATCCAACCTGATTGCCTTGTATCTTCCAAAGCAGTTAGAACTGTGCTTGGCACATAGTAAGCACTTAGCAAGTACCATAATTATTAATAAATGCTCAATAAATGCCATACTCTTACTATTATGTGTGTTCATCTGAGTTGGAGTTTTCTCAGGTATTGGGCACTGAAATGTCCCAACCTGCCTTCGCCCTGTGGCTCCCTAGCCCGTCAGAGCTGTTTCCCCACGGTGGGACTTTTTTGTGGGTGGGTTTCTGTGGAAATCCCTTTCTTGATGGTATGGGGATGGTGACCTCTTCCCCTTCTCTCCACTTCCCCATCCTGGTCCGGGAAGAGGGTTAGAGGTGGCCAAGCAGGCAGATCAGTTAATCTACCAATCGATCAATGGCCAGCTGGAAGGAATGGGATGTGGATAGAAATTGCCCGCTGGTGATCAGGATAGAATTGGTCCTAACCAGGACCTTCTGTGAGATCAGGGCTCTGGGTCTGCTCAGAAGTCTGGGCGAATCATCTCCATTAACGCCTCCTACAGAAACCCTCTCCTCTCCTCCCCTTCCCACCCCTCTACCCCCTAACCCCCTCACCTCCTAGGCCTTGGGAGAATCTCAGCCTAGGCTGGGTGAGAGCCCAAGGCGGGCTGGGTGCCAGGAAAATCAGCCGCGTCTATTTTTAACGTTCCGTAGGCCTGGGTTTTTATGTGATTGGTTCTGTAAAGATTGATTTGGCTGTTTATGAGGCAAACTGGGAATTTGATGTAGGGAAAAGAAAAAAATGGAAAAAAAAAAAGAGAAAAAAACCCTGAACCAAATCCAGAAGGATTTTATTTATTTTTAAATCTCCTCAGGAGTAATTCAGCAGGGAGAAGAATTTCAAAGCTCGTAAACCCTAGCTAGAGGTTTTTGATTCTCTCTTTTCATTTACATTCAGGAAGCGGTCTTAGAGCGCCTTGACAGCATCTGATTATTTTTAAATAAGCCACAAAAACTTTAAGAAGCTCAGAAGAAAGGTGGTTGGGAGGGGAGAAGTCACCCAGTACTTGAGAGTTTTGTACCTGCTATTCAGAGCTGTGCTTGGGAGGGCTCCTGAGGTCGAGAGAAGGGGGTCTAACTGTGGGCAAATTCTCTGCCTTTCTGGGAGATCTGTTCCTCAACAGCTGCAAGATTTCAGAGGAGGTTGATAAGCAAAATGGCTTCTGCAATGTCTGGGTTCCTACAGGGCAGGGGTTCTTATCCTAGATACTCATAGGAGCATATCTCCGATACCCCTTGTAGTGATGATGTCACAATCGCTCTGTCTGGACCCACACTTAGAAATTATACAGAAATTTGGGACCAAAAAGTACATTTTTCATTGGTATATCTCAAGTTTTCCTCTACGCTGAGCCCCATACTAAACTCCGAGTCGATTCAAGATGATCAGATTGCAGTTTCCCAATCCACACAGATCTCACAACTCAAGAGAGGGGGAGAGCAGGTGTCTTATCCCAGTTCTACAAATGGCAAATCTGATGCCCAGAGAGGTTACATTTCAATCAACCGATCAGTGGTATTTATTGAGGACTTACTGTGTGCAGAGCACCGCACTAAGCACTTGGGAAAGTACAGTTCCACAGAGTTGGTAGGTGTGATTCTATCTGTTGCCCAATTGTACTTTCCAAGCGTTTAGTACGGTGCTCTGCACACAGTGAGAGCTCAATAAATACGATTGAATGAATGAATGAATGAATGAATGAATGATTCCTGCCCACAGGGAGTTCGCAATTCTAGACATGAGAGACAGACGTTAAAATAGAGTATGGATAGGGAAAGTAGAGCACAAGATATAATATTTGAAAATATTTGAGAAGCAGTGTGGCCTACTGGAAAGAGCATAACCCTGGGGGTCAGAGGACCTGGGTTCTAATCCTAACTCCGCCAGTTACCGCTGTGTAATCTTGGGCAAGTCACTGAACTTCTCTGCGCCTCAGTTACCTCATCTGCAAAATGGGGTTTCAGTATTTGTTCTCCCTCCTACTTAGACTGTGAGGCCCATGGGGGACCTGATTATCTTGTACCTACCCCAGTTCTTAATACAGTGTTTAGCATATAGTAAGTGCTTAACAGACACCTCAATCACCTTATATTTATGTATTCACTTATTTATTTATTTTATTATAAGTTGTAGCAGTATCATTATTTTCATCATCATCTTCATCATCGTTATTTACCTATTCTTAAATATTGCATGCTAGGTGACTTGCCTATCATCCTACAGCAAGCCAGTTGAAAACCTAGGTCTTCAACCCTGGTCTTCTGGCTCTTAGTTGTATGTTCTCTCCTCTAGGCCACCTGTCGCTCTTTAGCCTGAGTAGTCTGAGAGTTTCAAGCCCAAAATAGCCCTTACTGAAAGGTCATAGAAATTCGGTCAAAGTGTATTTTGGGAACTTAATTTTCTGGGTAATTTGTATAATTTGATACCATCTCTAAGCTCCTTGGAGTCGTCACGCACAGATAAGGAGCATGGCTCAGTGGAAAGAGCCTGGGCCTGGGAGTCAGAGGTCATGGGTTCTAATTCTGGCTCCGCCACTTGTCAGCTGTGTGACTTTGGGCGAGTCACTTAACTTCTCTGTGTCTCAGTTACCTCATCTGTAAAATGGGGATTGAGACTGTGAGCCCCACATGGGACAACCTGATTACCTGGTATCTCCCCCAGCTCTTAGAACAGTGCTAGGCACATAATAAGCGCTTAAAAAATACCATCCTTATTATAAGGGCCGGAATCCCTGCTTCTGCCTCTCTGGTCTCCTGTAGTTTTCTCCCTCTTGTCCCTCCGGCCTCTGCTGCTGCTGCTGCTGCTGCTGCTGCCCTTCTAGAGTGTAAACCTCTTGAGGGTAACGATGGTGCCTACCAACTCTTTTATTATAGTGTCCCAAGTGCTTAGTATAATGCTCAACACACAGTAAGTACCCAATAAACATGACTGACTGACTGAGGCTGGAGTAGAGAGTGAAGAATGTGCGTCATTGTGATTCCAAACCATCTCAAAGTGGGTCTTTCAGTTCCTGGAATTATCTGCCCTTTAGAGCCAGAGTACTGGGGAGAGTCAACTGTTGTCCCTTTTATTCGTTCAGTCGTATTTATTAAGCACTTACTGTGTGCCGAGCACTGCACTAAACTCTTGGGAAAGTACCGTGCAACAATAAAGAGCGACAATCCCTGTCCAAAACGAGCTCACAGTCTGGGTGGATGGGTGGGGGGAGACAGATATCCATAGAAATAAACAGACATCAATACGAATAAATAAAATGACAGATATATACGTAAGTGCTGTGGGGCTGGGAGGTGGGGAAGAGCAAAGGGAGCAAGTCGGGGTGACAAAAGAGGGAGTGGGAGATAAGGAAAAATGGGGCTTAGTTTGGAAAGACCTTTTGGAGGAGATGTGCCTTAAGTAAGGCTTTGAAGGGGGAGAGAGTAATTGTCTGGAAGGTTTGATCTGGGTGTTCCAGGCCGGAGGCAGGATATGGGCCAAGTGTCGGCGGCGAGTCGGGTGAGATGGAAGCACAGTGAGAAGGTTAGCACCAGAGGAGCAAAGTATGCAAGCTGGATTGCAGAAAGAGAGAAGCGAGGCGAGGTAAGGTAGGAGGGGGCAAGGAGATGGAGTGCTTTAAAGCCAGTGGTGAGGAGTTTAAGTCTGATACGGAGGTGGCTAGGCAACCACTGGAGATTTTTGAGGAGCGGGAGTGACATGTCCTGAAAGTTTCTATAGAAAGTTGATCCACGCAACAGAGTGAAGTATGGACTGGAGTTGGGCGAGGCAGAAGGTTGGTAAATCAGCAAGGAGGCTGATGCAGTAATCTAGGTGGGTTAGTTTGAATGACCGTGTTAACGTGATGGCGGTTTGGAAGGAGAGGAAAGGGCAGATTTTAGCCATATTGTGAACGTGGGACCGACAGGATCTGGTGATGGTTTGAATATGTGGATTGAATGAGAGAGAGGAGTCAAGTAATAACACCAAGGTATGGGCTTGTGAGATGGGAAGAGTGGTGGTGCTGTCCTCAGTGATGGAAAAGTACAGGAGAGGACAGGGTTTGGGTGGGAAGATGAAAGGAGCTCTGTTTTGGACATGTTCAGTTTGAGGTGACGGGAGGACACACAAGTAGAGATGTCTTGAAGGCAGGCGGAGATGCAAGCCTGGAAAGAGGGAGAGAGATCAGGGCTGGAGATGTAAATTTGGGTATCATCTGCATAGAGATGGTAGTTGAATCCATGGGAGCGAATGAGCGAAGGGGACCGAGAATTGAACCTTGAGGGACTCCCACAGATAGGTGGTGGGAGGGAGAGGAGGAGCCCTCGAAGGAGACTGAGAATGAATCAGCTCCCTCTCCCGGCACCAGGATCGTCTCCTGTCTCGCCCCTTTCTTGCCTGAAATGAGCAGACACCCCAGTAGCAGTGAGCTCTGGGGCTTCTGTGATCAGCCCAGCCCCAACTGTGACCTTCCTGGGATGTGATGGGGATTGCCTTGAGCCCTGAAGGATTCAGCCTGGCCTTCCCCTAGAATTGCTGCCTCATAGAGCTCCTCTCCAGCCTACTGCCAGGTCCGTGTTTTCACATCTGCATCCGTCTCCCACATGAGAAAGTGCTGATGCCCCGGAGAGGGCCTCCCCCTCTATCGGGGGTCCCAGCTCCGTGGACTCTCTCTCCTATTTTGAAGGGATTTCTGTAAATTTTCAGAAGAACCAGGCAAAAGCTGGTTCCCTCTGTCCAGCCCATTAATTCTGCATGCTCAGGACTGAATTAACCTTGGCGAGGCTTCTAGAGGAGAGAGTAATTCTAACCTTAAAAATCTGCTGATTAAAGCTGGTTTCAGGAATTCGATTTCACTTAATGTGTTGGCATGGAGCCCAGCCCAGCATTAACATAGCCACAGACGCAGGCTTTGGCATTTTTCTTTTCTACTGCTCCAGTAAAGGAACGGTTAATGAAACCCCCTTTACGTGTTTTAAGCAAGAATTCCTGTTCGAGGCCCATCGAACTAAGGGAGTTAAACCTGTCATTGTTACCTGGGTCCCCGAGGCACCAGGGAGCGGAATCCCCGATGGCGTGTGGATGGAAGAGGGGAGAGAGTGTGCTTCCTCGACTGCACGCCTGTCTGCTTGGTGAGTTGCTGCAGGGCAGGGGAGCAGTGGGGAAAACAGTGAAGCTACATGCCAAGATGGTAGAATTGGGTTTCCTCTATAAGACTTCAATCTCTGTCTTTTGGAGATTTGGAATTCGCCATACCCTCAACCCCATAGCGCTCATATACATATCTGTAAATTATATGTTATAGAAGCAACGTGCCCTAGAGGATAAAGCAAGGGCCTGAGAACCAAAAGGACCTGGATTCTAATCCGGCTCTGCCAATCGTCTGCTACGTGACCTTGGGCAAATCACTAAACTTCTCTGTGCTTCAGTTATCTCATCTGTAAAATGAGGATTAAGATGAAATGAAGATTAAGACTGTGAGCACCATGTGGGACAGGGGATTGTGTCCAGCCTGATTAACTTATATCTACCCTAGTGTTTAGTATAGTGCCTGGCGTGTTGTAAGCACTTAACAAAACTATTTTTAAAACATCATTTACATTAATGTCTGTCCTCCTCTATACGGTAACCTCACTGTGGCCACCAACTCTGTTGTTGCATTTGACTCTCCCAAACACTTAGTATATTGCTCTGCATACAGTAAGCGCTCAATAAATACCATATATTGGTTGATTAAGACTGAGGGATGCAGTGAACCCTGGAAAGGATGGCGTGTTCACTCAGTGAGGTCTCATGATTCCAGGGGAACCTAGAGCCCCTAACCATGGAAGGGGTGAGTTGAATGTGTGAACCCTGGTAGCCATGGAGCCCACCTCCATGGAGCCATAAATGGAGCCCACCTGAGTACTTGAATTGTAGTTTTATGCATCGAACTTCCTGATGCCCAGAGGCCAGGAGATTGGTGTAGAGAAGGTGTCTTTGCTTTGTTTATTTTCCCTAGCAATGAGTTTTAGAAACAATATGGAGGAGGAAGCTACAGGATTGGTGATGGTTTGAACATGAGGAGATAGTGATGATGATCTTGGAAGGCAAGGAAGGGACTGATATCTTCTGCAGTGCTAGGGAAGAGAAGTTTTGTTGGGAAGGGTTGGTATAGTCACCTTCGATGGAAAAGTTAGGTGGAGAAGAGGAACTAGGAGGGAAGATGAAGAGTTCGGTTTTCAGCAGGTTGAGCTTGAGGTGCCAGTAGGACATCCATAGAGAGTTGCCCTGGAGGCAGGATGAGTCCTGAAATGGCAGGGAAGGAAGATTGAGGTAGGACAGGGGAGCAATGGAGAAAAGTGTGAAGCTGCATGCCAAGATGGTAGAATTGGGTTTCCTCCATAAAACTTCGATCTGTGTCTTTTGGAGATTTGGAATTGCTTTACCCTCGACCCCATAGCACTCATATACATATCTATAAATTATATATTAGAGAAGCAGCATGCCCTAGAGGGTAGATCACGGGCCTGAGAGGCAAAAGGTAGACTTGTCAATCTTTGCAGAGGTGATAGCTGAAGCTCCGCCGAAGACTGAGAAGAGAAGTAACTGTGAGACACCCAGTCAGGATGTCAGAAAAAGAAAGAGAGAGAATGAACAGATGGAGACAGTTTGGAGAACAGTTGAGCTGAGAGTCTTCCACAAAGAGATGATAATTAAAGGCATCTGAGAAATCAAGAGCTCCTGACAGAACAGTTTTGAGGGAGAAAAGTGTGACAAAGCAGGTCAGAGCCTTGAGAATCACTCCAGAGAAATGGGGAGATGAAATCACAGAAGGAGGCATGGAGGGTTGGGCAGGGCAGGAGAGGCCCACAGAAAGACAGAGCTACAGGTCTGGGTTCTAGATTCTAGTTCTGTTACTGGCTCCCTGGATGATGTTAACTTCTTGATGCCTCAGTTTTCCCATCTGTAAAATTGTTGGAGAATACTACCTGTCCCTCCCTCCTCACAGCATTGTGGAAGGGGGGGGGGGGGGAGTAAACTGAGTTACTGATGTGAATGAACTTTGGAAAAACAAAATGCTCTATGATTTTCAAGGATAGCACACATGAAATTCAAGGTGGAGAGGAGATGGGAGAAATGTGACCTCGCTCATTATGGGCATGGAACATGCCGCTAATTCTAATGCTACTGTACTCTCCCAAGTGCTTAGTACACTACTCTGCCCAATAACAGTAAGTGCCCTATAATAACACTGATGGATTGACAGTGGAAAGACCATGGGCCTGGGAGTCAGAGGATCTGGGTTCTAATTCAAGCTCCATCACTTGTCTGCTAGGTGACCTTGGATAAGTCATTTTACTTCTCTGTGGCTTAGTTCCCTCATTGGCAAATTGGGGATTCAATACCTGTTCTCCCTCCTATTTAGACCCTGAGCCCCATGTGGGATCTGATTATCTTGCATCTACCCCAGCAGTTTGTACAGTGCTCGGCGCATAGTAAGCAATAAACAAAAACTGCAATTATTTAGGGGCTCAAGATCCAAAAGCCTGTTAAGAGAAGAGAAGAATGAGGAGGATCAGGCGTTTGAATTTCAATTCTGGCAGTCACTGGACATCTTGGCAGAGACCATTTCAAGAGAACATAGGGGTGGTGGCCAGCTTGGACTGGTCCCATTTTCAGTCACCTCAAGTGGGCTAAGAAAGGGCTCCCTTACCACAATCGGTTAAAAATCTTCTTCTCTGGTTGATTCCATCTTTTTCTGGGCTGAGATTCATGGCCTGGATCCCCGCCCACTCTAAATCTAAATTTACCTTATTATCAATTTTTAGCTATTATTCCATTTTATGACATCTAATTTATTAACACTGGAACCCCCAAAAAACAATAAAGGCTTTTTATTTATCTCTTTAAACCTGATTTTTATGGCTTTTTATCTAAAAATTCATTTAATTTTTATGGTCGTCTTCACTCATGTCATCGTTACGCTGGCAATTGAATTCATTCAGAGGGACTTCTTCCCCTCCCGGGCAACCTCCAGTTCGAGGGGTGCCCCAGCTGGGGCTGTTGAGGGCTGCTGTGGGCAGCCTCCCACCTCTGCAGAGAAGTGGGGTTTGCCCCCAGGCTGGGGGAGGGGTTACCCCACAGCACCCCACGTTGGGACTCGGCACGGAGGCAGGCCTGAGTTACCCGGAGTGCTCGGCAAACCCAATCTCGGGGCTTGACGCCCTTAGGATTCTCTCTTGCTCCTGGAACTCTTCCCTGGAAAACCGAATGTGTTGAGCGTGGGTGGTGCTACGGCGACGAGACCGCAGCTGGCTCGATGAAAGTCTGCTGACAACAGGGAGCGCTTTGAAGCCGCCTTCTGGCTCTGGCCCAAACGTCCAGAAGATGTAATTTATTCAATCGTATCCCGAGATTACTCTCTGAGAGCTTTCTTTCCCCGGTCTCAGTCTCTGCTGTCAGCCTCTACAAAAGGCCCAGACGCTACTGAGTTCTAGGCCTCCACCTGGGGGTGGAAAAGCCTCTTCCCTTCCCTCGCCTTCCTTAACCCAGGTGCGTTCAAGAGCCACCCTGTGGGAGTCTCATCTGACCACGCGACAGTGGTTTATAGCTCCCCCAACCAGCTCCATTTCAGGGGTCGAACATTCCAGAGGAATCTGACCCGCCACCATCCCCTTCCCTCTTCCCTTGCCTTCCTTAGCCCAGGTGAGTGCCCTGGCCATTATATGAGCCCTAATATTTGCATTTGGCTCTTCCCCGCTGCGGAAGCAGGGCGAGGAGGCCTATCCCTCCGGAGTTGGCCAGTGCCAAGAGTACAAGGCTGGAAATCCGGAAACCTCGTTTACGATCCCACCTCTTCCACTTGCCTGCTGAGTGACCTTGAGCAAGTCACCTTACTTCATCCGTAAAATGGGAATTAAATACCCCTTCTCCCTCCTACTGAGCTTTTGAGCTCCTCTGGGGGACTGTGTCTAGTCTGATTATCTTGTATCTACCCAAGCACTTTGCACAATGCTTGGCCCAGAGTAAACACTTAAATACCATCAGTATTACTGTTGTTCCACATGCTGCCATTACATCATGCTCTCTGTGCACTCAGCATAACATAATGACATCAAAGGCAACATTTTACAGAGGAGCGGTTTTCTGATGATGGTTCACTCCGGGCCTTTGATGGAGTACCCCGGGCAGCTCGGCTTCGAGACCCTGATTTACGATCAATCAATGGATCACTTCCACCCGTGGCCATCTTTGAGAAGGGAGGGCAGCTACCGTCTACAGAAAGTCCCTCAAGAAAGTCCCCCGCTGCATGACGATCTGAGGTGACAGCTTATATGGCCTGTCATCTTAAACAGGCCCAGCTCCGTCCTGGATGTGCCTGTGAGCCCCACTTTTCTTATATTTGTGGTCGCTTCAGATTCTTCTGTGTGTTATTTGAATTTTTCAAAGAGCTATTTGAAGGAATTACGCCCCAGAATCACCCAAAGGACGGCATCCTGCCAAGAGACAAGATTCTTCAGAACCGAGATTTTCCTTAAAGAGATGGCAAGGTTGAGCTGTTCTAATCGACAGAGCGTTGTCCTGGAAGGGACGGCTCGGGACGTTTAAAAGTCCAGATATAGTCGCTTCGTTCTGAGGCTCAGACATCCATTCCCTCGGCCCGGTGTGGGCAGCCGTGGGAGCTATTTCAGATTATCTGTAAGAGATAAGCTCTTTGCCGAGACCTCGGTCAATGGATGGGCTAATATTCAGAATCACTGCTATCGCTGAACACCCCAGGCAGAATCAGATTGCAATCCATTTAGTTCAAACTAATTTTAAAGCAATTCACTATTTAACAAGTTCTGAGGACTGGTCTCTTTGCTGGGAAAATGCGAGTTTAATCAGTTTGTCTAATCTCAGGTTAATACTAACCAAATTCATTGACTAAAGCTGTGGTTCTTGGATTTTCGCTTGCCTGCCCCTTTTTCCCCTTCTCCCCCTTTCCCGGCCCTTTGAGTCCTCCACTGGTGATGATGGCAGGACCGCAGGGCTGGTCTTTATGCAAGCGATGTCGATCTGGGAACCCAGCCGGGCGGGAGAGGCTGCCGGGCGGATGCCCCAGCAGTAGCGGTGCTGGTCTCGATGAGGCGCCCACTGGACCGAGTAAGCCAGACCCACCCGGAGCTACGCACCAGAATAGCAATAAGTGCAGGTGCGACCACTCCGGCCTGAATGATTTCGGAGCAAACGCTTTTTGTTTTTTATTCATAGGAAGTGGATTTAGTCCTGAGGCGACGTCGGCCCTGTCACGGTAGAACCTCTGCCCGGGGTCCCCGCTTTGGGGCCGGGCGGCAGAATGCCGAGGTCGGCTGACCACCAGCAGCCCCATAATGGTAATAATAGTAATTACGGTACTTGAGAAGCGCTTAGTATGTGCCAAGCGCTGTTCCAAGCGCTTGGGTAGATATTTCAGGGGAAAGAGCCTGGGCTTCGGAGTCAGAGGTCATGGGTTGGACTCCCGGCTCTGCCACTTGTCAGCTGTGTGACTGTGGGCAAGTCACTTCACTTCTCTGTGCCTCAGTTCCCTCATCTGTAAAATGGGGATGAACTGTGAGCCTCACGTTGGACAACCTGATTACCCTGGATCTACCCCAGCGCTTAGAACTGCACATAGTAAGCGCTTAACAAATACCAACATTATTGTTATTATTATATAAATTAATCAGCTTGGACACAGTCCCTGTTCTACGTGGGACTCACTCTCTTAATCCCCATTTTACAGATGAAGTAACTGAAGCCCAGAGAAGTTAAGTGACTTGCCCAAGGTCATCCAGCAGACGTGTGGTAGAGCCGGGATTAGAACCCAGGCTCTTCTGATTTCCAGGCCTGTGCCCTATCCGCTGAGCCACCATCTGCAGCCCCACCCCCGTCCTCCCCCGCCCCCGGTTAGGCTGGGGGCCTGGTTCCCCATGGCACATGTGGGCGGTTGGGTGGGGGCTGGTGAGAAAGTCGACTTTTGCTCCAACTGGTCCAGCTCCTCCAGCTCTATAGGTTGGCAGAACACGGCCCCTGGCCCAGGCAGGAGACCAGTGGAGTTTCCATAGGTATTCCTTTCTTCCCCTGCCTTAGTCAAATTTTCCCTTGGCGCATTTCTTTTTTTGACCTCTGGCCTCATCCCCCACCCACCCAGAGGAAGTTTTAAATGTCTGCCTTCTCGAGAAGATAAAACGGTTTACTTTTACTCCGGGTGTTGGACAACCCTGTCAGCGTGTGTGCAGATAAAGGAGAGAGCTTTGTGGACTTCCTGGAATGGTCTCCAATCGAACACTTGATCAATAGCATTCATTCGTGCATTCGTTCAATTGTATTTCTTGAGCGCTAACTCTGAGCACTGTATTAAGCGCTTGGGAGAGTACAATACAACAATAAGAGGCACATTCCCTGCCCACAACGAGCTTACAGTCTAGAGGAGGGGAGATAGACATCAATACAAACAAATAAATGACAGATAAGTGCACAAGTGCTGGGGGGGCTGGCTGAGGGAAAGAGCAAATTGAGTATTTTCTATGTACCAAGCATGTACTAGGCACTTGGGAGAGTACAGTGCAAAAGAGTTGGTGGACATGAGTTGGTGACACGATCCCTCGAGGTGAACATTTGGGTCGTTGGATGGTACCCAGCGTGTGTGAGAATCAGCATGGTATAGTGACTAGAGCACAGGCCTGGGAGTCAGAAGGTCATGGGTTCTAATCCCGCTCTGCCACTTGTCTGCCGTGTGACCTTGGGCAAGTCACTTCGCTTCTCTGGGCCTCAGTTACCTCATCTGTAAAATGGGGATTGAGACTGTGAGCCCCACGTCCAACTCGATTTGCTTGTATCCACTCTAGCGCTTAGTACGGTGTCTGGCACATAGTCAGCACTTGAACAAATACCGTTTAACTGTACAGTCTGTATTGAAGTTGGAGGAGTCACTGGGAGCCCAGATTGAGGCCCCCTCGAACTCCCTCCCATCATTCAGAGTGGTCGGACTAGCTGGACCACCGTCTCCATGAGCGCAAACCCATCCGCTGAGAGGGCCTTCCCACGCCCTTTCAGTAAAATATGTGCCACACGCTATTCTAAGCACTGCGGTAGGTACGAGGTAATCAGGTTGTCCCACGTGGGGCTCACAGTCTTAATCCCCATTTTACAGCTGAGGTAACTGAGGCACAGAGAAGTTAAGTGACTTGCCCAAGCAGATAAGTGGCAGAGGCAGGATAGTGGACCTCTCCTCTCCCCTTTCCTTCTGACCAGTGATAGGAAGCATTTGTAGATGGACAAAGCATTTTCAAGTGTTTTGCACACAGTTAGTGCTCAATAAATGCCTTTGATTAAGGAAGCCTTTCGCAATCCTGCCATACCCATCCGCTACCCTTCTAAACCCTGTGAGGGCCACCATTTTGCTTCCTATCTAACGCCTCCTGGGTAGCACTCGGGACTCTAAACACTTCTTTGAACTAGCTGGTGGAGATTATTATGAATAAGGAGTATCTGCTTCATTGTCCCCGTGAATAGCGGGATTAAAATGTTAAGCTTTTCCTTGGATTATTTTCTTGGCACAATTTTTCTTTTCTTCTTTTCTCTCTCTTTTCCTCTCTCTTTCTCCCCCTGCCTTAGTCAAATTTACCCTTGACACATTTTTTTAACACTATTAATCTTTGGCATTTGTGTCTCAGAAATGAGTGTGTGATGGAAACCAACAGCCCTGAAAATCCTTTTTAATTCAAGTCGACCTTGTGAGAGCGATTATCTCGCTACAGAGAAAGCTGCAGGGAGGCAGGGAGGGGCGGATGGCAGCCGACTAGGAAGCACGGCTGGCGGCCCACCTGAAACAGTCGGCATCCGGCTCACCATCAACCCGTTTCGTACCTTGCTAATGGTGGCTGAACTCATGGGTGCCAGGGAGCCTCTTCTTGGCCAGGGGTGAGCAGCATTCTGAAATCTCCAGGAGCAGTGTCATTTAGTGGCTAGAGCACGGGCCTGGGAATCGGAAGGACAGGACTTCAAATCCCAGCTCCGCCACTTATCTGCTGTGTGACCTTAGTCAAGTCACTTCCCTCTGCCTCAGTCACCTCATCTGCAAAATGGGGATTAAGACTGTGAGCCGCATGTGGGACAGGAACTGTCTCTGACCTGATTAACTTGTATCTGCCCCTAAACATAGTAAATGTTTACCAAATATAATAAGAACAACCACAATAATAATGATGATGATCATAATAATAAAAATAGTAACTCGTCTCAAGCTCTCTACCGGTAGAGTTATGTTTTAGAGAGAACAGGTCTTGGGGACCGAGGGGAAGAGAGAAATCATGAAGGGTTTATTGTCAGGTGCTTGAGGTTGACCCTGGTTTGGGATGCCTAGTCCCTGCTGTCAAGGTACAAGAAAGCCTGGTTTTCAGCCAGCCTGATACCTGTCCGGTACCAGATGCTTTTCTATCTGCGAACTTGCAGTATCCAACTTGCCTCTGCTGAAGCTTCTGCTTCCACATCCCCGAGGCTTAGGTGTGCCCTCTGACTTCACAGATATCTGGGAGAAGACAGTGGCTCAGGAGCACTGAGGGAGTCCCCCCAGAGAAATACTCTAATTTCAGGCCAATTCTGGCTAAATGGGTGGCTGTCATAGGCATAGGACAGCATTTTTGTGTCTCGAGATGAGGCCTGGCCTGTGGTTTTGATTCTATTTATTTGCCGTTGTTTTAATGAGATGTTCTTCCCCTTGATTCTATTTATGGCCATTGTTCTTGTCTGTCTTTCTCCCCCGATTAGACCGTAAGTCCGTCAAAGGGCAGGGACTGTCTCTATCTGTTACCGATTTGTACTTTCCAAGCGCTTAGTACGGTGCTCTGCACATAGTAAGCGCTCAAGAAATACTATTGAATGAATGATGAATGAATGGCCTCCCCCCAGTTACACCCACATTCTCTGATGAACTCCACCACCGGCAGTCTTCTTTGACTACAAAGGACAACTCTTTCTATAAAACGTAGATAGAGAGAAAATAGAAGGTGTGTGAGAAGTTTGTGCATTGCTAAGTTGTGAATGTGGTTACATGGACTCTGTTGGAAATGAGCTTCGAGTCAGAACCGTGCTAGTTCCCCCCCCCCAGAATAGGTTGGACTGAAAAGTTTCCTCTATGCATATTTTAAGCAACCTGACTCGGGCAACGGTTGAGTCAGCCGTTATCCCAGTCTGAAGGGCCACCGAATTTTAAGGGATTCTCCAAGAAACAGCATCATTGTCCAGAAGGGCGCTGTTCCTTCTTGGAATCAAAATCAATTGATGTGCGACTGATATGAGTCTCACTGCAAGTGAACAGGGAGCTCAGTGTTGCTGCAGTCTTCTAGAGCATTGCCAGTGAGTCCTCTCTCAGAGGCCTACGAACTCCTCAAGTGTCATTCCATCAGAGGACTGATAATCTCTGTTATTGCATGTCCTACTGGAAAGAGCACAGGCCTGGGAGTCAGAGGATCTGGGTTCCAATGTCTCCTCTGCCGTTGCCTGCTGTGTGATCTTGGGCAAGTTACTTAACTTCTCTGTACTTCAGCCTCCTCCTCTGTAAAACGGAGATTCTTTACCTGTTTTTCCTTCGTCTAAGACCGTGAGTCCCACTGTGGGGCAGGGACGTTGTTTGACTATCGCGTATCTATCACAGTGCTTAGAACAGTGCTTGGTACATAGTAGGCATTTAATGAATATCACGTTTATTAATCAATCAATGGTATTGAGTGCTTACTGTGTGTAGAGCACTGCTCTGAGCACTTGGAATAGTAAAGTACAACAGATTGCGAGACACGTTTATATTAAGGATTCTTTCCCCCTCTAAACTGTAAGCTCATTGTGGTCAGGGAATGTGTCTGCCAACTCTTTTATATTGTAGTCTTCCAAGTGCTGAGTGCAGTGTTCTGGACATGATAAGCTCTCAATAAATACCACTGATGATATAAATGTTGATAATGGTGGTGAATGAGCTTACAGTCTGGGGGAGGGGGGCAGACATTAATATCAGTAAATAATTTATACTACCCAATTTATAGATCTGTACGTAAGTGCCGTGGGGCTGAAGGTAGGGGGAATACCACATGCTCAAAGGGTACAAATTCAAGTGCATGGATGACACCGAAGGGAAAGGGAGATAGGGAAAAGGGACTTAACCGGGGAACGCCTCTCGGAGGAAGTGTGACCTAATATGTCTATTAAGACTATTATTATTATTGTTGTTCTGGTTGTGGTCATCATCATTATTGTTCTTCCAATTCTCCTAGTGTTCAGGTTCTCTCCCAGAAGTAAATCAAGTCTTCTGGAAAGAGCATTAACTCTTTCTGACCGGTAGCGGGCCTTTTGGTGCATCATCGTCTCTATTTCGTGCTGATGGTCGCCAGTTACGCTGTACCTCTGATGCTTGGGAAGGCAGAGTGCCTGATGTTCATTCATTCAATTGTATTTATTGAACACTTACTGTGTGTGCAGAGCACTGTGCAAAGTGCTTGGGAGAGTACAATACAACAGTAAGCAGATGCCACACCAGAGTAATTTTAGCTTCGGTGAGAATTGAACTCAGGTTCCCTCCTCTTCCCATCTACAGGCAAATTCGGGAATGGGGGAGAGTTGTGCCTGAAGCTACTTTTCTCTCGCAGGGAGTGCGTAGGAAATTCCTTATTCGTCTTCCCATTTTCCTGGATGGGACCCAGGACAATCTTACCTTGTCTTTTCGTGTCCAAGGGAAGGGCACAGCCGGATGACTGTGAGGATTCCCCAAGTAGAGCCTCCCTCCTCAGATAATATAATAATAATAGTACTGTTAAATATTTACTATAAGGCAAGCACTGTTCTAATCACTGGAATAGATTCAAGTTAATCAGGTCGGACACAGTCCCTGTCCCAGATTGGGCTCACGCTCTTAATCCCCATTTTACAGATGAGGTAACTGAGGCCCAGAGAAGTTAAGTGACTTACCCAAGGTCTCATGGAACAGTCATAGGAGTGGGAAGACACGGATATTTAGAACCCTCTCCCTTGTCCTCCACAGTGTTCATAGTGGCTTGGCAGAATCCATTTAATTAATATGATATTTAGTGTTTATTACATACCTACTAGATCTCAATCATTGTCCTAAGCCCGAGAGCAGGTAACAAGACAATCAGATCATACACAATCCCTGCCCTAGGTGGGGCTCAAAATCCAAGTGGAGGGAGAGCAGGTAACATCCTCCTTTTACAGATGAAACCACTGAGGGTCAAGGGGTTAAGTGACTTGGCAAAGGCTACCTGGCAAGCAAGTGGTAGAACTGGACCTTAAACCCAGGTCTCCTGATTCCCCCACCTTCAAAGCCTTACCGAAGGCACATCTCCACCAAGAGGCCTTCCCTGAGCACCTCTTCTCTAATAGGCCTTCCCTAAGCCCTCCTTTCCTCTTCTCCCACTCCCTTCTGCGTCACCTAGACTTGCTCCCTGTATTGATCACCCCTCCCAGCCCCACAGCACTAATGTATATATCTGTAATTTTATTTATTTATATTAATGTCTGTCTCCCCCTTTAGACCGTAAGCTCTCCGTGGGCAGGGAGTCTTGTTATATTGTACTCTCCCAAGAGCTTAGTACAGTGTTCTGCCCACAGTAAGCACTCAAAAAATCGTTGGCTGATTCCTACCATTCCTCTCCAAACTCCTTGAGAAATGATTACACGCACTGTCTCCACGTCGTCCCCTCCAATTTTCTCCTTGATCCCTTCCAGTCTGCCTTCCACCCGCTTCACTCTACAGAAACTGCCCTCTCCAAGGTCACCAGTGATCTCCTTCCTGCCAAATCCAATGGCTCCTACTCCATCCTAATCCTCCTCAACCTCTCAGCAGACTTCAACACTGTTAACCACCCCCTTCTCTTGGAAACATTATCTCACCTTGACTCTCTTCTCTCCTGGTTCTCCTCCTATATCTCTGGCTTCTCATTCTTTTTTGTGGGCTTCTCCTCTTCCTCCCACCCTCTAAGAGTGGGAGTTCCTCAAGGCTCAGTTCTTGTGCCCCCTTCTGTTCTCCATCTTCATCCACTCTCTCGGAGAACTCTTTCACTCCCATGGTTTCAACTATCATCTCTATGTTGTTAACTCCCCAACTTACCTCTCCAGCCCTGACAGTTCTCCTTCTCTGCAGTCTCACATTTTCTTCTGCTGTTAGGATACTTCTATCTGGTTGTCCTGCTGACACTTCCAACTAAGCATATTCAAAAGAGAACTCCTCATTTTCCCACCCAAACCCTTCTCTTCTTTTCTTTCCCATCCCAATAGGCAACACCACTATCCTCCCTATCTCATGCGTTTTTGTCCCTGGCATTATCCTCCACTCCTCTCTCCCACTCAGCTCACATATTCAGTCTGTGACCAAATCCTGTGAGGTCTACCTTCATGTCACACTAAAATCTTCCCTTTCCTCTCCTACCAAGTGGTTACAATGCTGATCCAAGCACTTATCCTATCTCACCTTGACTTCTGCATCTGCCTTCTCCCTGCCTCCTGTCTTTCCCCATTCCAGTAATCTCTTCATTCTGCTGCCCAGATTATTTTGCTAAAAAAAGTTCAGTCTACATTTCCCCACTCCTAAAGAATCTCCACTGGCTGTCCAACCATCTCTGTATTATAAAGAAACTATACCATCGGCTTTAAAGTACTCAATAAGCTTGCCCCTTGCTTCCTTACTTCACTGATCTCCTACTACAGCCCATCCTGCATATTTCACTCCTCTAGCACCAACTTGCTCACTGTGCCCCGATCCTGCTGATGACCCCTTTCCCATGTCCTCCCTCTGGCCTGGAGCTCACTCCCCCTCCATATATGCCAGACCAAGATTCTCCCCAACTTCAAAGCCTTATTAAGGTAACCTCTCTTCCATAAGCCCTCTTTCCCTGATTCCCTTTCGCTTCTGTGTCATCTCTGTTCCTGGATCTGTACCCTTCGGACACTTGGTATTCACTCCATCCTCAGCAGCACAGCATTCTAGAAACAGCATGGATTAATGAAAAGGGCACAGGCCTGGGAGTCAGAGGACATAGTTTCTAATCCCGGCTCCACCGCTTGTCTGCTGTGTGACCTTGGGCAAGCCATTTAACTTCTTTGTGCCTCAGTTACCTCATCTGTAAAATAGGGATTAAGACTGTGAGCCCCACGTGGGACAACCTGATTACCTTGTATCTATTCCAGTGCTTAGAACAGTGCTTGGCACATAGTAAGCACTTAACAAACCCCACAATTATTACTTATGTATATAGCCATAATTTATTATTAATATTAATGTCTTTCTCCCCATCTAGACTCTAAGCTCCTTGTGGGCAGGGAATATGTCTACCAACTCCATTGAATTGTACTCTCCCAAGGGTTTAAAACAGTACTCTGTATACAGCGAGCACTCAATAAATACCATTGATGATGATGATGATGGTGATGATGATGATGATTTGGAATAGAACCCAGGTCCCCCAACTCCCAAGACCCTGCTCTTTCCACTACACACCAAACCACAGGTGGAGTAGGGATGAGAGCCCCCGGGTCTGAGTTTTCCCCTTGACCTTTGATATTGGATTACTGTATCTCCCTGATTTTCTATAAGACTGGCCTTCTGAGGCCCCCCAAATGCCCCCGAGATGCCGAACACAGACAACTGGTCTTTGCAGTGCCCCACTCAGGGGTCTTTTTCTAATGACTGGCTCTATAGTTCATGGGCAAACTGGGAGTTGTTTCGGCTGGAGAAGTTTGAAGGATCAAAACCTTTTTTCATTTCCAATCTGGGTGATCATTTTCGCTACTACTAAGCTTTCCTCACTTTGATGCATTTCCTTAGAACTGAAGTGGGCTCTAGCTGGCCCTTTTTTCCCTGTAATTGTATCTCTTTTCCTTAAATGAAAGCCCCCACAGCACCACAAAAGCAATTTTGAGTATTTATTTGTTAAAGAAAAAGTCTTCCTTGTTCTACTGTCACGTTAAAGGGAGGCTGTCAAGCCTTTATTCCCCAAATGTGACTGATCTGAAAGTTGCTTCCATCTGATCAAGAGTGTTCTCCTGAGTCTTCAGTAAATATCTACTTTGTTTCTTTTCCTTTTACTTTTGATCTGTAGCTGCAGGGCTGAGAACTAGAACAAATAGGGCAGGGTCAGTACAAGACTCTGGTGGGCCCTTGTTCTGGCAGGCCACATCAATTAATCGGTGGTATTTATTGAGAGCTTACTGAATGCTAGGCACTATACCCTCATTCTTGGCATTCCCTACCCTCTCTGCCACTTTATCTGGCAGGAAGTATTGAGAAGGGAAAATCGGGGAAGGGGTGTGGGAGAGGAAAGAGAGTTGTCAATAAATCAGCACTGATGGGGCCTCCTTATATCTTAGGTGGGGCCCCCCAGAGAAAGTAGGTGAGGTGAAGAAGGAATGCACTTATTAAGGGGCACGGGGCAAAGCTCAGTTGGCCCGTAGATCGCAGTGACCCCACACACTGATTCGATGATCTCTACAAAACGTTTATCTTGGTTCTGTTCTGCAGTCTTCCAGATATCCAGAGGACACCCCCCTGTATAGCTGGAGGGCAGCAGAATCCTGATCAATAAGCGCCAGGAGTTTGTAAAGCTCAAATCGCCACAGACAAACTTGATTGCTTTTTTGATTAGTAGGTGAAGAGAATGGATTTGATACATTGCTTCGTGAAATATTGCACAATGAATTCCCAAATGGTGTGGTAATGATATTGTCTTATGGATTGAAAACGGGTTGAAAGAATGCAAAGTGAGAGTGATGCGAAGAAGCGATGAAAAGAGTTGAGGGGGTGTTTCCTGGTTGGCTGTTGAAGAGGTCTGAGATAGATTTAGAGTCATGGCAATTATTAATATGGAAAGGAGGAAAATCTGGAATTTTGTGACATTCCCCCTCAATTCCACCATTTTGAGAATGAGTAGAAACGCTCCTTGACGAGAGAATTAGGCAAACTCAGTGCAACCTGAAAGGAATTAGGCCAGACCCAAAGGAAATCGGGCTGCAAGCAAGAAACTGTGAAGGAGATGACTAAGCAGCATGGTGTAGTGGCTAGAGCATGGACCTGGGAGTCAGAAGTCATGGATTCTAATCCTGGTTCCACCACTTGTCGGCTGTGTGACCTTGGGCAAGTCATTGAACTTCTCTTGCCTCAGTTACCTCATCTGTAAAATGGGGATTGACACTGTGAGCCCTGTGTGGAACAGGGACTGTGTCCAACCTGATTTGCTTGTATCCACCCAAGTGAATGTCTGGTACAGTGTCTGGGACATAGTAAAAGCTTTACAGACACAACCACCATCGTTAACTTCTATTCCCTGGAGTTTCCTGCAGCATCAGTGTGGCTCAGTGGAAAGAGCGTGGTCTGGGAAGTCAGAGATCATGGGTTCAAATCCCGGCTCTGCCACTTGTCAGCTGTGTGACCTTGGGAAAGTCACTTAACTTCTCTGTGCCTCAGTTACCTCATATGTAAAATGGGCGTTAAGACTGTGAGCCCCAAGCGGGACAACCTGATTACTTTGTATCCTCCCCAGCGCTTAGAACAGAGCTTTGCACAGAGTAAGCGCTTAACAAATGCCATCATCACTGGAACACTAGTAAATGAAAAGCATCTGGAGAAAAATCACAGATGGGTAATTTGTTTGAACCTCCCTGCAAGTGTTGGTTAATGAATTTATTAGGGAGACAGTGGAGGGAGAAACTCAAAATTGAATGATTGGGCACACTCCGCACAAAATGCCGTAGGTCTCCGGTCTCCTGAAGCAGTAGAACAGAATCTGTCTAGATGGCCAAGAGTTCATTGAGGTGAACAGCGTGCTTGATAGAGCCAGAGGAGAGGGTCCTTCTGAAAAAATAATAATAATAATGGTGTCATTTGTTAAGTGCTTCCTGTGTGCCTAGCATGTACTAAGTGCTGGGGCAGACACAAGATAATCAGTTTGGACACAGTTCCTGTATATGTGGGGTTCACAGTCTAAATAAAATGGAGATTGGATGTTGAATCCTCATTTTGCAGATGAGGGAACAGAGGCAAAGAGAAGTTAAGTGACTTGTCCAAGGTCATGCAGTGAACAAATGGCATAACAGGATTGGAACCAAGGTACTCTGACTCCCAGTCTGTGCCCTATCCACTCAGGCCGTACTGTTTCACTGTGGTTGAAGACCACATCTGTTTCAGTGTCCTCTTTTGGGTGTCTAAATGACTCCAGTTAACCAGCAAGCAAACACTGACAGCTGTGTTTCTGCACCCTAAATTAAGAAGGAATGATAGAGGTGAGGAGGGGGAAATCTTAGAGGCTCTTCCTTCTCTGGTAAACAGAATGGCTTATTTATTTCAAGACTGGGAGGAAGCAATAGAAAAAAGAGATTGGTGAAGACAAGAAATCACTGCAAACATTTAAAAGGGTTTAATAAACAATGAAAAGTAGAAGGTGCAAAGCCTTTTTTTTTAAGTGACTCAACAAATGCCTCCCTTTAAGTCATTTGTGGTTCCCAAGATTTTTCTCATCGAGATGGAGAAGGTAATGAAATGACCAATGAGAGCGAACAAACTCGAGGGGAAAGGAGCTGATTAAAGTTGCAGGTAAGTTGCTCGTCTATTGCAACCAAGCACTTAAGGAAAATATCTGAGCAGGAATCTACTTTGGTAAGCGAGAGTGAATTATCAAGAACACAGACGGTATATTGGAAACCAAAAAAGTCAGGAAAGAATATTGCCTTCTTAATAATAAATACATTTCGTGGGCAGGAATTGCAAGGGGATCGTTTAAATTAATTTCAGCTTTGTTTGTTTGGTTTGTCCTGGGCTTAAATCCCAGCTGACAGCAGTCTGTAAAAGTTCTAACATATTGGAAATCTGATTTTCTTGCAGCTGAAATCCCATAGCCCAGAATGATTTCTCTTTCAACCCCGCTAATCAGACAGGCAGGGTTCAAATCGACTCCTCTAACAAAATCGTATTTGGACTTTTTTGGGCGTAAATAATATCTAATCAAACCTTTAAATCTAAAGCCGATGAACATTTCTCCTCTGTGGATTTAGAGGCGGGGAGGATGAATTAAATTAAAATGAGAGATTGTGTGAGGAAGACGGAAAGTACGTGGATCTCTTCATTAACTGCTTGGCCGTTTGGTTTGGGGGGGGGATCTCCGGCCCCCAGGCTGAGCCACGGGGAAGATGTCTTGGGCATGGAGAGTGAACCATCAGCCAATCAGAGAAACTTGGAAGCAGTGGATTAGGAAGGAGAAGGTTCCAGCAGCCCACCGGAGGGCAGCCCACATCAAAGGGGCTTGGAAGCGGGTGCCTGGGAGCTGAAAGGCAGCCTCCTGATAACCCGTGCCTCCACACTGAATCCCCTGCTAAGGAGTAAAATAGATATGGTGTCAACAATGGGAGACTAGGGATAGCACTGGGGACTAAATCACCACGACACCCGTCATCGTCATCTTTTGAGGTCAGAGCCAGATTTGCACCCTTTATTCACTCCTCCTTGAGAACCACAACCCTTATGTACATATCTTTTGTTTATATTTATGTCTGTCTCCCCCTCTAGACTGTAAGCTTGTTGTGGGCAGGGAACGTGTCTACCAAAAGAGTTATATCGTACTTTCCCAAGCATCTAGGAAATATGATTGATTGAGTGACGGGTATAGATTTTCACACAAAGTCAGTGCCCGTGAAATGCTTTCGGCGGAACTGATGACCAGAATGATAGCTGGGGGCTCGCTATACATTGTAGCTTCATGAGGGCATGGTCTTCATCTTTTTTTTTCTATCGTACATTCCTAAGCTCTTTGTATAGTGTTCTGTACCCAATAGGTGTCCAGTACAGTGCTCTGCACAGAGGCATCCGTTATAGTGCTCTGCATGCAATCAATTGGAGGCTTAGTAATACTGTAGATTGACTGTGACTGTGATTGGGTTAGCATTGACATTTGAACGGTCTTCATTAGCACTGACCACAGGTAGACAAGCGTTTCTGTTCTTGAGCTGTTGGGAGAACCCGATTGACAGTCTTTGCTCTTGACTTTCCTGTTACCCTAAGCATGAATTCCAACTGGGTGGCTGAGAGGTGGGGTGCCCAGAAAATTGAAAGGCAGAGTGTTTTGTCCCAAGTGTGTTCAAGCATCTGTCTGTGCAGTCCTCAGTACCACCCAGCTCCTAACCAGCTGCCCTGCTACCTTTCCTAAACCCCTCCTCTACAGAGTTCCCCGCTCCATTCTGATCTCACACTGTTCTAGATTCTGGACTCCCCCAGAGGGGGTTTTGGAATCATGTTGTGACATGAATGCATGTTCATTATGGATTAAGATCTGAATTTGCGCTCTGCAGTAATCAGGGTTCCAACTCCGTTCTCTTAATGCCCTCCAGATTTTCAGTTACTTTACCGGAACCGTTACCTTCAGCTGAAATAAAAACATCAAATCCCACAAAAATGCCCCTTGAAACCAAGTAGTTACGGGACTCAGCCAACTATGGGCTCCTGGATAAGGTTGAAAAAAAAATGTGGATTTATTCCTGCTCATAAATTTGTTAGCATGGAGTGTATATTAGAACGTTTGTTTCTTTTTCTAGCATGTACAGTTGCATGGACTCGGGTAGGTCAGATACGGTGTTGTGTGAAGTGTGACTCTGCCCTTACTCCAGGCCTATTGGTGATTTTTTTGGGTTTCAACCTAATTTTCTTGTTTTCCTCTCTCCCTAGTGCTTGTACGGCTGTTACGTCCATTCCTCTATCATCCCCACCTTCCATCGGAGGTGCTACTGGCTCCTTCAGGTAAGGATCTGGATTTTTTTTTTCTATTTTTCCAGTTGAATGAAGATTTTACTTCAGTATGCTGGAAACTCAGTGGTTTGGGTGAGGTTTCTCCAGGAGAGTCTAAGAATGTCTTGTTGGATTTGTGCAGAGATGTGGTTTGTTGGTTTTTAGTCGGGATGACTTGAGCAGCGATAGGATCCTGGACAGGTTTGCTTTCCATTCTTTTACCACCCAAAGCTATATGGAAGGAATGGGTTTTCTGGCAATTTGTACAGTTCCACACTCAAAAGCCATTCTCACGCAATAAAAAAAACAAAATATGACCAGATGTCCTGTGCATTGGAAATGCCTCAGCAGGAAAACACCAGACTCCTAGCTTAAGATTTCCTTATGGAAAGTCATTTGGTGCCGAACTTGTGAGGGAAGGTCGAGAAGGTTGCTCCTTTGCTTCGAAAGGGTCTCTCTAGGAAAGGAATCCCACCGTTGGAAAGCTCGGCCCGCGTCTTCCCCTTTTCTGTCAGGATGGAACTTTGTGGCGGTTAGGAACTGAACTCCTTCCACCTGAATGGTTGCGTTGGCTCCATCAGGCCTCATTTGTATCAGAGAGCTGGACTTTGGATATGGACTGGCCTGAAGAGCGATTGAGAACTTCTGAGTGTCCTCATTAGTTGGGATTCGTGGCTGTCGTCAGAACAGAAAACTAAACCTACAAAATGGCAGTTAATGGATTGGGAGAGCAGAAAGTCACCAGAAATAAGTCAGGTCAAGGTGGGGTGAGGTACCCTGCAGGCACTTGCTGATATAGAGGGAAACCAGTGGGAGGCAGTGGAATCTTCATGAGCAACTGAGCATTTCCACTAGGAGGGTTTCATATCTGAGAGATAGAATTCCGAAAATGCTCCGGGATTAACTTGGTGTTCGCCGCCTCTGTCACGCTTGCCTGCCCTCCCCGTGGCCCTCCCCAGCCCCTTTGGTTCTCCCTGAGTTCCCAAAAATAACTGTCAGTGGTTCAGCAAGTTCATTAGCTAATAACTCCCAAGACTGTCCCAAGATATGCTGATGTGCAGATACATTCCATTTGCCTGCTCCCTTCGATCCCATCTCTATCACCAGCTCCCTTTACACCATCTCCATTTGGTGGTGATGGGCAACTGTCTCTCCTAACAGTTCAAGCTGGGTTTTCGGATGAAAGACTTTGCTGGCAATGGGAATGGGGCAGTGTCAGAGTTCAGAGTGGGGAGGTTTATTGACCCCCCCAAATCACTGTGTAGGGTTGCGATTTGTCTCCCTTTCATCCATAGTTTCGTCCTGGAACTCCTTCCACATCCATACGTGGTAGACCAGCACTTTCCTCACCTTCAAAGCACTATTAAGGTTACATCTCCAAGAGGCCTTCCCCAGTTAAACCCTCTTTTCCCTGCCTCGCTCTCCCTTTTTTCGTCATCTATGCACTTGGATCTGTGACCTTTGAGTATCTGATCTTCGTTCCACCCTCGACCTCACGGCACTTATGTACATATCTTTAAATGAATATTATAAATTAATAACAATAATAATGATGATGGTATTTGTTAAACACTTTTTACTATGGGCCAAGCACTGTTCTAAGCGCTGGGGTAGATATAAGATGGTTGGTTGGTTGTTCCACATGGGGCTCACAATCTTAATCCCCATTTTACAGATGAGGGAACTGAAGCACAGAGAAGTTAAGTGACTTGCCCAAGGTCACACAGCAGACAAGTGGCGGAGCCGGGATTGGAACCCATGACCTCTGACTCCCAAGCCCAGCCTCTTTCCACTAAGCCACGCTGCTTCTACAGCAGATACAGTGCTTCTACAATACTTATTCATATTAATGTCTGTCTCCATGTCTACACTATAAGCTCATTATGGGCAGGGAATCTGTCAGCTAACTCTGTTATATAGTACTCTCCAACCACTTGGTTCATTGCTCTGCACATAGTTAAGCACTCAATAAGTACCAGTGATTGACTGAGCGATCCATAGATTTCAGGAGGTATTTCAACCAGGCTTTCAGACTTCGGCAGGGTACGATTTGGGCCAATAGGAAAGCACATAGCAAATCAAAGGGGTCCTACAATTAATCAATCCATCTATCGATCAGTGGTATTCATTGAGTGTTTACAGTACAACAGAGCTGGTAGACACATTCCCTGTCCACAAGAAACGTACAGTCCAGAGGGGGAGACAGACATTAAAATAAATTATGGATATGTGCATGAGTACTGTAGGGTTGAAGAGGGGCTGAATATCAAGTGCTTAAAGGGTACAGATCCAAATGCGTAGGTGATGCAGAAGGGAAAGGGAGTAGGGGAAACGAGGGCTTAGTTGGGGAAGGCCTCTGTAAGGAGATGTGGTTTTAGGAGGGTTTTGAAGGTGGGAAGAATGGCAATCTGTTATATATGAATGGAGAGGAAGTGCCAGATCAGAGGGTGGTCGTAGGCAAGGGTCAGTGATGAGATACATGAGACTGAGGTACACTGAATAAGTTGGCATTGGAGGCTCAAAGTGTGCAGACAGGGTTAAGGATATCAGTGAAGTAATGAAGGAAGGCCAGAGGTATTTAAATACTTTAAAGCCGATGGTAAGGAATTTCTGCTAGATGCAGAGGTGGATGGGCAGCCACTGGAGGTTCTTGAGGAATGGAGTGACAAGGACTGAATTTTTTTTTTTTTTTTAATGATCTGGGCATCAGAGTTTAGTAAGGCCCGGAGTTGGGAGAGAGAGAGAAGGCAAGGAGGTCAGTGAGGAGGCTGATGCCGTTGTTAAGGTGAGATAGAATAAGTGCTTGGATGAGTGTAGAAGCAGTTTAGATGGAGACAGAAGGGTGGATTTTAGAATTTTAGGAAGGTAGAACTGACCAGATGGGGTGACAGATTGAGTATGAATACAGCAACCCTTCACCCATCGTGGATCTGTTGACTTCCTGATGTCTTCTCACTAGGTCATATACCTTTTTATAAATTGTATTTGTTAAGCACTTACTATGTGCCAGACATTTTACCGAGTGCTGGAATAGACAGAAGATAATGGGGTTGGACACAGTCCCTGTTCCACAAAGAGCTCACCGGCCTCAATCGCCATTTTTCAGATGAGGGAACTGAGGCACAGAGAAGTTAACTGACTTGCCCGAGATCACACAGCAGACTGGTTGCAGAGCTGGGATTAGAACTCGGGTCTTCTGACTCCCAGGCCTGTGCTCTTTCCACTAGGGCACACTGTTTTTCCTCCCCTGGCAATGGTTTTGTGTATCTGTGCTTTAGAATTGAATGCTATTTTGGCTACCATGGTGCAGTTGTGAAGAGCCACAACTTTCCATGGTGGTGCATCAGCCTGATGTTTCAAATTGCCATCAGCCCCCCCGTCTCCCACAGTGAAGATCAGCTGGACCTTCTGAATCGATCCAGCTCCCACAGAGTTGCCTGCCGTCATTATTAGCGGAAACATATATTGAGTGCCCTCTGTGGAGGAGCACTGTACTAGATGCTGGGAACACACAGTCATCTCACATTATGCTTCAGATGGTTATGATCCAATCTCAGCCCTCCACTATTTTTCTCCAAAGGTCACTGTGATTTTTTTTCATTTTTCTCCCCTTAATACTGGCTTCAGCACAAAATCGTTAGAGAGCAATTTGTGAAGAGGCAAAGGAGAGTGCACTTATTTAACAGTGATGCTATTTTAATGTTTCTAGAAAATGTGTACTGGTGTTGAAACAAACTTACCAAATTAAGGGCAAGTTAAGATGAGTCTCCCCCTCTGCGTGTTCTGTTATTTTTCATATCTGCTGTGTTTTGTGCAGGCCTAGAACACTCGTTTGTGGCTGCCACATCCCCTCTCTGCCCCTCTTCCATCAGGGATGAAACTGTGGAGTTTTAACTCCCTCTGCCACATTACGCCTCTGGCTTGCCATCCACAGTTTTATCAACTACCCGACCTTTCAGAAACTTGACTTCTGTTTTTGAAATGGGACATCCGTGCTGCTCCTCTTTATCTTATAGTTGACCATCCTCTTATTTGCTCATTTTCCTTTTTCATTTCCTCACCCTTGTTCCTCTTTCCCAGCTGGGTCCTCCTTCCACTTCTCTTCCCATGTTTTTTCCCACTAGTGTAAGCTATATCCTCCATTCCCAGATTAGCTAATTTCACGGTGGCTGTTTAGGGATTGTCAGTCTTTACTGTTGTATTGTACTTTCCTAAACACTTAGTACAGTGCTCTGCACACATCAAACACGTAATAAATTCGATTGAATGAACGAATCATCATCATCATTATCGCTATGGTGTTTATTAAGTCATTACTATGGGCCAAGCACTGTGCTAAGTACTGGGGTGCATACAAGATTATCAGTGTGAACACAGTTCCTGTCCACAAAGCGCTCACGGTCTAAAAGCAGGAATCTCATCCCCGTATTACAGATGAGGAAACTAAAGTCCACTGTTGTTGAGCGAATTGCCCAAGGTCACACAAAATTGCGAGATGGAGCTGGGATTAGATCCTGGGTCTTCTGACTTCCTGCCCCATGCTCTTTCCGGGAATATCCCAATCCTGGATGGATCCATCTCATCCCGTCACACAAATTCCCTGAAATATGACTCCTTTCACTGTGGGAAGAGATGAAAAAGGAAAGTTGGCGGGCTTCTCCGCTGCCTCTAACAGCTTTGATAGAGAAGGTTAAGGAGCAGGGGCTGAAACAATTAGTGCAGCCAACCTCCTACACAGGAGCCCAAGGACCCAGTACTACAATCAGGCAGCGGGCACACAGCAATTTGTTAGGGTGCTAATTGCAACACAAGAATAATTACTGCAGGGCCAGGTTTAATTTCTTTGATATTAAAGAGGAGAGAAGTCCTGAGATACGAGGATGATAGAAATGGGTAAAAGTTTGTCTTCAGCACCAGTCGCAAACAGAGAGACTTTCCGTAAATTGGAATTGGATTTGAAAGAGGTGACCAAGTATCGGCCGAGAGATCAGAGGTGGGAATCAATTCTAAAATCTCAACTCTACTTACGAGCATTCATCTCTTCCTTTTGGGACGCCATCAGAATAAGAATGAATTGCAGTCGAGACCGTCTGCTGGAGGTCTCTCCTGTGGGACCGCCATTAGAGCTGGATTCAGTATGGGAACGTGGGGGGCTGTTTTATAGGAACAGGGGTGCTGATATAGTTGTGGTATTTGTGAAGCATTTACTATCCGCTAAGCAACGTACTAAGCGCTGGGGTGGATACAAGATAATCCAGTTGGATGCAGTCCCAGTCCATTTAGACTCACAGTCTAAATGGGAGGGAGAACAGGAATTTAATTCCTGTTTTACAGATGAGGATACTGAGGTGCAGAGAAGTTCGGTAACTTGCCCAAAGTCACCCAGCAGGCAGATGGCAGAGCTGGGATTAAAAACCAGGTCCTGTGACTCTCAGGCCCCGGGCTCTTTCCACTTGGCCGTGCTGCTTCTCATCTTCCGGCCCACAGTAGTGACCTTCTGACCCAGCACCCGTCATTGAGAGCTGTTCATTCATTCATTCATTCATTCAATAGTATTTATTGAGCGCTTACTATGTGCAGAGCACTGTACTAAGCGCTTGGGATGAACAAGTCGGCAACAGATAGAGACAGTCCCTGCCGTTTGACGGGCTTACAGTCTAATCGGGGGAGACGGACAGACAAGAACAATGGCACTAAACAGCGTCAAGGGGAAGAACATCTTGTAAAAACAATGGCAACTAAATAGAATCAAGGCGATGTACAATTCATTAACAAAATAAATAGGGTAACGAAAATATATACAGTCGAGCGGACGAGTACGGTGCTGTGGGGATGGGAAGGGAGAGGTGGAGGAGCAGAGGGAAAAGGGGAAATGAGGCTTTAGCTGCGGAGAGGTAAAGGGGGGATGGCAGAGGGAGTAGAGGGGGAAGAGGAGCTCAGTCTGGGAAGGCCTCTTGGAGGAGGTGATTTTTAAGTAAGGTTTTGAAGAGGGAAAGAGAATCAGTTTGGCGGAGGTGAGGAGGGAGGGCGTTCCAGGACCGCGGGAGGACGTGACCCAGGGGTCGACGGCGGGATAGGCGAGACCGAGGGACGGCGAGGAGGTGGGCGGCAGAGGAGCGGAGCGTGCGGGGTGGGCGGTAGAAAGAGAGAAGGGAGGAGAGGTAGGAAGGGGCAAGGTGATGGAGAGCCTCGAAGCCTAGAGTGAGGAGTTTTTGTTTGGAGCGGAGGTCGATAGGCAACCACTGGAGTTGTTTAAGAAGGGGAGTGACATGCCCAGATCGTTTCTGCGGGAAGATGAGCCGGGCGGCGGAGTGAAGAATAGACTGGAGCGGGGCGAGAGAGGAGGAAGGGAGGTCAGAGAGAAGGCTGACACAGTAGTCTAGCCGGGATATAACGAGAGCCCGTAATAGTAAGGTAGCCGTTTGGGTGGAGAGGAAAGGGCGGATCATGGCGATATTGTAGAGGTGAAACCGGCAGCTGTTGTACTGGATGGGTCTGTGTGCGTTCTTGGGATGGAGTTGCTGCCCTTTGCTCACTAACCAGTCTTTTCCCCTGTCCCGGGCACACAGAAGAAGATTGTTGGCAGGGGTGAGGGCAGGAAGGTCTGTGGGGGTGGGAGCTTCTAGTAAGCAATGAAGGAGGAGGAAGAGGCTTGGTTTGAGATGAGACTGTTAGGCCCTGATCCCAACCCATTCCAGGGCCAGAAACTCCTGCCCCCACTTGTGTTCCTGAGGTTCTAGGTTGTGTGATATGTTGTTGTTTGACTTCTCTTATCCCCATATCTCAGCAGGTAGAGTCTGTTGTCAGCAGGAGGTTTTCTCGACAGGAACCTTTGGAAGGGAGACGATTCAATCAATCACCAGCCCTTCCACTGAGATCAAATGGGAGGGCCAGGCTGGGCTATCCCGTCTGTTTAGAAATTTCACCTCTTCCAAGTCTCAAACGCGCGTGTGGGATGCGCCATTTCACTAACTTCCTCCTACAGACGTGGCCAAGACCTCTGAGGATTGCCCTCTGCAATCTACAGTGGCTCAAAGACGTTTGTGTTTGCTCTGGGCTGAGAGGGGTGTTTGTGTTTGGCACTCAGAGGGTCCTGCGGGCAACTGAGAGATCCCAGATGTGCAGGCTGGATCCGGGAGCTGTTTGGAGGCATGGCCTATTTGGAAATTCCTCTGTTGAGGGAGTTCTTCCCTTTAGATTTGGTGGTATCCCGGGTGCAATCCATCAGCCCTAGGAGACAGTGGGCCCCCTGCTAAGAAAGTCTAGGGAGACAAACGAGGCCACGCGCTTGGAACATAAAGTTTCAAAGTCATTCGGTCCTCAGCGGAGGACACTGCTGCTTTCTATCTCTCTTTCCCTGCTACTGATAAATATTTTATGATGGAATACTCAACGAGAAGAATGAGGATGAAAATCCCCCCTCGACAGAGGGTGTTGAAGACGGCGTAGCCTGAGGGTGGCTGGTCCTCCCACGCTCCAGCGGGCCTGCCATAGCTCAAAGCCTCACCGCCCCCGTGATTCTTGGTGCTGTGCAGCAGGATGCTGGACCAGAGACGTCGAGGCGCCCCCCCCCCCCGGCCACACACACACACACACACAGAGTAAAACAGATCCTGAACCACCACGGTCATCACCAGACAAATGCTCGATTTGGTTTCCTGGTGATGTAACCGTCACATAGAGGGCAGAACCCCCATCCTCATGGAACTCCCCTTCTTAAAGGACAGGGAGGATGGACACCGACCTGTGTTTCCTCTGGAAACTCTCATAGACCACAACCATTCCCCACCGATTTTACCCCGGACCCTCCAGCTGCCCCCTTCCTACACCATCCCAAACACCCACCCTCAACACCACATACCTGAAGTCAGGGGTGCATCAGTGGAATAAAACCAACCCCCTGCTGTGTCTCAGGCTGCCGGAACATTCTCTTTAGACTGACGTATTTGAGTTGTGCTTTTATTTTCTCCACTATTGAACTGTAAGCTCCTTGAGGGTAGGGACCCTGTCTGTTCTCTAAGCCCCGGGACTAGGTAGAGTGCTCCGCTGGCCATTAGTGCACAGTCTGTCCTTGTTGGCCGACCGACTCTGAAACCCTTTCTGCTTTTAATTAGCAAGTTCCTTCTTCCTCTTGTCCTTATGTGCCTAGAGAATTAGCCTCCCAGTCGAGGGAGATGGTGGCGGGGGAGGAGGGGTGAGGAGGGGAGTGAGGCAGCTACATTGAATCAGAATGTAGCCCCAGGAGCGACCGTTCCTCTCATCTGGGAGAAAATCCCTGAGGAATTGGAGGGACGACCCCAGTCGCTGTTGGAGGCAGTGCTCTGAAAGGGACTTCCTGCTCAGCCACTCCTGTTCCTCAGTCAGAAACATTCCCTCCTTTTGTTTCCTATGTTGTTTGGAACACCCCTCGGTCTGAAGCCCCAAGTCTATCCTGGCCCCTCCCTTCATCCCAGGAGGTTTGAGGAAAAAGAACCGACAGATGTCCATCCTGGACGCATAGGCACCCACCTACCTGGAAACAAGGGCCTAGATCAGACGACCTCTGGGGGTTGCTTCCAATGCTCCGGCCCTGTCCAGGCCAACCTCCAGGTGCCCGGTGTATGGGATTTGGGGCAGGAATAGAAAGCGAAGCTGGGAGCGGGCATTTGTTTGTGGCTGGAACTTTCCCGGGTACCTGCAGGGGTGAGTGGCAGGCGGCTCCAAACGGAAGGATGAGTGATGTTAAACTGAATAAAATCCTAGCAAACGAGTCTGTTTCATCTGCCTGGGCATTTGCTCCCCTGAGCTAGTCCAGCAGTTTCCTCCTAACAAATGTTTTCAGCGGTAGCTGTTTGCCCAGGAGATATGGTGCCTGCTTATTTTCAGGGAAACTGCCTTGTTATTATAAAATGGCCTGGAATGAATGTGAGAGCAGGTGCTCCTGTCTCCCGCAATCGCTGCCGATTAAATACTCAGCTTGGAACCAAAGCTTTTCTCTCTCTCTCTCTCTCTCTCTCTCTCTCTCTCTCTCTCTCTCTCTCTCTCTCTCTTTTTTTCCCTGGTTCAGACAGGAACAAACTTTGCCTTCCGCAGATTATAAGAATTCCTGGGATAATGAATTCGGAGGTTTTTGAATCTCCCCCCCCCGCCCCCCCCCCCCCCCCCCGACCCCGACCTCCCCACCACCTCTGAGACTTCGGCCGTCTTTTTTAAATGGCAGATTTCTGATTGGAAAACAAACTCAGAGAAACAGCTGTTGACTCCCCGGTGCTCTGACCTGTCCTGCCCAGTGGGTCCTGCTGCTGCGATTTCAATTTTTCTGATGGAATGAATAGAAGCAGCATAAAGGGGAAGGGAATCAAAATATTTCCCTTCTGTGCAGCCCCCTCATAGTAATAATTCTAATGATAATAACAATAATATAATAGTCTTATTAAGCACTTACTATGTGCCCAAGCACTGGGCTATCTGCTGGGGGCAGATACAAGCTCATCAGCTTACTACAGTGCATTGCACCCAGTGGGTACACAATAATAAATTCACTTGTATTTGTTGAGCAATTACTGTGTGCCAAAGAGTGTACTAAGTGCTTGGGAGGATACAATATAACAATAAATGGATACATCCAGTACTCCTTCAAATCAGACAAAATCCCTGTTCCCCAAGGGGCTCACAGTCTAAGAGGGTGGGAGAGCATTTACCTAGATTTATATATGAGGAAACTGAAGCTTAGGTAGGTAAAATGACTTGCCTAAGGTCACAAAGCTGATCAGTGGTAGAGCTGTGACCGGGAGCTGGGACTCCAGATTCGCAGGCCATTGTTCTTTCCAACCAGTCAATGGTATTTATTGAGTGCTTACTGTGCGCAGAGCACTATACTAAGCATTTGGGAAAGTACAGTGTAATAGAGTTGGTAGACCTGATCCCTGCCCACAGGAGCTTACAGTCAAAAGGGGCGACAGACATTAAAATGAATTTTACTAGACCATGCGGCTTCATCCGACCTACTGATGCCCAAAGGGAGAAGAAAATAAATCAGCCTCGTTCGCAGCTGAGCTTGGGGCACAAGAGAGACGATTGGGTTTTGACGCAGTTATGCTCCAGCTACCCCTTGTTACCCTGCAGTTTGAGAGCACAACTGCTCCTCATCTAATCAGAAGGGAACTGTGAAACCCACAGATTTTTCCACAGTGGGCATTTTCTTCATTCCTGGGCTATCTCTGGGGGTTACAGTCTATCTTAGCGGATTCATCCTTGTGAAGCAGTGTGAAGCAGTCTCCGGAAAGCCAGCCAAGTGCTGGACCTGAGAGAATCCTTAGCCAACAAATCCAACCTCAGACCAGACTGTCCCGCAAGCACTGGCCATTTGTCTGGTTTCACATTGGGTGTCCGCTCTCCCTGACCGATATGATACCAGGGGCCTTTTTGTTTGGAGTTTTTATTTTAAATCTTCAACCTCACTCTTTCTCAGCTCCCTGTTGCAAGGTTTCACAGGAACCAGAGACCCTGGAGAGGAATGTAGTGGTTTGGGAACTATGGAGGGGATCAGAGCCTACACAATCAAGGCCCACAGCAATTCCGGAGATTCTGCCAACTTCTGCCCAGAACTTTTCGTGTTGTCCTTCTGATGCCCTTATGTCACATAAATGGTGTTGACAAGGGGCTGTCCTTTCATTCGTTTAGTCAGTCATATTTATTGAGCGTTTACTGTGTGCAAAGCACTGTACTAAGCACTTGGGAGAAGAAAATATAACAGTCAACACACATATTCCTTACCCACAACAAGCTTACATTCTAGCAGGGGAGACAGACATTATTATTATTATTATGGTATTTGTTAAGCGCTTACTATGTGCAGAGCACTCTTCTAAGCGCTGGGGTAGATACAGGGTAATCAGATTGTCCCACGCGGGGCTCACATATTTTAATCCCCATTTTCACAGATGAAGTAACTGAGGCACCGAGTAGTTAAGTGACTTGCCCAAGGTCACACAGCAGACAAGTGGCGGAGCCGGGATTAGAACCCACCACCTTTGACTCCCAAGCCCGGGCTCTTTCCACTAAGCCACGCCGCTTCTATATTTATTTATTATAAATAAATAAATTACAAGTACGTATGAGTACTGTGGGGCTGGATGGGGGGGATGAATGAAGGGAGCAAGTCAGGGTGACGCAGAAGGGAGTCGTAGAAGAGGAAAAGAGGGCTGAGTCAGGGAAGGCTTCTTGGAGGAGATATGCCTTAGTGAAGAGGTGGAGAGTAATTGTCTGTCCTCAATTTTCCACGGCCATCAGTGGCCAGCCTACCTGGAGACCTTAGTGGAAACGCACCCGACCTGGGTGAGGCTCTGTGAGGAATGCTGTCCCATCTTGCTCAGAGCTCTGCCCTCTTTCTTCAGAGGAATCCTCACAGCTTTTAGCTTTCCGGATGCCAAGATGGGTTCCCCCAAGACCGTAATGAATCACTCCCTGGCAGTGCCCTTCAGTGCACTGCGAGCATCAGAATCCCAGCTGCTCTCAGTTCGTCATATAGAGGGCCGGGAGCTCTCCCCGAGTCTGAAATCAGACATCATGCCCCTGCCTCACCCCTGGCAAGATTTTGACACGTAACAGTACTCATGTTTTAATGGACCTGAAAGGAGATGTGTAGAAGCACAACTGCTGTCAGAGCAGGCTGGTTTATAGCGTTATTTCCCGTCAAGCCGGGACTCATCAGCGGAAACTCGAAGCCTCGCTCTGGATGGTCTGGCCGTGGCAGGCGCCTCCCCGAAAACATTCTCGGAAGGGAGTTGCATCCCAGTGACCAGACCTGCCGGGTTTTTCCTTTCAGACCTTTCTGGATCCTGGCGGGAGTCTTAGGGAGCCTGGAAGTGTTTCCCAGTCCTCCTTTCCAGGGTTCGTTTCCTCTCCCTCTTTCCTCTGTGGCTAGTACTGTCTCATTGGGATCGTTGAGTCTGTGGCATGTTTTCTGTCACCCCAGCTTCACTAGTCCCCTGTGTTTATAGTCAGGGTCACATGTTCAACATCAGGGAAGGACTCAGATTAGAAGGACTCAGAATTAGAAGGACTCAGACTCAGACTCAGAAGGATTAGACTGTAAGCCCATCAAACGGCGGGGACCGTCTCTATCTGTTGCCGACTTGTTCATCCCAAGCGCTTAGTACAGTGCTCTGCACATAGTAAGCGCTCAATAAATACTATTGAATGAATTGAATGACTCAGGCATTAAGGAGCAGCGGCAGGCCCAGGGGGTTCTCTCAAGATCTCGATTTTGACTTTGTTTCCCCTGTAATTCCCCATTTCCTCTTACAACAACGTGGAGAAACAGTGTGCCTATTGGAAAGAGCGGGGAATGTTTCTGTTAAATTGTATATTGTACTCTCCCAAGCACTTAATGCAATGCTCTGCACACAGTAAGCACTCAATAATTACAATTAAATGAATGAATGAATGGGTGTCAGAAGGATTGAGTTCTAATCCTGGCTTTGCCACTTGTCTGCTGATGACCTTTGGCAAATCGCTTCTCTATGCCTCACTTACCTCATCTGTAAAAATGGAGTTTAAAACTGTGAGCCCTATGTGGGGCAGGGACTGTGTTCAACCTGATTATCTTGTATCTACCCCAGTGCTTAGAACAGTGCCTAACTCATAGTAAGTGCTTAAATATCATTAACAAACAAAAAAACAAGGGAAAAAGAGCAGGAGTTTGCTGACCCTTCTGCACTGGGTAAGGTCTCCAGTATTTTCATTTTTTTTTCGTGGTATTTGTTAAGCTAGGCACTGTGCTAAGCCCTGCAGTAGATACAAGCTCATCAGGTTGGAAGCGGCCTCTGTCCCACCTGGGGCTCACAGTCTTATCCCCCATTTTACAGATGAGGTAACTGAGGCACAAAAAAGTGAAATGACTTGCCCAAGGTCACACAGCAGACAAGTGGAAGAGCCAGGTTTAGAACCCAGGTCCTTCTGATTCACAGGCCTGTGCCCTATGCATTAGGCCACACTGATTCTCAAGATTAAGGTGATTATGGGAGAGGCATGGATCCGTTTTCCTGTCGTCCATGGCTGGAAAAATGAGGAGCCACTCGGTGAAGGGGCAGTCCTCCCTCCCTCCCTCCTCCCCTCCCCCGCCAGCAGTAGGCAGTGATACGGGGAGCCCAGCAGTAGGGTCTCCTGGGAGGTGGGGGCTACCCTATTCCAGGCTCTAAGAAGGACTCCTGTTGGTGCAGCAAAACGCCATCCAAACAGCACTATTTCATCCCGGGGTCCTCCCGTTACAAATGTCATTATCAACCTCCAGTAATAGCGCTAATGGGTTTTTAATTAATTCGGGGAAACTCTAAATTAGCGTTCTGTGACCTGTTTCTCCTCCCCTCCCCTCCTCCCGCCTTTGACTGAGAGCGCATTTTCTCTGGGATCACTCTCCCCTCCCTCTGGACCTCCCCCGATGTCAGCTGAGCCACCGCGGGAGACCCCGGCCGGGAAGTCGGGGGCCGGTTCCCTCCTGGAATGGCTCATCTGGCTTCCCCAACCACGTCGGCAGCGGGTCCCCCCCGTCCCAGCCCCTTGGGGATGAGCCATCGATCGATACCTCCATCTATAGCTTGGAGCGCTCACAAATGAATATCCCATAATTATAATTAGAGCTTCCTGCGTGCTGAGCAAACAGCAGCATCCTACTTACTGCCTGCCATCCTGAGAAACAAAAGGCAGTTTAGTGCATCTCTTTCCTTTTCTTCTTAAACGGGGAGCATTATGACTTCATAAAAACACCCGAGGCTTTTGGCTCAGGAACTGATTTTATGTTTCATTGGGGTAAAATAGAGTAGGCAGGGCAATAAAGCATTAAAGAACATGTTCTGGATGTGGGCACTTTAAGTATGCTGTACATTAATGGAAATGGTGAGGGACCCCGTGAAACTCCCCATATAATGAAGTTGTGCGTTTTGGTTAGAGGAATGAAAACCGTTGCCGTTAAGCTAACACGTTTTCCCTCAGTGCACGTTTTGACCTCTATGATCGGATAAAGAGGACAGGAAACAGGGCCCAAGGAAGAATCTCCGCACCGGACCACATATGCCCCCCCCCCCCCCCCCCCCGACCCCGGCCAGCCAACACGTGGATGGCTCCGTTCCCCGAAGCCGACGGAAGGAGGTTGGCTGAGATGGGGGCGCCGGGAGGACAAGACCGTCCAAGAACTTATGGGTTTCTGGTTTGGGCATCAGGGCTGAGGTGACTGACCATGTCCAGTTGAGCAGATGATCTCTCACTTGAAGCCACACTCCATCCAACCTCTGTCCCTTCCTGAAGCCAGATGATAGGCTGTCCATGGGTGGTGCAAAGGGGATTTATTGAATGCTCCCGGGGTTCAGTCTGTCAATTAATGGTATTTATTGGTATATGGCATAGCGGTATAATGAAAAGCAGCATGGCCCAGAGGAGCGAGCATGGGCTTGTGAGTGAGAAGGACCTGTGTTCCAATTCAGGCTCTGCCACTTGCCTGCTGGGTGACCTTGGACAAATCACTTCTCTGTGCCTCAGTTCCCTCATCTGTAAAGTGGGGATTAAAACTGTGAGCCCCATGTGGGACGTGGAGTGTGTCCAGGCAGATAATAATGTTGGCATTTGTTAAGCACTTACTATGTGCCGAGCACTGTTCTAAGCGCTGGGGTAGACACAGGGGAACCAGGTTGTCCCACGTGGGGCTCACAGTCTTAATCCCCATTTTACAGATGAGGTAACTGAGGCACCGAGAAGTGAAGTGACTTGCCCACAGTCACACAGCTGACAAGTGGCAGATCTGGGATTCGAACCCATGACCTCTGACTCCAAAGCCCGTGCTCTTTCCACTGAACCACGCTGCTTCTCTAAACTCTATCTCAATGCTTAGTATAGTGCCTCGCACCTAATAAGCACTTAACAGATACCATGGGGAAAAAAAAAAGTTTCTTCATTTGTAAAATGATGCTAAGATACCTGCTCTCCCTCACCTTTAGATCTTGGGCTCCTTATGGAAGAGGCTGTGCTCATTCTGTTCATTTTAGAACTACCATAGTGCTTAGCCCATTGTTTGGTACATTGTGTTTAATGGGTAAGGGAATAGCCTATATATCTTTCCCTACGCTCCTGGGTAAATGTGGCCTTTATGGAATCGGATCCAGACAGCAGATTGTCTCCCTGGGAGTCTGGGGTTGGATGGAAATGGAGATTTGGGTTGCTTTCAGCCTCCTTGTGTATGTCCGTAGTTGAGTAGAATGTATAAACACAATACCTTAGCCATTTGGTCAGACCAGTTGGATCGTCTCACTGAGAAAATTAGGAACTGAAGAACCTTTAGACCCCTTCTCCACTGTCTGGGTATTCGCTTTGGTGTTGCTGTCTTTTTTTATGTTATGAAACAAAACTAGAAAATTTGTCAAGTACTCATGAGGGGCAGAGACTGTAAGTTCCCTCTAGACTGTAAACTCGCTGAGGACAGGTTACGTGTCTACCATCTCTGCTATACTGTACTCTCCCAAGCACTTAGTACAGCATTCTATACACCGTAAGCTCTCGATAAATACAGTTGATTGAGATGATACTTATGCCACATTCATGAGCCAGTTTTTTTTTTTTCCACCATCACAGCTTCTACTTCTTTCTCTATTTAATGTCCCTTGAATAACACGATGAGAAGATACAGGAGACACTAGAAATTTATGGAGCTAGGCAAAAAATTTGCTCAATCCCATTAAGATTTCAGGATCCTCGCCAGGTCTCCTCAGCGTGACCAATATTATTTCCGTCACCTTATGCATCTGTTCTTGATTGCAATTTAAAGCACCAAGTCCACCATTGCTCTCACCTGAAGCATTCAGAGAAATGCAGTTTTGCACCCAGAGAGGGCCCTGAACCTCCAAGAGGAAAGTCACTGGGCTCTTTCTTAAAATGCCTCAGGCAATCATCAGTCAATCAATCAATAGTATTGAGTGCTTACTGTGTGCAGAACACAGTTCCAAGCACTTGGTAGTGAACAATTCAAAAGAGTTGGGAGACATGATTCCTTCCCTCACAGAATTTATAGTCTAGTGGAGGATTTTACAATCTGGTTGGGGATCTTACAATCTAGAGTTCTTGTTTGTCCATTTTAATTCTAGGTCACTATGCCGAACCTATCCATCATCAGTACTGATTAAACTACTATTTTCAGAGCACCCTGTTAAGCACTTGCACTATCTCTGTCCCCAAAGAGCTTTCAGTCTAGTGGGGGAGAAAGACAAAAAAATGAATTAAACAGAGTCGGAAAAAAAGACAATGGAAAGATAGATAGGTAGATGATTAAATGCTTAAATAACAAAGAATGTAAATAATGTGAACAGAAGTGATTGTGAGTGGCTAAACCCTGAGTTGGTGAGGAGTTGCTGAAGTGGTAATTGGTAGGACAAGACATGAGGAAAAGAAACGTTCAATTGAGGAAACCTCCCTGAGGGGGTGGAATTGCTGAAGGGCTTTGAGAATGGGGAGATCAGAGGTCTGGTGGACTGGAAGTGGAAGAGTGTCAAGTTAATGTCTTTAAACTTGCCTTAGTGTTTTGAGCAGGCAGAGGTTTGCTCCTAGAATCTCACTAACCTGGGCTTCTCTCCCAGCATCATGCCGGGATCTAGCATTGTGTGGTGTTACCTTTGATCAGAGAGTAAGAGTCACAGAGCTGTATATCTGTAATCTTTGAGTGTGAATCCTTCCTCCCCTTAGAACTTCCTTGTCAGCTCTAAAACCAGAAAGGGAATAACTGTATCAGCCTCGGTTTTGGGATTTTTTTTAAGGCATCTGTTAAGCACTTGCTATGTACCAGGCACTGTATTAAATGCTAGACTACATATAAGATTATAGGGTTGGACATAGTCCCTGTTCCAAGTAGGGCTCACAGTCTTAATCCCCATTTTTCAGATGAGGTAACTGAGGCACAGAGAAGTGAAGTGACTTGCCCAAGGTCATATTCTAATCCTGGCTCTGGCACTTGTCTGCTGTGTGACCTGGAGCAAGTCATTTCACTTCTCTCTGTCTCAGTTACCTCATCTGTAAAATGAAGATTGAGTGTGAGCCCCCGGTGGGACAGGGACTTTGTCCATTAGCGCTTAGTACGGTGCCTATTACAGAATAAGCATTTAATAAATACGCCCAAAAAAACCCAAACCCCAGCAGATATGTGATAGAGCCAGGATTAGAACCCACGTTCCAGGCCCGGGCTCTTTCCATGAGACCACACTGCTTCTCAACTATATTGTCTCAATTTAAGGTGTATTAATGAAGGGGACAGGGGATGGGACTCCCTGAGTGGTGCAGGAATCCGGCCACAGTTCTATTGGCTTTCCACTGCCAAGACCGGCTCACTTCGTGAAACCCTTCTGTGGAGGCCCCTCTCCCCTCCAACTCTGGATTTCCTTCTTCAAATGCCTGAAAAACCCTGGTACTGCTGGTTTATTCATGTCCGTTTGAAAAGGAAACCTCCGCACCTTCAAAATCTCCTCCCTACAGGGTGGAAGCAGACACCGCCTTGGGCATCCTCCTCTCCCACCGTTCTTCCTGACAAGCTATGCGATGGGCCCTCTGTGTTCTCGGCCTGGGCTGCAAAAATGTGCCACCGTCCTTCATAATTTACAGGGCCTGGCTGGTAAATCCGGAGATGAAGACAAAAGACAAATGAAGCTGAAAGGGATGGAGTTCCTTAGAGATGGAAATTATTAATTAGTCATATTATCCAGGGCTTGTCAGTCTCCTGGTCCTGCCATATGCGGCGTGTTTAATGCCTCTGAAAGTAGGGGCTGTCAGATTGGCTAAACAATTGCTTTTAATATAAAAGAAGAACAGTCAGGGACACGGTTTAGTTACAATCTTTATTTATCAAGTCCCAAATCCCCGCTCCCCTTGTACATGACATCCTTAAAAGCCAGAAAGAGTGCAAAAGCTGCTTAATTTCCCTTCTAGATTGCTTATAATGTGGGGCTTTTGTTTAATTATCCTTTTCATGTAATCTTCGGCTGACTTTGTGTCCCTAATATCATAATCTCCTTTAGAGCAAAGGAGAAAGTGGTGTTTTCAGAGGAAAAGACAAAAGTTTGCCTCAAGGAAACACTTTTGTTTTGCCTCTGAAGAATCTGAAAGTGCCAGGAATGAAATTCAGATGTAATTTGATATATTATGATGGAAAATGCATTTGGGGGGAATAACTCCTGATGTAAATGTAGAAATCTAGCGCATTTCTTCTCGTTGCAAATGTGCTGATGAAGTTTTTCTGTGTCAACGTGAACTAAAAAACCAAAACACAACTCCACATCAGAAGCTTCTTTTCCTTAGTTTCCATGTTTCAATGTTTATTTAGTGTCTAGAGAATACCTATTAGGCCGGTTAGGCTAGATGCCCTCCTTTCCTCCAGCAAGCGGGAAGCAGTGTGGCCTAGAGGAAGAAGTACGGGCCTGGGAGTCAGAGGACCTGGATTCTAATCCCAGCTCTGCCACTTGCCTGCTGGAAGGCCTTGGACAAGTCACTTAACTTGTCTGTACTTCAGTTTCCTTATCTGTAAAGTGGGAATTAAATCCCACTCCTTCCTATTTAGACTGTAAACCTCATTTGGAATAGGGCCAGTGCCTGACCTGATTAACTGTATGTACCCCAGTGCTCAGTACAATATTTAGCACATAGTAAGTGCTTAGCAGATACCACAAATATTAGGTGGGGCTCAGGTCTTCCTCCCCTCACAATTTTTTTTCCCCAGCTAGGACTGTATCAGACTAGAGAGAAGAAAAGCTGTTTACATTAGCTGCATGGCTAGCGGAGGAAGGTAAGGGAGAGATGAGTCCGCCTTGGACAGTTCCTTTCCGGGGACAAAGGGGATCAAGGCCTAATGGAAAAGGCATGGGACTTAGTCAAGAAACCTGGGTTCTAATCCTAGCTCTCCCCCTAGCCTGCTATGTGACCTTGGGCAGATTGCTTAACCTCGAATTGAGGATTAGATACCTTTTTTTTTAAAAAAAAGGTATTTGTTAAGCACTTATTATGGGCAAGGCACTGTTCTAACTCCTGGGGTAGATACAAGATAAAAAGGTTGGTCACAGTCTGTGTCCCACAGGGGCCCGACAGTCGTAATGAGGTTATAGATGAGGTGCCTGAGGCACAGAAAAGTAAAGTGACTTGCCCCAGGTTGCACAGCAGACAAGCGCTTCGTACAGTGTTCTGCACATAGTAAGCGCTCAGTAAATACTACTGAATGAATGAAGTGGTGGAGCCAGGACTAGAACTTGTTCCCAATAAGATGCCTGCTTGCCGTCTGAGACAGAGATTGTTTCTGATCTGATTATCTTGGTCCTTCTCCCGTGCTAAGGTATTCATTCATTCATTCTGTTTTATTTATTGAGTGCTTACCGTGTGCAGAGCACTGTACGAAGGGCTTGGGAGACTACAATGCAACAATAAACAGATACAGCCCCTGCACACAATGAGCTTACGGGCTAGAGTGGGGAGACAGACACTGTTGCAAATAAATAAATTACAAATGTGTACATTAGAGTTGTGGGGGCTGGGAGGGGGAAAAAATAAAGGGAGCAAGTCAGGGCAACGCAGAAGGGAGTGGGACAAGAGAAAAGGAGAGGCTTAGTCTGAAAAGGCCTCTTGGAGGAGATACACCCTCAATAAGGCTTTTGAAGCGCGTAAGAGTAATTTTCTGGTACAGGGCTTGGCCCATAGTAGAGAAATACCACTGCTATTAAAAGGTCAGAGTATTGAAATGGAGAAAAGCGTTCCTGCTGCTGTCTGTTGCCTGATTTGGGGGAGCATCCCCACTCCATGGCCCTGTCTTTCCCTCCAAGCCTGCCCAGCCTCGTGACCCTAATTGTTCTTCAAGCTCAGACTGGATCATAGTTCCCCTTCTGCCTGTTCCTACCCTGATAAGGGCATGGAAAATGATCCCTGAAGCTGGGCTCGTTGGAGGGGAACGGAACCTTTCTATCTGATGGAAACATTAAGGGTATCATCTTGACCCAGGGAGAATAGTTTGGTGAGGAAAGATGCTCAACTGTTACTGACTTCAGAGCTGAGGAACCTGGGGCCAGAATTGGGAGAGAAATTGCTCTCTTCGAGCAAAAGCTTCAAGAAGATTGGGAGACAAGCTGTGTGTGGGAAAAAACCCATTAGCACAGCGGGAATCTATCTTTACCTACAAACAATGAGGAAGGAAGTGTCAGTCACACATCAGTCTTTTCAGTCACACTCACATACACATGGATCGAATCTCACTGTCAGTAGCATCAGTTTTGAAACCAAGAATAGCTCTGTAGCTGTAATCTATTTATAGATGGATAGGGATATAGTTCTGTACCGATGAGCTATCTAGTGTATTCACCTGATCATTTTGGAGATTTACACACGATACATATATATGGATCCAATCAATGATCCACCCATCCCAGAATTCCACCTTGGACAATGGCGATGGTGCTTGGAAGGCCGTGTGATGGTTTCTCTCCTTGACATTCATCCTTGTGACTGAAAATGGAGCATCTGACATCCCTGTACCCCTTAAACGCTTGATATTCACTCCACCCCGAGCACCCTGAGCGCTTAGGTCAATGTCCTTATACTCTGCAGCTTTCCCTTTCTGTAATTTATTTTCATGCCTGTCTTCCCCTCCAGACTGCAAGCTCTTGGGAGGCTGGGATTGGGTCCACCAACTCTATTGTACTTTTCCAAGCACTTAGTACAGTGTTCTGCATGAAGTAAGCACACCATAAATATGACTGAATGATCAATCCCTAACTTTTCCAATAATAACCCATAATGGATCTCTCATCCTTGAATTTATCTGTTCCTTTCCTTAACCTATTGATATTTACTGCCTGAGCTACTTGGTGCAATAACGGATTCTGTCTGCCTTCCACCTTTTGTTTATTTGGAAACTACCACTTTCCAGCTTCCTTGGGTGTTCTTACCTGTGAAGTGAAAATCCTGGCTACCTAACTGGACCATCCAAGAAAGCTCCCAAGTTCAAGCGGGGTCAAGTTTCAGCCTTAATTTTGCTTCCCGTCACTCTGAAATCGGAATGAAAGGCACAACGAGGGTCTTATTGGGCAGGTCCGTTCTCAGCATTGCTCATATGGATTAAACTCCAAAGTGAGATTAAAGGATAAAGGTTATTTTCATTACTCATTTCTGAATGGAAAAGTTCTTTCCTCTTTGTTGGGCTGGAGCTGCTGATAATGCCTGATGAGGATGATTTGTACTAAAATTGTACTTGACACCACAAATCCGTATTCTCCTCAAGACCCTTTTTCCCTCTTCCTTGCTCTTTCACCAGGGTGCCTGCATCAGCTCAGGTGTGAGAGAATGTGCCCAGAGCTCTCACTGGGCATCAGAGAGGCACTCCAGAGGTCCTTGGTGGGTGGACATATTTCCATTTGCGCCCCCCTTTTCTTTCAACCCAATTTGCCTAGTACAGTGCCAGCCCAGGACATCCCCACCCCAGGGCAACAATCACTCAGCCTGTGTCTCAAGAAGTAATGATTCATGTCAGCATCCAAATTCAGAGGCAAGTACCAACTCTAAATCCATCTTGAAGGATACTTTTTTTTGTCTGCGGCCACCACATCCAGGAAACGTAACCCAGTGAGCCAGGGCAGGAGAAGGTCCAGTGGTTTAGCTGAGTGAGTCAATCGTATTTATTGAGTGTTTACTGTGTGCGGAGCACTGTACTAAGTGCTTGGGAGAGTACAAAATTACAATAAGCAGACACGTTCCCTGCCCACAATGAACTTCAGTTCAGAGAGGGAGACAGACATTAATATGAATAAATAAATAAATTGCAGATATGTATATAAGTGCTGTGGGGCTGGGAGTGGGGACAAATAAAGGGAGCAGGTCAGGGCAAGGCAGAAGGGAGTGGGAGAAGAGGAAAGGATGGGGTTAGTCTGGGAAGGCCTCAGGGAGGAAATGTGCCTTCAATAAGGCTTTGAAGGGGAGGAGAGTAATCAGTCGGATATAAGGAGGGAGGACAGTCCAGGCCAGAGGCAGGTCGTGGGCAAGGCGTCGGTAGAGAGATAGAAGAGATGGAGGTACAGCGAGAAGGCTAGGATTAGAGGAGCAAAATGTGCAGACTGGGTTGTAGAAGGAGAGTAGCAAGGTGAGATAGAAGGGGGCAAGGTGATTGAATGCTTTAAAGCCAATGGTGAGGAGTTTCTGAACCCACCAAGTGAAAGTGGCAGCGACCGTTGGTGTGCACAGTCCCACAGCTAGAGAAGAAAAGGGGGAATTAGGGTGGAATTGAGCCCTTGATTAAGCATAAAAGCTGCCATAAGCAGAAAGATAAGAGAAAACTAGATTTCAAAAAATGCTCCCAGGGGCAGGGAATGAAAGGCTGAGATTGTGGATTTTTTTTTTTTTTTAAAGAGAAATTGTGCCGCTGCCTTTGAGGACAAGGGCAGAGAGGTAGCTTCTCCGAAAGCCAGCAAACTATGGAGCCCCATGACAGTGACTTTGAGCCCAGGACCAGGTGAGATGCATTCCTGCAGCAAAGTAGTAGTCGTAATAGTATTTATTAAGCATTTACTGGGTGCAGAGCACTGTACTAAGCCCTGGGGGAGAATATACAAGTGGGAATTAGACATGGTCCCTGTCCCTCCAGGAGCTCACAATCTAGAAATGCGTACAAATGAGGAGAGAGCTTGAGTGGTGCAATGTATGAACCCAAGTAAGGGCTGTTACTTGGGGCTGGTAACCCCTTCACGTTCTGAGGAGGCGTGGAGTTTGGGTCGTCCGCCCCCAAGCATGGCATGGCTCCCCCGGTGATGGTATTCACTGAGCACCAACTGTGCTAAGCCTCAGGAAAGTTCACCCTGCAGGAAACTTCCTGAGGGCAGGGACAATCGATCGAGCCGTCCATGGTATTTGTGGAGTGCTTACTGTGTGCAGAGCTCTGCACTAATCACTTGAGAAAGTACAGTACAATAGAATTGGAAGATGTGATCCTTGTCCATAAGCAGCTAAGAGAATACAGGGGGAGGTGGACATTAAAATAAATTCTACATAGGGGAAATAGTAGGATATAAGGACGTACAGCTGTGTGACTGTGGGCAAGTCACTTCACTTCTCTGGGCCCAAGTTCCCTCATCTGTAAAATGGGGATTAACTGTGAGCCTCACATGGGACTACTTGATTACCCTGTATCTACCTCAGCGCTTAGAACAGTGCTCTGCACATAGTAAGCGCTTAACAAATACCAGCATTATTATTATATGTACATAAGAGCTGTAGGGCTGAGGTGTGTCAAAGTACTTAAACTGCATAATTGATGCAGGGGTGAGGGCAAATAGGAGAAATGAGACTGTGAGCTCATTATGGGCAGGGAATATCACTGTTTATTGTTGTACGGTACTTTCCCAAGTGCTTAGTACAGTGCTGTGCGCACAGTGAGCGCTCAATAAATACGACTGAATGAATGACATGAGACAGAGATTCACCCTGGTATTGAAGCCCTGGACAGTGGTACTTCCTAATAGCCAATACATTATCAGCTCCTTGAGGGCAAAGAGCCTGTTTCTCGCTTCTATTGTACTCTCCAGGTGCTTAGCATAACTTTTAGCACTCAGTTGAAGTTTGCGTCCACAGTGGACTGGAAGCTTGGAAGATCTGGTTGCCTCCTTTATTTTCTACGGTGGATGCCTGGCAACGCACACGTGGTAACCTGAGCCAACTGGTTTTGTCTGAACCGTGGCTCATCATTCTGCTGTTCCCAACTGAAGCGGGGAAGACTGAGCAGACCCGGATTGGTTCAGTTGTCCAAACCTTTGATGAGCTGAACTACTCTCAGACCCAATTAGTTTGCTTAATTAGCTTTGTAATCCACTGCCTCTTAGCCACAGATTGGACTGGCCAAGGGCTCCGGGCTGCCGAGTGGGAGGTTCCTTCACTCTGACAGAAGCATTCTTCACTTTGCTCCCGAGGGAGGGGAGGAAAGGGCAGGTCAGTGGGAATGCCTCCACCTGAATGGAGGTAGGAGGAAGAGGGAGAGAGAACAATTGCTTTTGGGTCTTGGATGCATGGGTCTGGAAGATTTCTCTGGGGGGAAAAAAGAATCAAGGAGCTATTATTCTACCAGTTGGCCTTTTTTCCTTTTGTGTGGCCCATTTGTGTCATGCCTTGGAGTGTTCCAGGATTTCCTCTCCCTTTTCTCTCTAGGCACCTCCACTCTTCAGGCTCTGTTCAGCAGCCTAAGAAGTTGAGTGGGGGGAGGGGGCGGGGGCTGTAGGGAGGTCATCCTGGGGTTGTGAAAAGGCACAGAGGCAGGGAATCTTGTGTCCATACCGCATCAGCTCTATCTCTACCAATATTTCCTGGCGGGACTGTGCTCTGCTGGGTTATCGCTCCCCACCAAGTAGCTTGAAAATCAGATCTGAAGCTCAACCGTATTCCTCTCCCACTCTTCTACCCTTTACCCCCTTCCCAGCCCAGAGCCCCGCTTACAATTGCCATGAGCTCGGACAGGGATGAAAACCGACGCCTTTCCCTTAGAAAGAATTCAGCGGCAGAATGGCTGCTGTTTGTCATCCTCCCTCTCCAAACCGTCTCCTATCTACCCTGGGTGGGTGAGGGCCATCGCAGCTCGGGAGAGAGCGATAAGGAAGGAAGACGCCTTGTCTTGGCCAATGCCTCCTAACTGGTGTAGAGTCATCCCTTGCAACAGTTGCTCTTCTCTTGGCCACTAGCTCTCCTAATTCCTGCCTGGGGAACCTCAATCAATCCATTGGATTGATTGAGGACTTACTGTGTGCGGAGCACCGTGCTAAGCACTTGGGAGAGAACGATATGATAGTCGGTGGTCACTTTCCCCGTCTACAACGAGCTGGCAGTCTAGAGCATTTGGCACCCAGCGGGTCTGGAGGGGATCGGGTGCCCAGGGCCACCTCTGACCATGCAGGATGCACAGGAATGGGGACCACCCTCCCCGCAACACACAGCTCATCTTGGCCTTTTCGGTTGGGAGGAACAGTTCCCCGACCTGTCCTAGACTGGACATGGGTCATACGTGTTAGAGTGAAGCAGTGCGTGTAGGATTCCTAACCGACGGCTTAGATTTCCCGATCTGTAGGCTATTGTTCCCCACCAATGGGATAGCCGTCCTGATCAATTGGGTAGAGGTCCCCATCAGTGGGTGAGCGTTACCCTCTGGTGGATTAGAAATCCTCTCCCTTGGGATGAGTCCAACCTCTCTGATCTAGGCCGATCTGGGTCACCGGCTGTACAAAGACATGCGCACGTACCTAAAACCATGAGTCCAATTTTCTAGCTGGGGTTGAGATGGCCTTTTAGTCGTAGGCCCTAGAGGGAATTCACATCACAGCTACCTTAATCTTAGCCCAGGTCTGTCTCACAGTGGCCGTTCTAAACTCCTTATTTTATATGTCATACATAGTGAGAAGCAGTATAGCGTAATGTATAGAGCACGGGCCTGGGAGGCAGAATGCCATGGGTTCTAATCCTGGATCCACCACTTGTCTGCTGTGTGACCTTGGGCCAGTTGCCTAACTTGTCTGAGCCTCAGTTACCTCATCTGTAAAATGGGAATTAAGACTCTGAGCCCTTTGTGGGACAGGGGCTGTGTCCAACCTGATTATCTTGTATCTACCCCAACGTTTAGAACAGTGCTTGTTACAGAATAAGTGCTTAACAAATACCATTATTATTATTATTTTCACCCCCTGCTGCCATTTCACCACTTCCATGTCACCCAAGCACTTGGAGGCTCACGTATCTCCTACCTGTAATTTATATTAGAATCTGTTTCTCCCGCTATATTGTACACTCATTCAGGCAATCAGTTAATAGTATTTATTCAATCAAACAATCACGTTAAATGAATGCTTCCTTTATGCAGACCACTATACTAAACACTTGGGAAAGAAAAATAAAAGGTAGATGTGATCTCTCTCTACAAGGAGCTTTCAGTCTGCAGGGGTAGATAGGCATTAAAATAGATTATGGATAGGAGAAATAGTATAATATTTATATAGGTACTGTGGGCTTGGAATGAGTATCAAATTGCTTAAGGGATTCACAGCCAAGCAGAGAGTTAATGCAAAGGGAAGGGAGGATAGGAGAAATAGTGAAGCCATTTGACTTAGTGGAGAGAGCACTGGCCTGGGAGTCAGAGGAATTAGGTTATAATCCTGGCTCTGCCATCTGCCTGCTGTGTGATCTTGGGTAAATCACTCAATAATGATGTTGGTATTTGTTAAGCGCTTACTATGTGCAGAGCACTGTTCTAAGCGCTGGGGTAGATATACAGGGGAATCAGGTTGTCCCACGTGGGGCTCACAGTCTTCATCCCCATTTTACAGATGAGGTAACTGAGGCACAGAGAAGTGAAGTGACTTGCCCACAGTCACCCAGCTGACGAGCGGCGGAGCCGGGATTCGAACCCGTGACCTCTGACTCCTAAGCCCGGGGCTCTTTCCACTGAGCCACGCTGCCACTCCACTTCTATGTGCCTCGGTTTCCTCAACTATAAAATGGTAATTAAATACTCATTCTCCTTCCTACTCATCCCCATGTGGGATGGGGACTGGCGTCCATCATGATTAACTTGCATCTTCCCCAGCGTTTAGAACAGTGCTTGACACATAGTAAACACTTAACAAATGCTATAATAATACTAACATCATCATAATAATAATGAGATGGGAAGGCCTTTTGGAGGAGATGTGATTTCAGGAGGGTTTTGAAGATGGGGAAAGTGGTGGACTGTCGGATATAAAGGGGCGGGATCTCCAAGCCTGAAGGACAGCACGGGCAAGGTGTTGGTGATGGGATAGGTGAGCAAGAGGTACAGAGAGTAGGTTGGCGTTAAGCTTGTGTAGGTTGTGTTGGTGTGGAAGAGAACTGATTGAGTGGTTTTTTTTAATGGTATTTGTTAAGAGCTTTCTATGTGTCAAACACTGTTATAAACACTGGGGTAGATACAAGTTAATTATATTGGACATAGTTCCTGTCTCCCATGGGGTTCACAGTCTGTAGGAGGGAAAGCAAGAGACCTGAGGCACAGAAAAGTTAAGTGACTTGCCCAAGGTCACACAACAAGCAATTGGCAGAGCTAGGATTAGAACCTAGATCCTCCGACTCCGTGGCCCACACTCTTTCCACTAGGCCATGCTATTTCTTATCCTTTAAAGTCAATAGATTTTCTGTTTGATGTGGAGGTGGGTGGACAGCGATCGGAGGCTTTAGAGGAATTGGGCAGATATGGACTGAGTGATTTTTCAGTAAAATGTCCTGAGCAGCAGAGTGAAGTATGGACTGGAGACGGGAGGGAAGGGATGCAGGGAGGTCAGCAAGGACGCTGATGCAGTAGTCAAGTTAGGAAATAAGGGCTTGGAACTGTGAGATAATATGAATAGAGAGAGGTAAGGCAGATTCTAGAGATTTTGTGAAGGTAGAACTGGCAGGTTTTCCTGACAGATTGAATATGGGGGTTGAATGAGAGAAATGAGTTGAGGATACTATCAAGGTTACAGGCTTATGAGACAGGGAGTATGGTGGTGGTGTCTACAGTGAGAAGAAAGTCTTGGGAGGACAGGGTTTATGTAGGACGATGGCAGGACACCCAAGTAGAGATATGCTGAAAGGCAGGTCTCCTTCAGGACGGAGATTGTGTCTCCTTATTCAGGAGCAAGGAAACATAGTTTAAAGGGCCTGGGAGTCAGGAGACCTGGATTCTAATCTGCTGTTGGACCTTAAACAAGTCACTTATCATTTCTGTGCTTCGCATTCCTCACCTTTAAAACGGAGATACCTGTTCTCCCTCCTACTTAGATTATAGAACTCATATGGGACAAGGACTGTGTCCAACCCGGCTATTTTGTATCTCTCCCAACCCTTAATACAGTGCATAGTACATGGTAAGAGCTTAACCCATTCCACTATTATTATGATTATTACATTGTTTTTAGTAGTAATAGCAATAATACTCTCCATTCTACATACAGGAAGTGCTCAAGGAATACTGTTGACTGGTTGATGAGCCGTTTGATTCTAGAACAGGGATTAGGTGGACGCTGTCAAGGCTCTCTCCCCTGTTGCCCTATCCTGTGGCCTTGGGAAATCTTGGAGCAGATGATAAACACGTGTCTATTTGTGGATCCACTATTTTTAGTTCTTTCTCACAGCCATCAGGATCCTCTTAAAGCCTCCTCAGTCTTCGGGGCTGCTGTGCATCTGGCTGGCCTGTCTCCCCAGCTCGGGGGTGGGTGGGGGTGATGTATTTAAGTGCTTACTGTGTGCCAAATCACTCTACTTAGCGTCGGGGTGGATACAATACCATCAGAAGCAGACCGTAACCAGGCTGCTTCATAGGAAGGGACAAGTCACTGAATATTTAAAGTGTTTCACCTGTTCCTTTTTCCTTGTGATCCTCCTAGTAGCATGTAGCAGTTCTTGCTCACTGGAAAGAGCACGGGCTTTGGAGTCAGAGGTCATGGGTTCGAACCGCAGCTCTGCCACTTGCCAGCTGTGTGACTTTGGGCAAGTCACTTAACTTCTCGGTGCCTCAGTTCCCTCATCTGTAAAATGGGGATTAAGACTGTGAGCCCCACGTGGGACAACCTGATTCCCCTTTGTCTACCCCAGCGCTTAGAACAGTGCTCGGCACGTAGTAAGCGCTTAACAAATACCAACGTTATTATTATTATTATTTTATAGGGCAGTCAGTCTTCCTGACTAATTGCCAGAGCCCAGTTCTGCTGAGACACCGTGGTCTCATAGAAAAAACACAGGACTGGGAGTCAGAAGACTGTAATTCTAAACTCAGCTCTGCCCTGTCTTACTGTGTGTCCTTGAACAAGTCAAAACCTCTCTGAGCTTCAATTCCTTGTGAAGGCTTTGTGGGACAGAGACTTTGTCTGATCTGATTCATTAGTAACTACGATGGAATTTTGTCATAAGCACTTGGTAAATATAATGAATCAAATTTATTGAGCACCTGCAGTGTACAGAACACTGTACCAAGTGCTTTAGAGAGTATAGTATAGCAAAGTTGGTAGACAGGTTCCCCGCCAACGAGGAAGGCCTGTGAATTCAGTGGGTACGTTGTGAGTTTGTACCCTTCATTTCTATTTCTGGCTTGTGGCAAAATCATATCTACCGAAGAATATAATCCTGGAAGCCCATGGTCATGGACTTCTTCCAGAGGTGATCCCAAAGACTCTGGCAGGGATCTAGCCAACATTGGAAAGCTGTGAGAGACCCACAGTAGTTCTTGCAGCTGGCTCTCTCCCCTTTCTTTCATTCAACCCATATATATTCAGTCTGTCGTCAAATAATGCCGATTCTACTTTCACAACATCTCCAGAATCCACCCCTTCCTCTCAATCCAAAGGGCTATCATGCTAAACTAAGCCACTGGCTCCCTCCTCAACTACTGCATCACCCTCCTCGCTGACCTTTCTGTCTCCAGTCTTTCCTCTCTCCAATCTATAGTTCACTCTGGTGCCCAGATCATTTAAAAAAAAAAAAAGAAAGAAAGAAAGAAAGAAACGTTCTGTGCACATCTCCCAAATCCTCAGATGCCTCCAATGGCTAGCCATCCATCTCTGCATCAAATAGAAACTCCTCCCCAGCAGTTTTAAGGCACTTAATCAGCTCTCACTGTCCTAACTTAACTCACTAATCTCCTACTACAACTGAGCCCGCACACTTCACTCTTCCAACACCAATCTGCTCACTGTGCCTCAGTCTCATCTCTCTTGCCACCGACCTCTTGCTCCTATCCTCCCTCTGACCTGGAACCTCCTTCCCGTACATGTGCAACAGACCATAGCTCTCCCCATCTTCAAAGCTCTACTAAAATTGAATCTCTTCCCAGAAGACCTCCCTGACTAAAATTTTCCTCATCTTATTTGCCCTCCCTTCTGTTTCACCTATGCACTTGGGCCTGTTCCCCTTAAGAACTTGGATACTCACCCTGCCCATAGCATTTGTGTACTTAGGTACATGTACTTAGGCTATGCTGCTTTCCCTATCTGTAATTTATTTTCGTGTCTGTCTTCCCCACTACACTGACTGTATACCCTTTAAAGTCAGGGGCATGACTACCATCTCTGTTGTATTGTACTCTCCCAAGTGCTTAGTACAGTGCTCTGCACTTAGTAAGTACTCAATTAATACTTTTGATTGATTGGCTGATTGAACACGGTTTTGATTTAGGCAACTTTGAAATCTCGTGGCATTTCCCCAGCGTTCTTGGCAGCGTGGCTCAGTGGCAAGAGCACGGGCTTTGGAGTCAGGGCTCATGAGTTCGAATCCCAGCTCTGCCACTTGTCGGCTGTGTGACTGTGAGCAAGTCACTTCACTTCTCTGCGCCTCAGTTCCCTCGTCTGTAAAATGGGCATTAAGACTGTGAGCCCCACGTGGGACAACCTGATTCCCCTATGTCTACCCCAGCACTTAGAACAGTGCTTGGCACATAGTAAGCGCTTAACAAATACCAACATTATTATTATTATTATTATTATAGGCTTCACCTCCATCCTGCTTGGAAATCTCTGCGGGTTTGCCACCTCGTCTGGCTTTGGGAGAGAAGGAACTCCCTCAAAAGTCAGATTGAGGGTAGAGTTTGAAGTAGCCAAGTTTTCTAGTTTTCTCAGACTCCGGTTCAGACAAAATGCCCTTCTCCAGCTGGACTTTCCCACCCAAAACATGTCATATGGAATACTGATAGAATAGCCCTGGTTTATGATTATTGTGTTGAGTTGATAGAGCATTTTCTCAAAGGCACCTAAATGAATATTGTGTGTTTTTATTTTTCCATTTTCTTTAGCCTCACAGGTAGCTAACGCACACATTACCTGATTGAAGTCCCCCACCACAGGTCATGTCACCCCAACATCCACCTCAGTACTTATGTAAATTATATATTATAAATTATTCATTCATATTAGCATCTGTCTCCCCCTCCAGACTGTAAGCTCATTATGGGCTGGGAATGTTTCCACTAATTCTGTTGGACTGTACTCTTCCAAGTGCATAGCACAGTGCTCTGCACACAGTGTTTAATAAATACCATTCGTTGACTGACTGATTGATGTGGTTTGTGTTCTCTCATTCAATTCCCTTAATTATTTTGCTATCCATCTCTTCTTACTCTTTTTTTGCCAAATCGGCTCTTCATCCTTCTTCTCTCTCTCTCACTAATTGTAATTAATCTGTGTATGCCTCTCTTCCCCATTAGGTTGTGAGGCAGGGACTGGATCTTTTACCTCTATTTCACTTTTTTTAAATGGTATTTTTAAAATACCACTACTTCTTAACATTAGTTAAGTTAGTACAGTGCTCTACAAACGGTTAAGCTCTCAATAAATACCATCCAATTGAATGATTAAGTGCTTACGATGTGCCAAATCCTGTTCAAAGCGCTGGTGTAGGTACAAGATAATCAGGTTGGACACAGTCCCTGCCCTACGTGGGTCTCACAATCCAAGTAGGAGGAAGAAGGATTTAATTCCTATTTTACAGATGAGGTAGCTGAGGCCCAGAGACGTTAATTGACTTGCCCAAAGACACACAGCAGACAAGTGTCAAAACTGGAATTAAAACTCAGGCCCTCTGACTCCCAACCCCCTGTTCTTTCCACTAAGCAACACTGCTTCTTTAACTTGCTCAAGGGATTTGTACAGTGCTCTGCACACAATAGGTCCTTGGTAAATATCTAACCTAGTGGAAAGAGCGTGAGACCTGAGATCTAATCCCAGATCTGATCTAAGGTCAGGAGACCTGAGATCTAATCCCACCTCTGTCACCAACCTGCTGTGCAAGCCTGGGAAGTCGCTAAACCTCTCTGTGCTCCAGCTTCCACCCCTGTAAATTGGAGATAAGATGGAAGCTCTTTCCATCTCTCTTAAACTCTAAGCCTTCCACGGGACAGAGATGGCATCTGATCTGATTATCTTGTACCTGCCCTAGTCCTTAGCACAATGCTTGGCACCGAGTAGATGCCTAATGAATACCTTGGTATTATTGCCTAACTGATACATTCCTTAGCATTAAGAATCCTCAGACCAACTCCAGACACTTACTTTAAAGTCCTCCTCTAGAATGGAAGCTCGTGGGCGGGGAATGTGTCTATTTATTGTTGTAGCATACTTGCCCAAGCACATAGTACACTGCTGTGAACACAGTAAGCGCTCAATAAATGTGATTGACTGTCTTGAGAATCCATTGTTCACGGCATCATTAGCCAGGGTTGCAATGTCCTTGGGGGATTCTGGTTACTGTACGCTTGACGTCAACCAATGCGGAAGTGAAGGCGGTGGGGTGGTTTAGGGTCTGAGACGTGGTCGGGAGGCCCCTGAGAAGAGTTACGTGTACCCTGTTGCCCAATCCAGTGAATGTTGGTCACAGCAGGACTTGCAATTCAGCTGTGCGGAGCCCCAACCTTTGATAAATCATATAATTCTTCCCCAGTACCAGTTGAGTTTTGACACCTCTAGGATGAGTGAAATGGGGACTGCGATGAAATTCAGCAATAACCCTCTCTGATCTTCCAGCCAAGAGGAGACGGAGAGGATTACAAATGAACCGTTACCTCTAAGACTGGAAACATTTCAGCGAGCAAGTGCTTTATCTTTTGTAATGCTTTTTATAAATTATTTATTAATACACGGACGGCATTTTTCTCCGAAACTGGCTAGAAAAGCTCAAATGTATGGCGGGGCCCAGCACAGCATTGATGGGGGGAGACGCCGGCTCAGTGGCTATAAAACAAGTTCTAGCTCTTTTGAAAATGCAAACTTTATTTCACTCGGGCTTTCTGCTAGTTTTATTTCACTCCCTGTGTTTTCTTCTAAATCGACGATTCATTGCTGAGATATACGAGGAAGACGGACATTAATGCAAGCAAACTAAAAAGCAATCAAAGTGCTTTAGCTGAGGCTTAAATAATCTGGAGGCATTTATAGAAGAAGAGACAAATTTAGCAAACTGCTTCTGGACGTGCGGTTGTTGCTAATGGAGGTAAATTATTATAAAAAAGGGTCCAAAACGTGGCCCATTTTGACAAAATTGGAGAAAGGATTTTTTATGCTTTTGGCTTTTTGTGGTAATGATGCCCCATTTACGCTTTCAATCGGACTTGGGGGACTGAATGCAGCATGTCTGTCATTTTATAGGCACTGTAATGTCGCCGTGTGCCACTGGCCCGTTTAACGCGACAGAGTAAGACCATGTATGAATGGGGAATTTAGCAGAGAGAGAAAAAGAGAGAGAGAGGTGTGTTGGGGGAGAAGAAGAGAGAGGGAGAAGGCAGGAAAAGCCCACCAGACAGGAGCTAGTTTAACATTCTGGTAGGAGAGATTTGACATTGGCCTCATGAATGCAGGCTGCTCCGAATCTATTTTCAGTAACTCACACCGTGAACACCTACATTATCTCACGGCGTTTTGGATTTGGTGGCCGTGAAGAGAACAGGAAACGGGATTCGTTCAGCTTTGTCAGGAGAACTGGCTGAAGGTGGAGAATCCTACGGGCTCAGATCGCAATCGTGCCGGAGGGGGCTGGGACTACCGATCGGGGGGAGCTCCGTTTACCGACTCTTCCCGGAGGAATGGCCTCCCCGGGGAGCGGGTCCTGGCCCTGCCTGGAGAAGGGGCTCAGCGGAAACCGTCCGCTAGCTGACTGCATCGTGGATGTGACTGGAAGAGGCACTGACCCAGGCAGGAGGATATCTGTGCTCCCTCAGCACAGGAAGGAGAGGTGGCCAAGGCCTTATTTTCCTCTTCATCGTCAGTGGCATTTACTGAGGGCTTAGTATGTGCAGAGCACTGTACTAAGTGCTTAGGAGAATGCAATACAACAGAGTTGGTAGACACGTTGCCTACCCAAAACAAGCTTCACTGGCCTTCCTCTGCCTCGGTTCCCCAGACCCAGCTCCCCATAGGGATTGAAGTGAGGGTTTCCTGGTCACCACATGAAAGGCATTTAAAGGGAGTCCCTAGGGCTGAGGAGCCCACCTATGTAATGTGAGAGCGCTTTGGAAAGAAGATCACTGCACTGAAACCAAAATATTGTTAAGAAGCAGCATGGCCTAGTGGAAGGAGGCCAGGACTCGGAGTCAGAGGTCCTGAGTTTGAATCTTGGCTTCACCAATTGCCTGCTGCGTGACCTTGGGCAAGTCACTTCTCTGCTCTGGTCCTCAGTTTCCTCATCTGTCCAATGGGAATTTGTTTCTTGTTCACTCTCCTACATAGACTGTGTGCTCCAGATGGGACAGGGACTATGTGTAACCTGATTATCTTGCATTTACCCCGGCATTTAGTATAGTGCTTGGCACATAATAAACACTTAACAAATACTATTAGTATCATTATCGCCGCTCCCAGTGACTCAAAGGAGGAGGGTTTGGCCTGTGACACGTTTGAAGTCACCTGAGGTCTCCTGACCCCCCCTGCATCAATTGCACTCCCGCACCCCCTCCCAGCAAACCAATGGGATCACGACAGCCCTCCGCTACCGTCTTCTCTGGGGAGGACTTCCAGCAGGGTTATCCAGGGCCTGGTCTGGACCAGACCAGCAGCTTAGGCTCCTAGAGATGAATTCAATCCCCTCAGCCCCACCACACCCCAATCAGTCAAAATGGCTTAACTCAGCTGTGTAAAGTCATTTGGACATTTTTCAAACTTGCTAATGAAAACGCCTATTTGGCTGCCTACAGTACAGGGACAAATCAGAAATCTCGAAGTGCATTATTGGCTTGGGGGACACTTGGCAGGAAGGTGACTCTCCTGGGATCCTACCCATGGGTTTTGAGAAGACTTCACCACCACCCCCCCCCCCCATAATCAGCAGGCCGCCCCACCATATACGCTCCTGGCCAAGGATTCTGAGAACCCACCAAGGATATTCAACCCACCTCCGCTTCGAGCAGTTTCAGTTTTCTGTAATTGGACAAAACGGAGGAAATCACGCCTGGCACACCCCCTACCGGGTCTATCCAGCACTTTGTCCACCGAAGGATGGATTTTTTTTTTTTAATAGCTAGTCTGATTATCACGCCACAAATTGCTTCCTCTCCCCTCCTGCCTCTTCCTTTATATAAACTACAAAAAATCTTTAAAAATTGAACGTAGATTCCATATTCTGCAAATCAGATGGTTTCCCTCTGCTTTTCTCAAAGCTGCCTTACCCCAAGAGGAGAGGAATCAATAGTCTGTGCATAGAACCTGAAGGTCAAGAAACTTTAGGGGTAGAAAAGAGATTCGGGTTGGCTTGATTCAGCCTTTTTCTCATCAAGTTTCAAAACACTGCTAGCGTAGCCTAGCCTGGAAGACTGACTTCAGACATTCTTTTTCTCTGCGGCTGCCAGAACCAGCACAGGGACTCTCTGTTTCTATCTGGGTGTCTCTGGGGTGCTTGCTGGTAAATTCGTCTGATGCAGTAAAATGGAGTTTTAGTAGTAGTCGAGGTGTTATTGGAGTGCCTACTGAGTAGATTGCTCTGGAATAAGTGCTTAACAAGTTACAACAGAAGAACGAGACCCACACCCTATCCCCGAGAACCTTAGACTCCAATGGGAGAGACAGGCGTGAAAATAGTATAAACAGTGGAATAAGAATCTGTAAACTGAACATTAAATTAGATATATACAAACAGATGCAGAGAATGAGTACAAATAAATATACGTGTGCTAGATGTGGCTGATTGGTGTAATCTGGGGCGACGATAGTCAAGGAAAGCATTTGTTGGAGGAGGTGGGATTTTAGAAGGACTTTGAGGGGAGCCCTCTTGTCCTTTTCTTCGACTCCTTCCTGTTTCACCCTGACTTACTGCCTTTATTCGTCTCCCCTTCCCAGCTTCTCGGACTGTGAACCCCTCGTGGGGCAGGGACTGTGTCCAACCTGATTTGCTTGTATCCACCCCAGTGCTTAGAACAGTGCCTGGCACGTAGTAAACACTTAACAAATACCATAAATATCATTATTATTACTTATGTATATATTTATAATTTATATTAATGTCTGCCTCCCCCTCTATACTGTGAGCTCATTGCGGGCAGGGAATGTGTCGGTTATATTGTTATGGTGTACTCCTAAGTGCTTAGTACAGTTCTCTGCACACAGTAAGCGCTTCATAAATAGGATTGACTGGCAGATTTGAAAGGGGAGGGAATTCCCAGCCAAGTCACAGTGTGAGCAAAGGGCCAGAGGTAGGTGAGTTGAGAGTGTGGTTCAGTTAGGAATTGTGTTTGGGAGGAAGAAGAAATGGGGAGCAGGAGAATAGCCAGTGATGCTCAGCAGGTCTGTAAAGTGGATCAGAATGCTAAGTGTTGCGATGAAGGGTGAGGATCAAATCTTCTATTCGGAAATTCTGCCACCAAATTTGGGAGCCTGCCCTTCCCACTCATCATCTGCAGGCATCCAGCTCTCTCTTTTTTCATGGTATTCTTTAAGTGCTTATTGTGTGTCAAGCATTGTTCTAAGCACTGGGGTAGATACAGGTTACTCAGGTGAGACACAGTCCCTGACCCACACGGGGCTCTCAGTCTTAGTAGGAGAGAGAACAGCTATTGAATCCCCATTTTATAGTTGAGGTAAGTGAGGCACAGAGAAGGGAAGCAGCATGGCTCAGTGGAAGGAGCCTGGGCTTGGGAGTCAGAGGTCATGGTTTCGACTCCCGGCTCTGCCACTTGTCAGCTGTGTGACTGTGGGCAAGTGACTTAACTTCTCTGTCCCTCAGTTGCCTCATCTGTAAAATAGGGAATTAACTGTGAGCCTCACGTGGGACAACCTGATTACCCTGAATCTCCCCCAGCGCTTTGAACAGTGCTCTGCACATAGTAAGCGCTTAACAAATACCACCATTACTATTTAACTTCACTGTGACTTGCCCTAGTCACATAGCAGGTGAGTGGCGGGCCCGGGGTTAGAACCCAGGTCCTCTGACTCACAGGCACGTGCATTTTACACTAGGCCGTGCTGCTTTCCGTGTTGCTCCTTTGTTCAGAAATGCGGAAGTGATCCTGGACTTAAAATTCAGCTAGTATTTAGAGAGGGTGCCAACATTTGGAAATGAAATGAGGATAAAGGAGGGCTACATGTCCCCCTAGCTTTCCGCTACCAGTTATGTGGTATTCAAGAGGCCTTCCCAGACAGAACCTTTTATTTCCCCTAACCTCCCTCCCATCCGTGTCAACTATGCACTTGGCTGTGTTCCCCTTAAGCACTTTGATACTCATCCCAACCCCACAGTACTTCTGTAAAAGTTCTCACACACTGCTAGGTGGCTTAGTGGAAAGAGGACGGGCCTGGGCGTCAGAGGTCACGGGTTCTAATCCCTGCTCCGCCATTTATCAGCTGTGTGACTTCTGGCAAGACACTTAACTTCTCTGTGCACAGTTACCTCATTTGTAAAATGAGGATTAAGACGGTGAGCCCCATGTGGGACAACCTGATTACCTTGTATCTACTTCAGTGCTTAGAACAGTGCATGGCACATAGTAAGCGCGTAATAAATACCAACATTATTATTACTATTTCCACTACATGAAATCTTTTTTAATGGCTTGTCTACCCTTGTAGACTATAAGCTTCTTGTGGGCAGGGATCACATTTACCCACTCTTGTACTTTCCCAAGTGCTTAGAACAGTGCCCTGCACTCAGTAAGGGCTCAATAGATACCACTGATTGATCAATTGATTGGTCAAACTCCTCATTCCCAATGCAGACTCAACACACCATTCCTTGCTCAGAGACATAGTAGTAAGTCATTATAGCCATCATGTGACTATAACAACTCAGTTGTTCTGTGTGACTTGCAGTGTTGACCAGAAAACAGCAGGATCCCCACCTGGTTGAATTCATCATCTCACTCACCAGGCCCCCTTCTCCTCAACAAATGTAGATAGAAATCAAGCCTCCCTGGTCCACATCTATGCTCTGAAATCCACATGCCAGCTCAATCCTCCAGAAGGAGAGTGAATGTTCTGGTTAATGTCCCAGGTTAAGGGCAAAAGCCGAAAGGAGAAAGGAGTGGATGGTTTCCCTTCCAGACCGGGCAGCGGGCCCAAGGGCGTAGTTTTCTGACGCAAGCAAAAAGCCCTCAACATTTCTCATCAAAGATTTCTCTCGAAGCCAAACGTTCCCCAGATTGGTGCCTGTTTTAATAGCTGATCTTTGCGCAGTTTCCAGAATCCCTGCCTTAGGAGACCTGCTAAAAAATGCAGGGTTACTGCTTTGGGTATCGATTAGCCTAGGAAGCCCGTTGGTTAGGTTTCTGCAGAATCGACACCGTGATTAACAACTCTGAAATTGAAACATGATCCTGCATCAGTCAGGTGACTGAGGCCACCAAGGAAAAGAATGCTTCTGAGTTCACGAAGTCAAATTGGTCACTGGCCTCCAGGTTGAAAGATAATGCTGCCTTTGACTGGGTTTGGTTGAGGGGAGAGCTTCTTTCTAATCCAGAGATTCACAGATCTTCTATCAGGCAGGGGCTGTGGGCTTGCAAACCCCCGTTTTAAAGGAAAACTCGCACTGCAGCACTCTCCCGTTTCAAAGTCCTGTGCAGGCATACAAGTGCACATCCTAAAACTGTTTCTTCCTGCACCACAGAATAGCAATTTTGGACGGAAATTCCCTAATTATGTTCTATTCCCACTGCGCATTGAAAACGGGAGTTAGGGCAGAACTGAATCTACTGGACACAGGTCTTCAATTCTAATAATAATGGTACTTGTTAAGTGCTTACTGTGTGCCAAGCACCACACTAAGTCCTAGGGTAGATACAAGATAATCAAGTCATTATCCTGGCCCAGATGAGGCTCACAGTATCATTTGGAGAACAGGATGTTTTTCCCCTTTTAATAATAATCATAATAAAAATAGTCATGGTATTTGTTAATAATAATGATGGTATTTATTAAGCACTTACTCTGTGCCAGACATTATACTAAGTACTGGGATGGATGCAAGTAAATCGGGTTGGGCGCAGTCCTGCTCCCATGTGGGGCTCACAGTCTCAACCCCATTTTCACATGAGGTAGCTGAGGTCCAGAGAAGTAAAGTGACTTGGCCAAGGTCTCACAGCAGACAAGTGGCAGAGTCCGGATTAGAACCCATGACCTTCTGACTCCCAGTCCCACGCTCTATCCGCTCTGCCATATTGAGGCAAAGAGAAGTTAAGTGGCTTGCCCAAGGTCTCACCCAGCAGGCAAGTGACAGAGCTGGGATTAACCCAGATCCTCTGATTCCCAGGCCTGTGCTCTTTCTAGTAGGCCTTCTGTTTCTCAGTCCGAACCCTCTTCTCAAGACCTGGAACCATGTTTCAATGCAATAAATGAGAAACTGAATAGAGCCATATCATTTAGGGTTGGTGTCTACATTTGACTAAGAATCTACATGTTAAATACTTCATTCGTCATTAATATCATGTATTGCAATGTATGCAATGTGGAGAGCACTATATTAGACATTTAAGGAAAGACAACAGAAATAGTAAGACTAATTTTAAGAGCATCAGTTCAATGGGGAAGTAAGTCGATAATCACCTCTACCAGTTACCTATATGTTTATCACCCATCTTTAGTTCTTGTCTGAACAATCGTTTGTAAATTATGTTGCCTAATAATAATATTAATAAATATGTTTAGGCCTGGATCCCCAGTTAGAGTGTAAGCCCCTTGTGGGGATGGGATGTCTTCTGCTTCTGTTATATGTTCCCAAATGTTTAAAACTGCATTCAGTAGACCGTAAAGCTTGTGGGCAGGCAGCGTGCTTACCAACTTTGTTATATTGTACTCTCCCGAGTGCTCAGTACAGTGCTCTGCACAAGGTGAGCACTCAACAAATTTGATTGATCAGTTGATATACAGTCATCAGGAGTGTGAGAGCACAGATGAAGTTACCAAACACAAATGAATAAATAAAATTATAAGAAATGAACAGTCATAACAGAGAAACTGATGAGTCAACCAGAGTGTAGGGAAAAGGTGGCACTTTAAAAGGATTTTGAAGGTGGGGAATAAGATGGGTTGGTGAAGTTCTGCACAAGATGGATTGAATGTGGAAAACAAATGAAAAAAAAATGACACTAAAGATCTGAGTTTATGGGCCAGGGTCAGAAGGGACGAGAGAGTTAGGAAGAAGAGAGGGTTTAGGGAAGAAGAGGATGAGTTCAATTTTATACAAATTAAATTGAAAGCATCAGGAGGGTCTCCAGTTGGAAGTGTCCAGAAGGCAAGAGGAAATAAGAGACTATAAGCATGAGAGAGATGCCTGTGCTTGGGACATGGGAGCCATCTGCGGAGAGATGATAATTGAAACCAATTAACCGTGTAACTCTCGGAGGGAATAAGCGTCAAAAGAAATCTGACCCCTGAAGATGATCACCATCTAAGGATTTGAGGTTGTTTTCATGGACGCCGAGAAGATCTGGAACTTTTCCTGTCTCTCTCCCTACCTCCAATCAATCAATCAGTCAGTTGCATTGATCGAGAACTTACTGTGTGCTAAACACTGTACCAAGCGCTTAGCATCGTGGTGGATGAGAAGTAGCATGCCATAGTGGTTAGAGTACGGGCCCGGGAGTCAGAAGGTCATGGGTTCTAATCCCGGCTCCGCAATTTGTCTGCTGTGTGCCCCTGAGCAGGTCCCTTTACTTTTCTGTGCCTCAGTTACCTCATCTGTAAAATGAGGGTTGAGACTACAGGGACTGTGTCCAACCCAATTTGTTTGTGTGCACGCCAGTGCTTAGTACAGTACCTGGCACATAACAAATATCACAGTTATTAGTAGTAGTAGAAGAGTTCAATATAGCAGAGTTGGTAGACACATTTCCTTGCTCACAAGGAGCCTGCAGTCTAGAGCAGAGCTTACTGTCCAGAGGAAGTAGAGGGTAGAGGCTAGATAGGTCTAGAGGAATCTGCAGGAGATACCACACCGAATCCAGCCTAGGCCAGTGAGAATCCAGATTCCGTAAAGCCCTCCTTCAAAGCAAGAAAACTCACAAATGTTCATTTATCCTGAAAGATGAGAAAGGAGTGATAATCGGGCAGCATTGAATAACATCCTTAAATTGTGCCCTGGGCCATGCTCAGGATATTCAGCCCAGCTTCCAATTTTAGGGCACACTGTGCTAATCTACAGTAGACAACCAGGAAAAATAGTTGATTTTAATTTGGGTGTATAGTATTGAATTTTCAATTATTTAAAAGGCTACTTGGGCGTTACGTTGCTTTTGGCCATTACTCGACATATCTTGTGGGGGCGGATAGGGGGAGCTAAATAATGGCAAGCACTTCAGTGATTTTCTAAAACCGGCTGGGACTAAAATGAATAGTGCTGAGCTGTCTCCCAGGAAGGAGGCTTGTTAAAGGGAAGGGGATTTAAAATGATTTTTGAGCCAGAGCAATTTGGCTGCGCGTATCGGTCTTTTATCTTTAGCATTCGAGAGGATAATAATGTTTAAAAGAGAAGTCACTCGTGTGATTTCCTCTGTGGAAGTTAGCCCCGTGATGGGCAGTGCTTCCTCTAGGTTTATTTGTTTGCTCCGCTAGGGAAAATGCAAACTTAATAGGATCGCCTCAGTGAAGCTTTTTGTATTAAGAGAAAGCGAAGCATCTCGGGCGAGCCCCGCTGTGTCTTTGACTACCAGCTGATTCTCCGGAACAGGTTACGCTTCCTTGGGGTTTATTTCCAAGTTTCCCAATGCTATAGCTTTTTCTGGGGCATATGGCCCCACTGATGAGGAAATAAAGGGCAGGTTATGTGTGAAGGAGTGTAAATGGGTACTAAAGAAGCAGTCTGGTCTAATGGAAAGAGCATTCACCTGCAAGTCAGAAGACCTGGGCTCTCTAATCTTGGCTCTGCCACTTGTCTGGAAACATGCCTGGATCATTTTTCTAAAAAAAAGTTCAGTCCACATCTCCCCGTTCCTCAAGAATCTCCAGTCATTCTCCATTCACCTCCACATCAAACAGAAACTCCCTTTCATCGGCTTTAAAGCGCTCAATTAGCTTTCCCCCTCCTACCTTACTTCATTGATCTCCTGTGGTAGCCCAGTCCACACACTTTGCTTCTCTAGCGCCTGCTTGCTCACCGTACCCCGGTCTTACCTATTTCATTGCCAACCCCTTCCCCAACTCCTTCCTCTGGCCTGAAATACCCTCCCCCTCCATATACTCCAGACCACCATTCTCCCCACCTTTGAAGCCTTATTAATATCACATCTCCTCCAAGAGTTTTTCCCAAATAAAGCCCCCTTTCCCCCTACTCCTTCTCCCTTCTGCACTGTCTCTGCACTTGGATCAGTACTCTTTGGGCATTTGGTATTCACCCCACCCTCAGCCCCATAGCACATTTGCACATATCTATAAATTATTTATGTTAATAATTGTCTCCCCCTCTAGATTGTAAGCTCCATGTGGGCAGGGGATGTGTCTACCAACTCTGTTGTACCGCCCAAGCACTTAGTACAGTTCTCTGAACACAGTAAGTTCTCAATAAATACTATCGATTGATTGCTATTTGTCATTTGGCAAGGAAGTCTCTTCACTTTTCCTATCCTTAGTTTCCTCATCTCTAAGATGGGAATTCAATACCTGTTAGCCTTCACCTCTTAGAATGGGAGCTCCATGTGGGACAGGGACTGTGTCTGACGTGATTATTTTGTGTCTAACCTAGGGCTTCACATAGAGTTTGGCACATAGTATGGACATAGACCACAGTCATTATCACTATTGCTCCCTGTGCTAGTGTTTTTTTCTCTTTCCTTTATTGTGTGGAGTGGTATACATAAGATGTCCTTCGTAATTGGAGAAAAATGACTGTGAGTTTTGTTAAACGCTTACTATGTGGCAAGCACTGTTCTAAGCTCTGGGTTAGATACCAAAAAAAAAAAAAAAAAATAGGAGCTACCCAATCCCCGTACCAAATGAGGCTCAGAGTCTGCAGAAGAGAGAGAACAGGAACTTAATCCTCAAATGATAGAGAAGGGAACTGAGGCACAGACAAGTCAAGTGACTAGCCCAAGTTCACATAGCAGACAAGTGATGGAACCAGGATTAGAACCCAGGTCTTCTGACTCCTTGACCCAAGCTCTTTCCACTGGGCTATTTATGATGAAATTCACCTAGGGGTGAGTGTGTAACTGACAAGTCCTGTGTGGGACTCATAGTCTTGACTGCTCTGTGCTCCTCCAGAGACTGTCTCTGTGATGATACTCTTGTTTTTGCAGTAACCCCCTTGTCTAGAATAAATGAAGAGAGATGTGATTTGTGTTTTGTGCCTGAGAGTGAAGAAACAACTTGAGGTAAAGTTCTGAACGTGTTTGATCTGTCTCACCAGCTTCAGTTTGGGTTAATCAAATAAAGAAATGATGTCTAATTGGAGACCTAGGCCAGGTGAACCCAGAGAAAGCATTTCCTACTCACTGAGCTGACTGACCGATAGGCCACTCAGAGGGCTGGGGCGTGCCAAGAAACGGATGAGGTGATGGTCTTGGACAGCCCTGTCCACCCTCTGATCAGCAACCAATTAGACCTCCAGTCCTGATTTCCAAATAGGCCAAAACCATCTCCTAGCCGCAGTTCTGAAGGTCACGTAACTGGTTGCCCCACCATCTTTGAAGTTTAGCTGCCCCTGGGTCAGAATGACCTGAGGGAAATCTCCTCTGAGGAGGAACTTTGGCCTTCCTGCCTGGCCCAGATGCTCCCTAATAGTGCCTCTCTGGCCAAGCTGGCCCCTTCTTCCAGCTCTCTCACCATCTGGCAGGGAGATGAAGGTGATCCGGGATCATCAGGGACTTTGAAGAACTTGTGGGTTGGCCGTTTCACTTTGGTTCCCGGGACATCCTCTCTCTAAGGAGTTTTTTTTCTGTGATATAGGAAAGCATCATAACCTGATGGCACATATCTCCAGAGCTTCAGCCTGGCCCGGCCACCCACTCCCTGCATAGCTTTCCATTCACTGCAATTTTAAGTGAGTGGGATTTTCCTCCAGATCTCATTAAAAAAAAAAAAAGCCCTTTGCAAAAGCTCTTGAAACTTTAATTTGTTGGAAAAAAAAAGCCTACTTAATATTCAGTGCCCAGACTTCCTGGAGGATCCGTGTACTCACTGATCAAGATGTTGGCTAAAGAAAAGAAACATTTGCTCTAGGTCAGAAATATTCATTTCTACAGGGCATGATGTTTTAGGAAATTCAGCAGCTGCAACTATGAATTAGCCTGAATCTTGGAGTCCGGGTGGACAGCACATTGCAGCAGGGACAGAATGGCTAGAGGAAAGACCATGGGACTGGTTATTGAGAAATCTAGCTCTGCCACTGGCCTGCTGTTGTGATCTCAAGCAAATCACTTAACCTCTCTGAGCCTCGATTTGCTCATCTATAAAATTCAGAGAAGAGATCTGCTTCCTGTACTTTTTAGATTGTGGGACAGGGACCATCTGCGTCTGATGATCCCCTTTAGGTTTCTATGCTAGTGCTTGGCATACAGGATGTGCTAAATAAATACCTTAAGTACCAAAAATCCAGGAAGCTTCAGAAGTCTGGGTAGAAGAGGATAGGAGCATGATTAGGTACAGACAGTACATTACAATGGGGTTATTTATGTTCCTTGAAACTGTAGCGGTATAATGAATGACTATACTGTGGGACGTTTTAATTTAGGATGCATTCCAGAACCCCTGGAAAAATAATAGGGTACTTCTTTACGTGCTTGATACTGTTCACGGTAGGCATCACTAAACTATTGTTTAATCCTCGTTAAAGTAATTTCAAACATAACATCCCCACATTAACTAAATGGAGAATTATAATATGATTTTGAGGCTTTGCAGGAGGCTGCAGTAGGAGAAGCTTATTTAGCTGACTGGTAGTGCTTTTTCTACTTTGGCAAAAAATTTGTCCAACTTCGGTTGAACAGATGCCTTTTTCTCTTCTCCCTAAAGTACCTTGAAGCTGGCCGGCTTCTCCTGAACACCTCAGCACCTTTGAGCTCCTTACCGAGCCCGTTGGTCACTCAGGGTCAGACAGGTTTTTGTAACCGTAGGTGTCGGGATTCCTGGGTTCTTCTTCCTGCTGAAGTTTGAACCCTCTCACCATCAACCCACAATCTATAAAGAACAACAGTGAACCAGATTTTGCAGAGGAAGCTCTTCGTGTGATTTTTGGTGTACAGAACCGACCAGCCCCTGCCTTCTCCTTCCTGGCCCCTCCACATCTTCTCCAATCTCTACAGCCAGTCTCTGGTGGGGAAGCCAGCCTGCTAAATTGGAAGCGTTGAGGCGGGAGGAGAGTAGAAATGGGACTGTGACAGCCACCGATGACAGCCACCAACCCAATGTTAAAATTAAAGAAAACCCAAAATACAGATGGGACAAAAAAGCCAAGGAGAAGAGAAGTCAGGGAGGAAATAGACTTACTGGCCGGGATTGGATGTGACGGACTGGGTGGAGTGTGCGTGCTCTGGGGTAAGTCATCCAACAACAGAGTGAGAAGCAGTATGACCTGGTAGAAAGAACGGTCAGTCAGTCAGCCGTATGAATTGAGCCCGTACTGCGTGAAGAGCACTGTCCGAAGCACTTGGAAGATCCCATTATAGCAATAAGCAGACACCACATTCCCTGAGCACAACGAGAGCACGGAGCTGGGAGTCAGAGAACCTGGATTCTGATCCCCGCTCCTCCACTTGTCTGCTGTGTGACCTTGGTCAAGTCTCTTTACTCCTCTGTGCCTCACTTACCTCATCTATAAAATGGGGATTAAAACTGTGATCATCCAGCCTGATTATCTCAGATCTACCCCGGTGCTTAGTACAGTGCCTGGCACATAGTAAGCATTTAATAAATACCACAGAAAAGAAATCAGCAGGCCTGATTTTAAGCAGGACTTAAAAAAGTAGCATAGACGGTGTCCTCGAGTTTTACATTTGCAATTTGGGGTGCTTGTAACCTGGGTTATGCCTTTTGAGTGCTTTTCTGAGCCTTTCAAATAGAATTCCTGTCCCCTCTTTCAAGATGCCTGAAAAACTTGTTGTACTTCCACTCCGCTGCTGCTGCAGTGAAGGGAAAGATATAGGTTTATAAATAATTGAAAATCTAATAATTGTTTCCTCCCAGATGGCTAGCTCCCAGCCTTGTGAATGGCAGAGGATTTGGGGCAGGTTTCATTGAGCGGTATTGAAAACCCGTTATTTAGCTCTTTTCTCATTCCCTGATAATTGTAATTACGATTCTGCATGTTCCTGCAGTTGTGTTCTGCGCTTTGGGGCTTTCAGGGCTAAAGGAGTTTGGAGGGAACTCTCTGTTAATACTGGGACGCAGTGTTGCCTAGTGGATAGAGCATGGGCCGGGGAGTCAGAAGGACTTAGGTTCTAATCCCGGCTATGCCACTTGTCTGCTGTGTGACCCTGGGCAAGTCACTTACCTTCTCTGCCTCAGTTACCTCATCAGTAAAATGGGGATTAAGACTGTGAGCCCCATGTGGATCAAGGACTGTGTCCAACCTGATTAGCTTGCATCTACCTCAGTGTTTAGTAACATAGAAGGTGCCTAACAAATGCCATAAAAAACATTAAACAGAAAGGCTTGCTGTGGACTGGACACTGTTATTGAACTACTGCCTTGCCCTGTCCATCTGAATCATTCACCAGGGGCAGGTTTGCTGAATGAATTAGACTGTCAGAGGCTTAGGTGGGTCCAAATTTCAGGTTGTTGGCACACGGTGCAAATTCTTACGGAAGTCTTTCAGCCTGGCCATCACCACAGACCATCACAGGTGTGCTGCGGCTGTATGGAGCCCAAGTTTCAGTCTGCAGGGGCGTCAAGCTTGGGCTGGGTTTTGCTCCGATTTTCTCCCCCGGGGTCCACTAGTCCTGCTAGAGCATAGTATCCACTGGTTTTGTCGCAGATCCCGGGTACTGCAGAGGTCATTTGACCCCTCCTCCTGCCTCTCGGCAGGACTAAACCCAACACATCGTGGACAGGCGAATGTCTCTCCGTTTCCCAAAATTCCAAGGAAGGAGATTTCACAAACCCCTCTGAGTGCCCTCCCTGTGGGCAGCTGGGATGTTTCATATGTCTGTTAGTGTTTGTCCATGAAATGGCTATCCCAGTAACCCCGGTAGCTAGTTTGACCAGGCGTTTTTCTGAGAACTCCCAGGGTCTGCTTAACCAGCCTCTGCTAGCTCAGAGAATATCACCAATGTAGAAGATTCGTGCTGCGGTTCAGATTGTGTCCCGTTAAGATTCCAGTTTTCTCGGTTGCATTCTCCTCGAACAAGGATGCAGTCTTACCATAATTTAACCCCAGGTACATGGGACGTCTTTTTCATTTTCCTGTAAGTGGACCTGAAGCATCTCCGTTGTCTGCCATCTCCACGTCACCATGGTCTCTCTGAGGCAAAAGGAGGTGCGGTTTTGAGATATGTCCACAGCTCCATTTGGTCGAAGCTTTGTGACAGGACTGACAACTTCACTTTCCACTGACAACAGAAGGCTTTCCAGAAAAAAGGTGTTTTAATGCTTTTGAGGTGTGGATGGGAGTGTGTACTGAAACAAGAGAAACTCTTCAGCAGTGTGGAAGAGATTTGTGCATAGAATCCCTAGATCAGCTGCTTTATATCACTGGTACCGACCGCCAATCTTAAATGTTGCTGTCAAAGCAGCGTTTTCTTGGGGGATTTAATTGTCATCTATCCGAAGTCAGGTCTTGCCCATCTTGTTCCGACAGTAATTAGAAAGGAGCCGTATCGGAAAACAAGGAAAGAGTTAAGCCTCGCGTATGTTGCTGCATTCAGTTCTGTTGATGGTCCTTACCAACCGTAGAATCCTGGAGTTGCAGAGGAACTCATTCATTCATTCAATAGTATTTATTGAGGGCTTACTATGTGCGGAGCACTGTACTAAGCGCTTGCAATGTACAAATCGGCAACAGAGACCATCCCTGCCCTTTGACGGGCTTACAGTCTAATCGGGGGAGACGGACAGACAAGAAGAATGGCAATAAAAGAATCGAGGGGAAGATCATCTCATTAAAACAATAGCAAATAAATAGAATGAAGGTGATGTACATCTCATTAGCAAAATGAATAGGGTAATGAAAATATATACAGTTGAGCGGACGAACACAATGCTGAGGGGAGGCGAAGGGAGAGGAGGAGGAGGAGCAGAGGGAAAGGGGGGAAAAGAGGGCTTAGCTGAGGAGAGGTGAGGGGGGGAGAAGGGGGGAAGAGGGAGCAGAGGGAAAAGGGGAGCTCAGTCGGGGAAGGCCTCTTGGAGTAGGTGAGCTTTAAGTAGGACTTTGAAGAGGGGAAGAGAGTCAGTTTGACGGAGGTGAGGAGGAAGGGCGTTCCGGGACCGCGGGAGGACGCGGCCCGGGGGTCGACGGCGGGATAGGCGACAACGGGGGACGGCGAGGAGGTGGGCGGCGGAGGAGCGGAGCGTGCGGGGTGGGCGGTGGAAAGAGAGAAGGGAGGAGAGGTAGGAGGGGGCGAGGTGATGGACAGCCTTCAAGCCTAGAGTGACTCCAGAGATCATCAAGCTCATTCTTCTCAGAGCTCCAGAGAGGCTGGCATTCAGACCACCACGCTGTCTAACGCTTTCTTCCACCACTCCAGAGAGGGAGAGGCGCATCCGGCAGCGTGGCCTAGTAGATAGAGCACGGGCCTGGCAGTCAGGAGGACCTGGGTTCTAATCTCAGCTTCACCATTTGTGTGCTCTGTGCCCTTGGGCAAGTCACTTCACTGGACCTCAGTTACCTCATCTGTAAAATGGGGATAAAGACTGTGAGCCCCGTGGAGGACAGGGACTGTGTCCAACCCGATGACCTTGTATCTATCCCAGCGGTGCTTGGTACAAAGTAAGTGCTTAACGAATACCATGAAAAACCAAAAACTCTTATCCTCGTGCTGCTTACAAGCAGGATGTACGTCTTGTGCCTCGCATGTCCCCTCAGCCCCTTCTGTAGGAGGGTCCAGGAGGACTCTTCCTCCGAGTATGGTTTTTGATGCAGTTAGAACAACCATGGTGAAAAAAAATCCACCTTAAACCTTCCGAGCAGCCCCGAACACCTGAGCAAATAGCTTGGGTTACAAATGTGGCTGCCCCTTCAGCTTTATGGGGTGATCAATCCATCACCAAAAATACAGAGGAAGGAAAATGAAGGCAATAACCTTCAAGGTCACTTACTTGAACAGCTACCCTGGAGCAAGAGGGAAACCAGGAGGAGGAGGGCAGTGAATGGGTGTGCCCCGACTAGCAGCCAAAGGCCCAGAACTGGCCCTCCCGGGACCCCACTGAATTATTTTGGTACCACCGTCCTTCCTAAGAAGCCTGGACGGAGCTCAAATGAGACTCTTCAGGGAGGCCCAAGACGCCCCAGAGGGGAGGAACGGGATGGGTTTGACTCAGTGAAGGCGTTAATGATTTTGCATTTGTCTTGTTGCCTGGGACATTCTACAGAGCTAAGCAAATTCTACTATTCTATTAAATTGTAAATTGCTTGAGGATGGGGATCACCAGCCGTCCTTCCAAGCGCACCCCTTCTGCATGGTGCAGGGCTCTTCATCCTGCGGATGCTCTTTCAACACTCACTGATGGCTCCCAGAACCCTCTGGGGCTAGCCCCCATCGGCTTTGGCTCAGAATCTGACTACAGAGGCCGAGAAATCTCTCTCTCCCCAAACCCTGCTGGAGAGGAGGGGGAGGGGGGAAGAGGAGAGGGGATGGCTCTTGGGCCATTTGTGACTGGTGGTTCAGGAACAAGTCGGAAGCTGATCCCTAGAGGAACCACTTAATTTGTAAATTCAGGGAATTCCCAAGCCATCCTGACCTGCAGGAATGGGTGTGTAAGCTCCTTGTGGGCAGGAAAAATGTTTACCAACCCTGTTATAATGTACTTTTCCCAGTGCTTTTTATATGGTATTTGTTAAGCACATACTATGTGCCGAGCACTGTACTAGGTGCTGGGGTAGATTCAAGCCAGCAATAGTAATAATAATAACGGTAGTTGTTAAGCACAGTTATACCGAATTGTGCCGAATTGTCCATTCCAAGCGCTTAGTACAGTGCTCCGCGCATAGTAAGCGCTCAATAAATACTATTGAATGAATGTGCCAAGCAATGTTCTAAGCACTGGGGATGATAGAAGTTAATGAGGTTGGACACAATACCTGTCCCACGTTGGGCTCACACTCTTATCCCCATTTCACAGATGAGGTACCTGAGGCACAGAGAAGTTAAGTGACTTGCCCAAGGCCACAGAGTAGACATGGGGCAGAGCCGGATTAGAGCCCAGGTCCAGAAGCAGTGTGGGAGTCCAAAGGTCATGGGTTCTAATCCCATGTCTGCCATTTGTCTCCTGTGTGGCCTTGAGCAAATCACTTCACTTATCTGTGCCTCAGTTACCTCATCTGTAAAATGGGGATTTAGACCATGAGCCCCATGTGGGACAGTGATTATATCCAACCTACTTTGCTGTTAGCACCCCGACACTTACTGCAGAGCCTGGCACATAGCATAAGCACTTAACGAATACCCTAATTATTATTTTTATTATTATTTTGACTCTCAGGCCCATGCTCTATCCACTAAGTCATGAGTCGAACCCAGTCCGTGGCCCACGTGCTGCTCGTGGCCTTAATCCTCATTGTATAGATTAAGAAACTGAGGCACAGAGAAGTGAAGCGACTTTCCCAAGGTCACACGGCAAACAAGTGGCCCAGCTGGCATTGGATCCCAGACTTTTCTGACTCCCGGGCCGGTGCTCCAACCATTAGGCTTGCTACTTCTCATCATAAGTGCTCAATAAATACTAGTGATCGGTCGATTGACTGATGTGTCCTCCGGGGCCATGCTAACCCTTAGTCCCCTTCTGATCTGGTAGGAAGAGGAGGTAACTGCAGGCTACCCTTTGAGCCAGTTCCTCCAAAATGTAGACTCTGCCATGCCCCTCTCCCAAACAGAATGACCTCTGAGCAAGCAACACCCAGAGAGAAGGCTTATGGAATAAGGGACCCTGGCGGCTACACAGCCATTTATTACCCTCCTGTTTCTGTGCCCCTTTGTCTGTCCTTGATGTCGGCAGGTTTATCTGCCCCTAGAGCTGTTAGCTGGCAAAGGAGCTGAATAAACAAATCCCAGACGTCCTTGTGAGACCCTCCCCTGCCAGAGCTGGGGGTGTCTCCCTGGAACGCCGCCCCGGGCCCTTATCTTTCCAGTCAGCAATAATTCCGGAGGCGGGCATCAATCTGAGAAAAGGTTAACAGAGGGAGAGGAAAAAGTGTAAATTTGTTTGTTGAAGTAAATTAGAAGCCCAGGCCCAATGTGTCTGGAGCAGAAGATGAAGGGAGAGATCCGAGCACTGTGATTTGTTACAAATGTCACCTGACCAGATGTGCCCTTCCAGCGGTTTTGATTTCTGCTTTGCTATTTCGGATTCCTGTTGTTGAGAAATCTTTGGAGAGGGAGATGGTGAATTAAAAAACAAAACAAGAATTTTTTTTTAAGAAAAACCTCAAACTTTATAGAGTTGTCAGTGGGGGTGGGGTAACAGAGGTAAAATGAGAAAGCTGATTTTTTTTTTTAATTTCCATCATTCGGGGTCCCAAAAATTAAAGACTCTGTTTCCCAAGTGGGTCTCAGCTTCTAGAGCTGTTGAGATAGTATCTGCGGGACCCAGGGGCCCCTAAAGGGAAGGAGTCACGTGGAAGATGGCCCAGTCTGGGGGAGATTATAGAAACCCTCCTTTAAATGGCATTTATGAGACAAGGGGGACTGAAGAAGCGTGGCCTACTGGAAAGAGTGAGAACCTGGGAACCTAATCCCGGCTCTGTCACTCGTCTGCTGGGAGAAACTGGACACTTCACTTTTCTAGGCCTTAGTTTTCTCAACTAATGGGCTACCAACCCCATTGCCCCCTGTGCTAATGAGGGTTGCGGAGTCTTGGTGCTTGCTGGACTTGGCTGAATTAGGACATTAGCAAAATGCTGTCAACTTGGTGGGTAGTGCCGGGGCCCTGAGTTGACAAGGCACTTGATTTATATTTAGTTGCGAAGTCTGTTGAGACGATACCTGTTCTTCACTTAGACTGCGAGCCACGTGGGACGGGGACTGTGTCCGGCCTGATTATCTTGAATCGGCCCCAGCGCTTATTACAGTGCCTGGCACAGAGTAAATGCTTAACAAATACCATTAAAACAAAGTTCGGGCTTCTAATAAAGGATGAAGTTGATGTTTGGGTTGTTTTCCCGAGTCCCTGTCAGGTACAGGTTGCCCATTCAGTTGTCATGTGGTCTGGCCCCTGATCAGTATGACTTCACCACTGGCCGGCTTCATGTCCTGAGTTTTAATTTTTAAATGCCCTGCCTCATTCTGTTTAGGGGCCAGCGGCCAAGTCTCCGACATTCCCATCAGAATAGCAGTGAGAAATCGCATGGTCTACTGGAAAGCGCACACAACCTGGAGATGGGAAACCTGAGTTCTAATCCCAACTCCTCTTCTCGCCTGCTGTGTGACCAAGGTTAAATCAAACGACTTTTCTGTGCCTCACTTTCCAGGAGATCGAATATCTGCTGTCCCCTCCAGTCCTAGACTGTAAGTCCTATGTGGGCCAGGGACTGCGTCTAATGTGACTAACTTTTACCTACCCCAGCGCTTAGTTCAGTGCTTGGCACAAAATAAGCACTTAACAGATACCCCCATTATTATGATTTAGAACCGCAACCATGTGGCAGGAATCCTTTTACACAGCATGGGTGATCTCAGTTAACATGAGCAAGAAGGGTTTGGACTGACTGTGAGAAAAACCTAATTTTTCTCCCCAAATGATAAAGACCAGAGTAACCCTTCTCCCACTGAACCTGTCCAACGTGATCATTTTGCATCCACCCCAACGTATAGTGTCTGGCACATAGTAAGCGCTTAGATTCCACCGTTGTTATTACGATTTGGCTGGAGTTGGGGGGGTGGGCCACGAACCCCTGTTTCGTGCCCCTTGTGAACCGCACTGGGCAGCGGCTACCGACTTGCCCGAGACGTCGGCGTCATCCCAGGGTTCTGTTGCGACAGTTTCAGCTGAGGGCCTCCCTCCACGGACACCACTGTCTTGTCGCCCACAGGAAGAGAAGCAGGCTCCCTCTGAGCGTCACACCTTCTGACCCTCATCTCAGACCAGGCCCCAGGATTTTTTTATTTCATCTTTTGTTATTTAAATGCTTACTCTATGTCAAGCACTGTTCTAAGATCTGGGGTAGACACAAGTCAATCAGGTCAGACGCAGTCCCTGTCCCATATGGGGCTCACAGTCTAAGTAGAAGGGAGAACAAGTAACGAATCCCCATTTTGCAGATGAGTTAACCGAGTCACCGAGAAGTAAAGTGACTTGCCCAAGGAGGCAAGTGATGCAACCGGGTTTAGAACCAAGTCTTCTGGCTCCTAGGCCTGTGCTTTATCCACTAGGCCATTCTGCTTCCCGATTATGATCCAGAAGGGGCACCAGCTCCTGAAATAGCCATTCTCTCAGCCTTTAGGCCCGGAGCAGACTCAGACCCGGGGTTGCTCCAAGCCTAGAAAGTAGGTGAATTCTAAACTTGCCGGTCCCCTTTGTAGGAAAGGGAATTTGGAGTGAAATCTCCGCCTGGACTTTTTATTCCTCAAGCGCAACTCCGGTTGGATTTCGTACACAAGTTCTTGGCAGAAAATGTATTCCATAAAATTTTGATGGGCTACGGTAGCACAGCAGAATCTTCTTAAGAATTCCAAGCGTTCATTCGGACGCAGGCTGCGGTTTGAGTATCCCTGCTCTCCGCAAATGTCCTCGTTATCCTGCTGGCCCTTGGAGGAAGGGCCGAGTCGCCCTCACCTATAAATTGTCCTGAACGGCCCTCTTCCGAGGGGTGTTTCTGGAACTTGGGGCTTCGCCAAGCACCTGTGAAAAGCCACAGATGCAAAGAGGGAGCCACAGTTGGGCTACCAACCCCATCGCCCCGTGTGCTAATGAGGGCCGTGAGGTCTTGGCGCTCGCTGGAGTGCTCGCTGGAGTTGGGTGAATTAGGACATTAGTAAAATGCTATCAACTTGGTGGGCAGTGCTGGGGCCCTGAGACGACAGGGCACTTGATTTATATTAAGTTGTGAAGTCTGTTGAGAAATAGAAATGGATTTACCGAGTTTTAGTGGGGAAAGTGCAATAAATTTTGATTTATTATCCTCTGATGCTCTCACTTGCTCAGCATGCAAATGCCAAGCCAACCAGGGGCAAAGAAAAGTGGAGATCGGTATGCGGGGGAGAGGCGGTGGCTGAAATGTGGAGGGTTGGGAGGGTCGGGTCGAGTGGGGCCAGGGTGGAAATGGGAAGCCCAATCCAACCAAGGCAACACTCCCTGTATCTCTTGGGCTCTAGAGGAGCCTGAGCCCCCAGTTGCACAGATGTCCTCAACCCCCCAAATTTGACTTTCTGAAATGCCCCGGGACCCAATCTGTGTCGGGGGGGGGGAGGAGAGGTTGCTTCATCTCCACATTCTTTGGCCTCAATTGGCTTGGGTGGAAGGGCACTGGCCTAGGTGATCAGCTGCTTCCCTCTAGCCAGTTCTGTTCTTGAACTGGCAGGAGAGTGCCACCTGGGACTGTTTAGAGAGGCAAAGTTCCTGGCTGGGGTAGAGCCCGGGCCTTGGAGTCGGAGGATGTGGGTTCTAATCCTGCCTTCTCCACTTTCCTGCTGTAAGACCTTGAGCCATTCACTTAACTTCTCTGGTCGTCAGTTTCCTCATCTGTAAAATGGGAATTCAATACCCGTTCTCCCGCCTACTTAGACTTTGAGTCCCATGTGGGGCAAAGAACTATCTGACCTAATTGCGTGGCTAAAGTGGAAAGAGAACGAGCTGGGGAGTCAGAGGATGTGGGTTCTAATCCCGGCTCCACCCCTGGTCTGCTGAGTGACCTTGGGCCAATCACTTCACTTCTCTGTGCCTCAGTTACCTCATCTGTAAAATGGGGATTAAGACTGTGAACCTCATGTGGGGCAATCGGGTTGCCTTGTCTCTACCCCAGCACTTAGAACAGTGCTTGGCACGTAATAAGCACTTAATACCATCATTATTATTATTACCCAGGACTTAGTTCAGGGCTTAGCACATATTAAGCACTTACCAACTGTTGCAATTATGATTCCTCTGACGGTTGGTTGCTGTCCCGTTTTGTCCATCTGGGGTCCTGTAGTAATCAATTCGACATATCAATCAGTGGTGTTTACTGAGTGCCTATTAAGGGCAGAGAATGGGGCAGAAGCGAGACATCGACGAGACAATCAGTGGTGTTTATTGAGTGCCTATTGAGGGCAGGGAATTTCACAGAGCGTGACAAAAGGAAGATGCGTGTTTTCTGTCCTCAAGGAGCTTACTGCCACTAATGTACAACTCTGGAGGACACAAGGAAATGTTCAGCTGCCATTTGTTTTCTGAAATGTCTGTTGAGTAACCACAACCCTTCTACTCTTCTTCTTTCTCTGCCCCTTCTCCTCTTCCCATCTTCATTCAATCATTTATTGAGCGCTTTCTGTGTGCAGAGCACTTTACTAAGCACTGGGAAATTACAGTTTGCCAACAGATAGAGACAATCCCTAACCAACAATGGGCTCACAGTGCTCAGCCCTTTCAGTCACTTCCAAAGAGCCAGATGTTTAACCCCAGAACTGACCTTTAGTTTTAGGGAAAGGTGTGTTTGGTGGAGAGGGGAAAACTGTGGCCTGAAATTTTAGTGCAGTGCCCTGCACACGGCAGGTGCTCAATAAATATAACTGATTCGAGATCACCCTCCTCTCCCTTCTCCACCCTGGTAGAACAACTGGAGTCAGGGAGAAGAGACACTGTCATTCATTCATTCATTCATTTGTATTTATGGAGCACTTAATGAGTGCAGAACACTGTACTAAGCACTTGGGAGAGTAGAGTACAGCAATAAGCAGACACATTCCCTGCCCATTTAACTCCCCAACCCAACTGTGAAATGCATATTGAAACATGGCTAAGAAACAGGTAAGACATCAAGAGCAGCCCTGGTCGAGCCACTGGTTTTGCCCAGCTTTGCTGACTGTGGAAAATCCCTCTTCCCAGGAGGCTGAAAGCGTGTCCTGGACTGGAGAGAATTGACCAATTTTGCGAAGTCATGGGAAGCTGGATCCTACATTACGGATCGCATTTCCTCGGGATGCTAATAAAGTTCGGAAAGGCTTGGACAGTCTCCTGATAGAGAAGGTAGCACTTAGTACAGAGTTCTGGACACACTAAGCACTCAGTTGATTGATTAATTGATGGATGGATGGCTGGTCCCTGGGATTTCCCCCTGTTTCCTTCAGAAATATGGACCCAAAGGTAACAAGTCTGAGCTGCATGGAGAGCACAGAAACCTCCGATTCTGACACCAGGACTAGTTGTAGTACTGTTGATTAAACACTGTGTGCAGAACACTGAACTAAGCTCTGGGAGAATACAAATGTGGGAATTAGACATGGTCCCTGTCCCTCGGGGGCTCACAATTGAACATCAGCGGAAAACATAATAATGATAATTAGGTTATTTGTTAAGCACTTACTCCGTGTGAGGCACTATTCTAAGCACTGGGGTGGATCCAAGCGAATTGGGTTGGACGCAGTCTCTGTACCCATTTTAGAGATGAGATAGGTAACTGAGGCACAGAAAGGTGAAGCGCCTTGCCCAAGGTCACACAGCAGAGAAGTGGTGAAGCCAGGATTAGATCTCCTCGCCTTCTGACTCCCAGGCCGATGCTCTATCCATTACTCCATGCTGTTTCTCTCCACAAGGCCCAGAGAAGTTTAGTAGTAGAACCCGGGTCCTCCCACTCCCGGGCCTGGGATATTTCCACCAGGGCACACTGCTTCTCTAAGCAGTCACGGGTGGCACTCTCCAGACAGTTCCGGAACAGACCAGGCTAGAGCGGAGCAGCAGATCTCACAGGCCAAGCAACGGGCTCTGTTTCCTCCTCCCAGTATTGCTAAATAGTTTCTGTCCAGCCTGTCTATTCTCATTAGACTGTAAGATCCTCGAAGGCAGGGAATGTCTGCTTGTTTCTGGTGTTCTCGCCCTCTGCTCTGTACTCAGAAGGTGCTCGGTAAATACTGTTAACGATGATGTGATGGTGATGATGGTCCTGGCTGGCTGCAGGTGCTCAAGCAGGTCAAACCCCTTCAGTCCTGGGAGCTGATATGTTTACTCCTTTCAATCTATCAGTGATAATCATGAGAAATAACTGCGTGCAGAGCAATCAGTCACTCAGTGCTATTTATTGAGTGTTTATCATACACCGAGCACTATTTGATTGGGAAAGTACAATACAACAGAGTTGGTAGACACCCGTTCCCTGCCCTCCAGGAGCTTACAGTCAAGTAGAAATCTGGGAGGAAGAGGAGGAGGAGCGGGGAGGAGGTTGGTCATGGGGATGAAGTTGGAAGGTGACAAAGGGAAACTCTTCTGGTCTCCCAGAGGGATCCATAAAATCAGTCTGAATGTAGGAACAGTGATCCTCCTATTTGGCACATTCCTTGTAGATTAGAAAGCCGACCCTCATTTGCATACCATTCCCTGACCCTGGGCGTCCTTGTTCAAAAAACAATGAAGATTGTAAAGTGAGAAAACACAACTATTTAAGGGAGAGGTGTGCCGGCAGAATGGCTTTTCAGGTCCCTATGCACAGAGTGATTTCCCCGCACCAGCAGACCTTCATCAGGATGAGATTTCTTCGGCGGAGGAGAGGGAAATGAGGTTTGTCCGGATCTCTGCAGCCTACCCCAATCCGACGGTTAAATGCCCCAAGAGCTGGTGGTGTTCCTCGGCTCCTGGTTCACGTGGGAAGTCTCTGGGGTTGTGATGGGTCAAAGGGAGTGGTGGTAAAAATGGACTGATCCATCCCTTCCCAGACTAGGGAAGCATCTCCTTTCCCCCGGGAGAGAGTTGACATCCTGGACACCTTCATCCTGCAGGGACAAGCCTGGGGAATTCGGGAAAGCATAGCGTCTGCCTTTCATTTTTCTAATCAATTAGTGGAATTTATTAAGTACTGACTATGTGCCAAGCACTCTACTAAGTGCTTGGGAGAGTATAATAAGCAGTGTGAGAAGAGAAACAGCATTGCTCAGTGGAAAGGGCACAGACTTGGGAGTGAGAGGTCATGGGTTCTAATCCCAGCTCCGCCACTTATCAGCTCTGTGACGTTGGGCAAGTCACTTCACTTCTCTGTGCCTCATTTACCTCATCGGTAAAATGGGGATTAAGACTGTGAGCCCCGTGTGGGACAGCCTGCTTACCTTGTATCCCCCCCCAGCGCTTAGAATAGTGCTCGGCACATAGTACGCGCTTAACAAATGCCATTATTATTATTATTATTACAACAAAACAGAATTAGCAGGCATGTTCCATGCCCATTGCGAGTGTACAGTCTAGGGAATGATTTTAGAGTCTAATCTACTGTCCTGAACACCCTCTGCCGTCCCCCAGCCCAAGCTGTTAACCTGCTTACCCAAGGGTCCCGGTCTCCCCTTCTAGACCGTAAGCACCTTTTGGGCAGGGATTGTGTTTACCACCTCTGTTGTACCATACTGTCCCAAGCCCTTATTACAGTGTTCTGCACACAGCACTCAGTGAATACGACTGACTGCCTGACGTAGTAAGCACATAACGTAGTAATAATAATAATAATATTTGTTAAGCATTTACTATGTGTCAGTACTGTTCTGAGTGCTGGGATAGATACACGTTAATCAGGTTAGACGTGGTTCCTGTCCCAACTGGGCTTGACAGTCCATCGATTGACTGATGGATCAAAGGCCAGGCTCCTTCAGAGAATTTGCAGGCTCGAGGTTAAGTCGAGGGCCATGCTGGTCAAGGTCCTGGAAGGACGTTCCCCAAACCGGGGTTGTGTTTTTCCTGTCATATGGTGCCCTGGGATTCTGGGTGTGGTTCAGTTTATGGGGTCCTTGGTGTGGTCCTTGAGGTGCACAGCCGTGGTTCAGGAGTTTCTGGGTCTGGACCAAGTTTCAGGAGTTCAAGGGAAGTCTGAAGATAAGTCTGAAGATATTGTTTCTGTCTGTCTCCCCCGATTAGACTGTAAGCCCGTCAAAGGGCAGGGACTGTATCTGTTACCGATTTGTGCATTCCAAGTGCTTAGTACAGTGCTCTGCACATAGTAAGCGCTTAATAAATATTATTGAATGAATTGAATGAATGAATGAATGAATACATTTCCTGGCCAAACCCACTGCTCTCAATATCGCACCTTCCCTCCCTGCTGTGATGGGGATCCCTTGTATGTGCAGGTACTATTCCCGGGAAATCCCCCTTGGGATGGATGGGGATTGGGAGGGATGAGAAGCAGTTTTGCCTAAAGGAAAGAGCATGGGCCAAGGAGCCTAAGGACCTGGGTTCTAATCTGGGCTCCACCACGTCTGTGCTGGGTGACCCTGGGCACGTCACCTAACTTTTTAAAAAATACATATATGGGTGGCACTTATTAAGCGCTTACTTTGTGTCAAACGCTCATCTAAGCACTGGGGTAGATACAAGTTAATTAGGCTGGATACAGTCCCTCTCCGGCATTGGGTTCACGGTCTAAAGAGGGAAAACAGATATTGAATCCCCATTTTGCAGCTGAGGAAACTGCGGCACGGGGAAGTCAAGTGTTTGTCCCAGGTCACGCAGCAAGCAAGTGAAAAAGCCAGAGTTAGAACTCAGGTCCTTTGGCTCCCAGGCTCACGCTTTCTCCACTAGGCCATGCTGCTTCCCTAACCTCTCTACTTCAGTTACCACGTCTGTAAAATGGGAATAAAATCCCTGTTTTCCCCTCCCTCTTAGACTGTGAGCCCCGGGTGGGACAGGGTCTGGGACCAATCCGCTTATATCGTATCTACCCCAGTGCTTAGTACAGTGCTTGACTCATAGTAAGAGCTGAACAAATGAGGCATTTATTGAGGAGTTGCAGTCAGCTGACCCCAGGAATCCTCAGTGACCTCCCTCCTCCAGCCTCACCTCAATCCACCCTACCCCGCCTCTAGGGAACGTGTCTACCAACTCTATTATATTGTACTCTCCCGAGCGGTTAGTACAGTGCTCTGCACATGGTAAGCACTCAGTAAATACCATTGATTGATTAAGAGGCTTCCAACAACTTCAGAAAATCCATATCAGGAAGAGAAATACGGTGGGGAGAGGAGAAATTAGTCAGACAAGGCCTCCTAGAGGAGATGTGTTTTCAGAAAGGCTTTAAAGAAGGGTAGAGGGGTGGTCTGCTGGATGCAGAGCAGGAGGACATTGCAGGCAGGAGGGAGGGCAGAGTAAAAGAGTGGGAAATGGCAAAGGCAAAGTGAGTAAATAATGAGGCCCAGGAGAAGGAGATAAGGAAGGTGAGAAACATCCAAATCACCCTAAATTGGAGGTAAGGGCTGGGGTTTGGGTGGCAGAAAATAACTGTAACCAGTAATTGAAATGGGCAGGTGGGAGTTCATTCAGTAGTATTTATTGAGCGCTTATTACGTGCAGAGCACCGTACTAAGCGCTTGGAATGAACAAGTCGGCAACAGATAGAGACGGTCCCTGCCGTTTGACGGGCTTACGGTCTAATCGGGAGTTGGATGACATGGGCTTCAAAGGAAGAGAAGGATGGAGGGGCAAGTGACCTTAAGGGGGTCCACTCCTTCCCTTTCCCTGGGTCACAAGGAAAAGGAGAAGGTGGGCCCCCCTTGGGGGAGAATGGCAGAGGGAGCCGGGCCTTAGGAATGGAGAGGGGCTGTAGGGGCCGTGTTAGAAAGAGGGTCAAAGATGAAGGGGAGTTCGCCCTGATGGAATGTGGCTCCCATCTTGTTAGAATAGTGGGATGGAGGACTGGGGAGGGGGCCTTGTGAGGGGTGGAAACCGCCGCCCCCGAGGGCTTATCCAGGTTTGATGCCGTTACCCTGTGTCTTCCAGACTACATCACCGCTCTTTCCAAAACACGGTGCAGGCGTCTCTCTCGGGAGAGAGTCCTGCGGGGAGAAAATGGGCCCGGCAGAAGCGGGAGGGGTACGAGGCTCCCTCAGTCTTATAGGAGGCCTCTTTCCAAGAAGACCGGTCATCTGTGGGCTGGGGGAGGGCTAGGTCTGGAGAGCCCTGCTGCCCTTCTCCTAAAATAACTATTGGACTGCGGGTTGTGCTGGCGTATGGGGTTTGCCCAGTCTGCAGAGATCTCCAAAATAAATTAGATTATTGATCTGCTCCGGGCAGGCGTTTCCTTGCCAACCACTTTAATTCCAAGGAAACTGCCAGGTGCAAGTCCTCAATAAAGGGAACCTGAGGAGGAGAGGTGGGAAGAGAGAAGGCAGAGGGGGTGCAAGAGGGAGTCCGGTACTCACAGAAGAAGCAATGTGGCTGAGTGGGTAGAACACGGGCCTGAGAGTCAGAAGGACCCGAGTTCTACTCCTGACTCCACCACTTGTCCGTTATGTCACTTCTCTCTGCCTCCGTTTACCTGGGTCTAACCTGATTACTTTGGATCTGCCCCAGAGCTTAGAAGAGTGCCTGGCATGTAATAAGCACAATACCACATTTAGCATTCTTATCCCCAGACAGGGCCTGTCTGGGTCATGCCCCCAGGAATGGGGTTCAAAGCTTCTCCTCGCTCACCCCGAACATCTAAACTAAGCTGGGTCGTGAGGGGGGCTGGAAGGGGTTGGATGGGCTGTGGTTTCCGCAGGCCAAGAACAGTACCGTAAAATCCTCATTTCCGGCCCTGTTACAACCAACAGACGTCTGTTCCCCGGTGGCAACCTCTGGCTGACTGACTGGATGTGCTTCTTCTCGATGCATAGCCCTAATTTACATATTCACATTAATGAATGTCCTTAGCCTGTCGACTGGATTGCATCGTCAGCCCCCAGGTGCTATTTCTTTGCATTGTAAAATGGGGATTAAGACTGTGAGCCCCATTTGGGATGGGGACTGTGTCCATCCTGATTGGCTCGTACCTACCCCAGGGCTTTGAACATTGCCTGGCGCGGAGTAAGCGCTTAACGAACACCATTAAAAAAATATGGTTGAGGAACAATCTGGATTTCCAGCACCTTTAGTGACCATCCACAATGCCTCATTGGCCATGAGGGGACAGTGACATCATGGCCATCACAGCTCGGCCCCAGGGCAGGGCTGGGGACAACTCACTAAACCGACCCGCCGTTTCCCCTACTCACCTCCTCCCCTGCTCATTTGGCATTACCAGTTTAACAGGGGCTTCGGATTTGGTGACCGCATAGGACGCTGTCTCGTTAATCCAGCTTCATTCGCGGTTCAGCCAAGCTATAGCTGTCATCTAGCGTAAAAGCCGAGAAGCCAGAAGCAAGAGGAGACTCCCCCTCCATCCCAGCCTTAAATGGTCAGCGTGCCAAGTAGACTTCAGGAGGGATTTTGTCTAGGTGGCCTTGGGATCGCCTAATGGTTGAAAGGAAAGAAGAGGTCAGAGGCTGCCAATCTGGAGCTGGCCGGGAGCAATGTGGCATAGGATGGGCTCTCCCAGACTCAATCTCCTCCCTCTCACTTAATCCACAATCCCACATTTTCTTTTCCCTCTAACTAGATGCCCTACTGGCCCCTCAAACAAAACATGTCTAAAACCGAATTTCGTATCTTCCCACTTAAGTCCATTCCTCCTTAACCCATCGGTGAACGATATTTATTGAGCACAAGCAGCGTGGCTCAGTGGAAAGAGCCCGGGCTTTGGAGTCAGAGGTGACGGGTTCGGATCCCCGCTCTGCCCCTTGTCAGCTGTGTGACCGTGGGCAAGTCACTTCACTTCTCCGTGCCTCAGTGACCTCATCTGTAAAATGGGGATTAAGACTGTGAGCCCCACGTGGGACAACCTGATTCCCTTGTGTCTACCCCAGCGCTTAGAACAGTGCTCTGCACATAGTAAGCGCTTAACAAATACCAACATTATTATTCTTATTATGTGCAGAGCACTGTTCTGAACAGCTGGGAGAGTATAATACAACAAGAATTCCCTACTTACAAGAAGTTTATATTCTAGAAGGGGAGATAGTAAAATAAATTATGGATACGTACATAAGTGCTGTGGACCTGAAGGTGGGTTGAATAGCAAGTACCTAAAGGGTGCCTAGGGCATAGGTGACACACAAAGGAGAGGGAGTAGGGAAGATGAGGGCTTAGAAGGGGAAGGTCTCTTGGAGGAGTTGTGATTTTAGAAGGTTTTAAAAGTGGGGAGAGAGGTGGTCTGTCATAGATGAAAGGGGAGAGAGTCGTAGGCTAGAGAGAAGATGTGGGAAAGGGGTCAGCAGGGAGCTATCCTGCTGACACCTCACACTCAACGTGTGTAAAATGGTCCCTGTCCTGCCCACAGAGGAGAGCTTACAGTCTAGAAGGGTAGACAGGCATTAATACGAATAAGTAAATTAGGGCTATGTATTAAGGAGAAGCACATCCAGTCGGCCGTTCGTATTTATTGAGCACCTACCATGTGCAGAGCACTGTACTAAGCAGTTGGGAGAGTATAATATAATAACAGACACATTCCCTGCTCACACTGCGTGGGGTCTGGGAGTCAGAAGACCTGTGATCTAATTCTGATTTTGCCAGTTGTTATTTGACCTTGGGCAGGTCACTTAACTTCTCTGTGCCTCAGTTTCCTCAACTGTAAAAAAAATGGGAATTCCACATCTGTTCTCCTTCCTTCTTAGACTCGGAGGCTCATGTGATTAACTGGTATCTTTCCCAGTGCTTAGAATTGTGGTTGAAATCTAGTGAATGCTTAACAAATATAAAGATGATGATGATAATACTGTGGGGCTGAGGGTGGGATGAATAAAGGGTACAAATCAAAATGCAAGGGCAATGTGGAGGCGGGTGGGAGAAGAGAAACTAAGGGATTAGTTGAGGAAGACCTCTAAGAAGGAGGGATAACATTTACTGAACCCCCACATTACAGATTGGGCATCTAAGCCACCAAGAAGTGAAGCTACTCTCCCAGGGCAGGCAAGTGGCAGAGCTGGGATTAGAACCCAGGCCTTCTGACTCCCAGGCCCATGCTCTTTCTACTAGGTCGTCCTGCTTCCCATGTACATGCGAGTCTGGAAATCAGGCACACCTTGATCTCTTGGGACAGACACACTCACACAAAATCAGTATTATTTACTGAGGGCCTACTGATTACACTGGACAGTAGAGCGAGTCTCACTGTCAATAGTATCAGCATGGCCTAGTGGATAGTCAGCGTGACCTGGGTTCTAATCCCTCCCCTGCCACCTGTCTGCTGTGTGACCTTGGGCAAGTCACTTTTGTATTCTCCCAGCACTTAGGACAGTGTCTGGCACATAGGGAGCACAGTTAGATTCGTATCTTTATGTTGCTGCCCTTCATATTTGAAGTTGAAATCTTTACGTGCGCTTATATGGCTCACTAGGGAAGAGAGGATTTCACTCCTTGCAGCAGAGAGCCAGATGTGTGTGCTTCATCTAATTCATCATCCAGTCTTCTCCTTTCTCAGGTGCTTATTGTTCTATTAAGGGTTTGGATCCATGGAGGTCCTGCCAGCTGCTTCTGTTCCTTATCCCCAAATCTTAGGAAGCAGGAGTAGCCTTCAGTGGGGTACTTGGGGTAAGTGAACCACCATCCGTGAATCGGTGGTATTTACTGGGCACTTAGTGTGTGCAAGCCCCTGTTCTAAACGCTTGAGAAAGTCTAGTACATTCTCTGTTTCTGTGTCATTTATCATTTTCCGTGTTACCTAACGTATAACCGTTTCACAAAACTACCGAGAAGAGTGAATTTTTAGGGAAGGCACCTTTTGAAGATTTTGTTTCCCCTGGTCTTTGGGATGCCTAGACTTATTTTAGCATGTAGTTCCCTGAGGCTCCTGTGTTGGTTCCGTGGCAAAAGGCAGCCGTACTCCCAAGCGTGCTGACGTAATAATAATAATGTTGGTATTTGTTAAGCGCTTACTACGTGCAGGGCACTGTTCTCGGCGCTGGGGTAGATACAGGGTAATCAGGTTGTCCCACGTGAGGCTCACAGTTAATCCCCGTTTTCCAGATGAGGTAACTGAGGCACAGAGAAGTGAAGTGACTAGCCCAGAGTCGCACAGCTGACAAGTGGCAGAGCCGGGATTCGAACCCATGCCCTCTGACTCCCAAACCCGGGCTCTTTCCGCTGAGCCACGCTGCTTCTCTAACATCCAGGGCGTCTGTCGTGCCTCGGTCATGAAGTATCCTGGTTGGTCTATATCTCAGTGTTAGGTGGCCACCGATGATCCCTGAGGATTCTAAATAAGCAGGCTCAGGTGACATCACCCAAGATGATGGGAAGCAATGTGGCCTAGTGAATACAGCGTCGACCTGGCGGTCAGAAGGGCCTGAGTTCTAATCCCAGCTCCGCCACAGGTGTGCTGTGTGACCTTGGGCAAGTCACTTCACTTCTCTGGGCCTCAGTTACCTCATCTGTAAGATGGGGATTAAGACTGTGAGGCCTCTATGGGACAGGGACTGTGTGCATCTTGATCAACTCGTATCTATCCCCAGCGCTTAGTACAGTGCCTGGCACATAGGGAGTGCTAAACAAATCCATAAGAAAAAAAAAAATCACACACGTTACATGTGTAATGTGATGTCATCCTCTGTGCCATTTTGCTGAAATACAAGGGGTTCACCCTAACCTAGAGAATTTCCCTGGCGGGAGTCCAGATCTATCTGGACACCAACACTGTGTCCAAGCCATGAAACTCAGCAGCAGGAATGAAGGCGGAGAAGCTGGGTGCTGAAAACATAAATACCGGATAGGAGGTTGTCCCGTGCCTTACCGGTACCGGAGAGGGGCCAGAACGTGACAGGCTGGACTATCTGATGTAAAACTGGGTGACTGGCCGTCCTATCTCAGCGCCTCTTGCGCTTTAAAATAACACAGCTTCATCTTCTTTCTCTGTACCTTTCTGCTTCTGGCAAGCGCTAAACATTCCAGCAAGTGAAGATGGGCCCTTTTTATTACACCGTGGGCTTCGAACATTGCGTGGAGGTAATTGAAAGCGGCTTGACTCAAATTACATTTTCCGGGAAGGAGCGAAGAAGGTTGGAGGGTGGAAGGGGAGGAGGGGAAAGGAAAGGTGGGGGGGGGAAGAAGCCTCTGGATCTCAGTGTTTGTCTGGCTGTGTATGTGTGCGTCTGTTTGTGTATTTGTACTTCCTTCAGTCTCCAGGACAGAAACATTCAGTTCAGTGCACTGGCCAGTCTCTTCCTCGTACCTGCCGCTATATTCCCATAATATCCCACCCAGTTGAGAGGTTGATTTAGGGCCATTTCCCAGCACAACCATCGCAGGCTTCCGAGAGGGAAAGAAGCGTGAGGGAAATTAACACTTACCCCCGAAACAGAAAGAGAGCCGGCATCCATTTATTAAGATGGCATTTGTTAAGCTCTTACTCTGTGCCAGGCACTGTACTAAACGCTGGGGTGGATATAAGCAAGCCAGGTTGGACACAATCCCCGTCCCATGTGGGACTCACGGTCTCGATTTTACGGATGAGGTAACGGAGGTCCAGAGAAGTTGAGTGACTTGCCTAAGGTCACATAGCAGAGAAGTGGCTGAGTCGGGATTAGAACCCATGATCTTCTGTCCCCCAGGCCCGAGCTCTATCCCCTATGCCATGCTGTTTCTCCCATCCATTTCTCCTCCATGGCACAGTCGTTTTGCACCCTTGCCATTTAGGGAACCTGGTGTCACCTTGGAGTTCCGGAATGCACAAGACTGAGAAGTAGCGGAGTGAAAAATAGTAACACAATATGGGGCAAGTTGACCGTTGGATGAAAACCTTTAAAAAATGACATAGTTCATGACAGGCAGCATACCCTAATAATAGTAATGCTGCTAATCACTGTGATACTTGTTAAGCAGACACTCTGTGCCAACCACTGTTCTAAGCACTGGGGTAGTTACACTATAATTAGATCGGGCAGAGTCCCGATCCCACACTGGGTTCACTGCTGAAGGGAAGAGGCGTTTAGTTCTCATTTTACGAAAGAGGAAACAGGCGCAGAGAAGTTAAGTGAATGGGCCAAGGTCACGTAACGGGATGAGAACCCAGATCTCATGGGGAGAGAGCTAAGATCTGAGATCCAGGAGTCTCAGTTCTGTCAGTGTTCTGTTGAGTGATCTTGGGCAAGTCACGGGACTTCTCTGGGCCTCAGTTTACTCCTCTGTCAAATAGGAATAATGTCTCCTCTCCCTTCCTTTTAGTCCGTGTCCCCCATGAGGGACAGGGACTGTGTCCACTCTGTCTTGCATTTTCCTCAGTGCTTAACATAGTGCTTTGGCCCACAGTAAGATGTTAATAAATAACGTTATCATTCATCTGTGTATATGTGTGTCTTATTTTAAAATCCATAACCAGATTCTCATTCGGCGTGAGAGAAAAACTGATTTTGTTGTTCCCAAAAGTAATATGATGTGTTGGGTCCCGAACAACGAGATGGAAAGCTGCTTCCATGAGTTATTGTCTTTTCAATACATCTTAACACAGAGCTGCAGGCTGCAAACATTGAGAGCTTTTTACCAACATTTAGTGATAAACTTTTGTCTCCAGTGAGTAAACAATTTGCTTCCTTTGCCACTTTTTTCAATTTCAACGAGAGTACATTGGAGCCCTCTTGCAAAAACATCTATTATGTCAAACCAAATAGTGGGGTTTTTTTCCCCCTGCTCTGTTCCTATATCAAATCTCCACTCTAAAAATACTGCTGTGAGGTGAATAAACAGGCACGCAGCCGTATGAAAAATACAAACACGCCATGAACTGCCATGGATTTTATTTTTGTGGGGGCCCAGGATTCAGTGAAAAGACCAAACATTGTGACATCTAGTTTGATTTCTGAACTGTTAGACAGACTAAGCTTTATGGTCCATGGACACTTGTACCATTTTTTTCTCCCGGTTTACTCTATTCCTGGATTATTGTCTATCAGTTTCAAAATGGAACAGGAATCCTGAGTGGTTTATAAATTAGGCCTCTATTGCAGCAGCACCCAAAAGGGTAGCTATATTTTTGGTGGTGTCAGAGTTTCTATTATAAACCCCATTTCTCAGAGGTTTATATCATGGCCATAAAAATTCACTGTGGACTGGAGTTCGGACTGTACCACGTGCCACTGCGGGGTGTCCCTTTCTAGGGCATCATGTGGCTGGGTTGTGCGTTCAGACTGTCTTGTCAGAAGTTAAGGTGATGCAGACACCCAGGATATGTATTTACGAATCCAAAAGTGCTTCTTATGAGGAGGCAGGGATGAATCTCTGCCCCAACTAGGCAGCTGTGGTCCGACCTGCTGCACGTGATTAATTTTTATGAGTTTGCTGGTCCACGGTGCCTTTGGGCGCTGATACAATGCAAGATGCTTAATTGAAGAGCTGAAGCTTCACTGTCCAGGGTGTGGGAAGACCGGGCCTCCCCCTTAGGCCCTGTTGGCCACGGACTTGGCAATCACACATGGCTGTGAATACCCCTTGAAGTCCTAGGTTATTTTCCGCATACACTTGCGGCTGGCAAAGCTCTCCAAATTGAGCTGGCGATCCTCTCGTCTGGGAGAAGTGTTCAGAAAACCCCTGTCGTATTTGGGAGGCGAGCACTTCTAGTATGCGCCTCTCCTCATCCGTTCTCTTCTCCTTGCTCCGGTCTTTGAAGAGATCGGAATAAAACGGATGCTAGGGAGAGGACTCCGAGGAAGCACCGTGCCGCTTTGGCCTACACATTCTCCAGTGACCCACTGAACAAACTCTCAGAAAATGACACGGTCGAGCTGTCTCTCCCCCTCACTCCTTGCCTCTGCTGCTCCTTGACTCTCTAGGACCATCCTTTGACCTTAATGTTTCTCTTGGGGTGGTGGTTTTTGGGGGGAAGACTATCCTGAGGCCCAGATGTGGCACCCCCTTAGCTGTGGCTGAGGTACCAGTCGGGAAAAAGAGTTTTCATTTTTTCATTCCTGCTCTGCTTCCAGTGTTTCCCCTAAACCTCTCCTGCAAAATAGGACCCGGTAAAAATCCTCTAAGTACCACAGTCCCAAGAATACATATGAAGTGGATTTCGGTTCACATGCCAGAGTGGATTGTATTCCGGATGGAGTAGATTTCTACTGCCTCTTTTTCTTATCCTCCCTGACTATCCAGGGTTTCTCATCTCTGGCCTAGCCTGGCCCTTATTCATGTTCCCAAGGGTAGAATCCTAGACACAACACCTATCACTACCTATAATGACGGTGTCACTCATGTTAATCTTACCCATATCCTCCTGAAGGTGAACTGGAGCTGTGAATCTTCTTATCAGTGCACCTGTGCTGTTATTAAATCCTGCCGGGGCCTTCCATTCCCCGTAACGAAGCTTTTCGGTGCTGGAGGTCTGATTTGATCCTCACTAGAAAAGATGGGGGATTCTCATCAGGTGACCTAGGTCAGTGAAGAAAGCGGGATTCCTTGGGTTTGAAATGATAGGCCCAGCAGGAACCTGACATATTAGGAACCACCTGAAATTAGAGAGGCAGAATGGTTAAGTTGAATGAGCGTGTCTTTGGGAATCAGTGTAGCAGCACGGCCTAGTGGAAGGAGCAAGGGCCTGAAAGTCAGAACGACCTGGATTCTCATCTCGGCTCTGCCACTTGTCTGCTGTGTGACCTTGGAGAAGCACTTCTCTGGGCTTCAGTTATCTCCTCTGTAAAATGGGGATTGAGATGGTGAGTCCCACATGAGACATGGACTGTGTCCAACCTGACTATCTCGCATCCACCCCAGGCTTAGCAATACCATTCTTAAGCAATAGCGCTTAAGAAATACCATTAAAAAAATCAGCAGACCTGGTTTCTAATCTTAGCTCTGCCCCTAGCCAGCTGTATGACTTCGAGCAAGACACCAATCCTCTCTGACCCTGCCTGTTTCCCCACCTGTCATTTGGGGATAAGATCCCCGTTCTCCCTTCCTCTTAGACTGTGAACTCTGTATGGAACAGGGTCTGCGTACAAACTGATTATACTGTATTATCCTGAAGTGGTGTGGCTCAGGGGAAAGAGACCAGGCCTGGGAGTTAGAGCGCCTGGATTCTAATCTCAGCTCCACCAGTTGTTTGCTGTGTTACTTTGAGTAAGTCACTCAACTTCTCTGTGCCTCTCGGTTCATCTGCAAAATGAAGATTTGATGCCTGTTCTTATCCCTACTTAGACCGTGAGCCCTGTGAGGGCCCTGATTATCTTGTTTCTAGTCCTGCCCATAGTACAGTGCTTAGTACTGGGGAGATGAGGCGGGTGAGGTTTAGTGAGCTCGGCTCATTGCTTTCCGGCCGACAGGGCTCGGACGTGAACTCCCCTCCTAATGCATTCAACACCAAGTCTCCCGACGGGCTTCAGAACGAGTGTTGATTTTGTAAGTCTCTGCCATCAAATATCAAATGCCAATATGATCATTATTATTGTCTATTCCAGTGCTTAACACCATGTTTAGCTTGTAGTAGAGTCTTAATAAATACCCTTATCATTATTATCAGGGGAAGGAGGACTATGAGAAGATCCTGGGAACGTGCAGGTTGGACACTTAGTTGGGAAACAGGTTGAAACGTGAAGCCGAGGCCAGAGCCGCAGCCCCAGTGGGTCAGGATTTGTGAGGTCGGGAGACTGACCTGGCTGGACTCAGCATCCTGCCTGCCGGGTGAGCTTAGAGGAGAACAGGATCCCCCACATTGCAGTGGGTCTCAGGCCTTGGGGATACTCATTTATGGAACGTAGTGCAAAGAGATGGAAATGTTTCATTAGCTGGCTGATTTGTCTTGGATCTGGAGGAGATCCTAAAGGAGTAAATTAAGAGAGAGACATCTGTTGCTTTCTGTCTTTGTTTTAGTGCTCAATCTGGTGCTAATCGCCGCCCTCCCTGACCTTCTCTATGTCCCCTCGTCCGAAATATTAGTCAGGTTTTGTTCACTAATGACTACGGCCCTGCACCTTCTGTCTGGCCTGGCTCCGAGATCACCCCCGTCATTGGGAAAGATGGGTCTCTGCCTCCGATTTCAGGGGCCTCCAGCCATCAGCGGACACAGCCGGTCCTAGGGAGGGTTGGGCAGCAGCTAAGAATAAATTTCCCATCTCCGATCTGAACTCTGGTCTCTGCCATCCTGCCACAAACCCCCTTCCCATTCCTCCTAGGGGCTCCCCGGAGTCCTGTAAAAACCCAGAAAATGGATGAGTTTGATTATTTTCAGAACGTTGATTATTCGAAAGCAAATGAGATGTCAGGGGATATTTTGCCGCCCCTGAAATATAACAGGAGAGAGCTGTGAGCTCGCTTGTAAGTGCCTCTCTCCTTTCCTCTCTGGGGGAAGACCTGAAGGTCAGCTGTAAGGGCTTTAGGAGGAGATGGTTCCGTGGAGCTCGAGTCTCTACTGTTAAACTAGTTAAAACTCTTATTTATGTTCCCAAGTAGGTAGAAGTGGAAATTCATTTTTTCAGTATTCATTCCGCTACCCAAACATTCCTGTCCCAACTTTTTATGACCCTGAATGACAGACCCACCATCGATTTGCTGCCCAGGTCTACCAGGAGATGAGCTGCCCCTCCTCAGAAAAATAGGATTCTTGTCTTCCCCCTTTTTCCCCCCTTAAATGGTGCTTGTTAAGCACTTACTATATGTCAGGCACTGGCATAGAAGATAATAAGGCTGGGCGTAGTCCCTGTCCCAAATGGGGTTCCCAAACTAAGTTGAAGGGTGGAGGATTTAATCCCCCTTTTATAGATGAGAAAACTGAGGTACAGAAAAGTTAAGTATCTTGCCCGAGGTCACTCAGTAGGCACGTGGTGGAGCAGGGATTAGAACCCAGGTCCTCTGACTCCCAGGCCCGGCTCTTTACCTGTTCTTAAAATGATGAGATTTTCCCTTCACGTGAGATCCTTGCCACGGACAGAAATGGGGCAAAAATTGTAGAGGGTCGAAAAGATGACAGAGATGATTGGTGTTGTCATAGCAACCGAATTTAAACAGTTGACACGGAGCTGAGCGGAGCAGTTTATATAGCGGATCTTGCTCGTTTTCCAAATTTTTTACGGTGCGAATGAATGCAGGTGACGTGGAGGAGTTTCCTGGCCCCTTCCGACTGCGGCTTGGCAAGCAGGGTCTCGCCTACTGGGGAGATGAGGCGGGTGAGGTTTAGTGAGCTCGGCTCATTGCTTTCCGGCCGACAGGGCTCGGACGTGAACTCCCCTCCTAATGCATTCAACACCAAGTCTCCCGACGGGCTTCAGAACGAGTGTTGATTTTGTAAGTCTCTGCCATTTAACACAAAGTTGCAGGCATAGCCACAGAGGAGTTTTGTTCGGCACCGAAAACACTTGCTCAAATTAATGACCAAAAATGTCAGATGTGTCCACAGCTAATTATTCATTAGATGCATAATTAGTGTGGGATGATCATGACATTTTAATGTTATTAATTTTTATACTGTAATAGGAATTAGATTGCTCTGCAGTCACAGAACCTCTAGTTTGAGGTCTGGGTGAGAAAGGCCTGGTATTTAGGGGGCAAGAGCCATCAGAATGGATTTGTTGGCTTTAACTCCTGACCTCTGCCGATGTCCAGGGTTGGGCCTAGTCGAGTTTCCGGAGAGCTCACCTAGGCCCATGGGGGTCAATCCTGACAGACGAAGTGGGGGGAAGGGGATTGAATGAATATAGAGCCGGCGCATGTGGAGACTACTGAGACACTTACTTTCCCACAACCCCGTCAGCCGGGCGAGCTCAGAATGAGAGCTCTGGAGGAACATCGAGAAGCAGCGTGGCTCTGTGGAAAGAGCATGGGCTTTGGAGTCAGGGCTCATGAGTTCGAATCCCAGCTCTGCCACTTGTCGGCTGTGTGACTGTGGGCAAGTCACTTAACTTCTCTGTGCCTCAGTTCCCTCATCTGTAAAATGGGGATTAAGACTGTGAGCCCCACGTGGGACAACCTGATTCCCCTATGTCTACCCCAGCGCTTAGAACAGTGCTCGGCACATAGTAAGCGCTTAACAAATACCAAAAAAAAAAAAAAAAAAATCCAAATTTAGGATGGTGGATTTAGAGCATCCCATGGTATTGGCAACCTGAAGGTGAGAAAGCTCAGGAAGGATTTACAAACGGGTGTTTGGCTGTCTGAAAGGTGCAGGGAGAAAGCCGCCGAAGTCCACTCAGGGTGCAAGAGGGAATATGTATCAACTGCAGCAGAAGGGATTGGCAGACAACAATAGACAGAACTTTCTAGGCTTCTGATCCGGACCCTGAAACCACACATTCAGCCTTTCATGGTCGGAATAAAGATCCTCCCGGCCTGGTATTCTGTCTCCCCTCAGTAAGACTGGGGACCCACAAGGAGGGAGAGGGTGGAGCTTCTCAAGCTTTACAAAAAAAGGACAGACATCTGTGATTCTGAGACAATTTTGAATTCTAGAATTCTGAATTCCCCAAGGGAGAGCAGAAAGCAGCAGAGAAACGGTGTCTTTGGGTCCACAAGAAAATACTTCTGGCCCTTTACTCCCAGAGAAGCAGAGGGGGATTAACAAGAAGGCTCCGTCTCCAGCTCCCTCCAGATTGTTCTCCCTTAAATAGAAAGATTCAAACTCCATTACTCTTTGTCTCCTACTCTTTGGAAGCCAAATGTTGTTACAAAAATTCATGAAAAAACGAGCGTCCCATTGGCTTCAGAGAGCGGTGAGAATACAAATCTCTTTTCTGGTATTGTGTTCGGCAAAACACTCATTAAATGTAGGAGAAAAACAGCCAGTGATCTCCCTGCCTGCGCTGGGGCAGCCGAGATGCGTTGGTGCCTGTGAAAGGAGCCTTGACTGTCTCAGAGCAACGAGTCAGACTAGATTTCAATTTCAGTTCTCCCCTTTACTGTTTGATCATCTTGAACTCCAGTACCTACATAGGAGACTACCTTGATAGAAATCAGGGAGGGGGTTTTGGGTGAGATTTTTTGTTTCTCCCTCTTAAGCCCATCAGCAGCTTCAGACAAGCCTTGCTCTAAACGAAAAAAAGAAAATGAAGAAAAAATGTTAATATGTAATTAAAGTTGAGATAATAAACAGATGCTTTAATTAAAAGTCTCCTCAAATCATCAAAAGCTCATTTAGAAGGTGATATGCCAGAGGTGTTCCGACGGCGTTTAGCTCTGTGGAAGTGAGGAGGGTGCACAGCAGGGTGACATCCAGATTTAGTTTGGCATTGCACCGTAATCAAAAAAGTCATCAGGACGGGGTTGCCTCTTGTTGGAATAGGACCAGGGTCGGGGGCTGGGTATCATTGGGAAGCACAGAGAAGACCAAAAAAAAAGGCCAATTTCTGCCGCTTTGAATGCATGGGACAACCGGATGGATGGATGGATGGATGGATGGATGGATGGATGGATGGATGGATGGATGGATGGATGGATGGATGGATGGCACTCTGGGGGCGCCCACACCTGGAATTCTGGGTGCTGTCCTGATCGCTCCATTTGAGGAAGGACATACTGGAGCTGGAGAAGGCATAGTGGATAGAGCACAGTCATGGGAGTCGGAAGGTCATGTGTCCTAATCCCGGCTCCGCCACTTGTCTGCTGTGTGACCTTGGGCAAGCTACTTCACTTCTCTGGGCCTCAGTTACCTCATCTGTAAAATGGGGATTGAAACTGGGAGCCCCATGTGGGACAGGGACTGTGTCCAACCTGATTTGCTTGGATCCACTCCAGTGCTCAGTACAATGCCTGGCACATAGTAAGTGCTTAACAAATACCATTATGATTATTATTAATTATTATAGAGAGAAGGGGCAACCAAGTTGTCAGGGGAAATGGCGACGCTTACATGAGAGAAACCCTGCGCACGCTTCCCCTCTGCAAATCCCCCAAGCCATGTCACTCTCTCCTTCAGAATTCTCAAAAAAACCCCACTCCTTCCAAATGTTATTTCCTTACTGATTCTCCCCTCCTCGATCAGGTTAACGTCTCTAGCCAAGCTCTGCCACCTGTCTGCTGTGTGACCTTGGGCAACTCACCTTAAGCCTCTCTGTGCCTCAGTTCTGTCATCTGCGAAAGAGGAATTCAGTCCCTCTTCTCTCTCCTATTCAGCGTGTGAGCCTCATGTGGAACCTGATTATTTCATATCTACCCCAGTGCTTAATACAGTGAAAGCAGCGTGGCTCACGGGAAAGAGCCTGGGCTTCGGAGTCAGAGGTCATGGGTTCGACTCTGTCGCTTGTCAGCTGTGTGACTGTGGGCAAGTCACTTCACTTCTCTGTGCCTCAGTTACCTCATCTGTAAAATGCGGATTAACTGTGACCCTCACGTGGGAAAAACCTGATTCCCCTCTCTCTACCCCAGTGCTTAGAACAGTGCTCTGCACATAGTAAGCGCTTAACAAATACCAACATTATTATTACAGTGTTTAACGAAGAATAAGCACTTAACAAATACCACAGCGATTATTATGATTCCCTCTTGTAATCATTTTTTTGTTTTCATTGTCGTTACTAGTTGTAGCAATAGTTTGTACCTGATCTGTAGCTTCCTCTTTCCTCTGTTAGACTGTTCGCTTTTCAAAGACTGGGACCCTGTGTCTTCTTTTTTTTTTTTTTTTTTTGTATCATTGTAGTTCTCCCCCACCTAGCCCAATGTTTTGTTTGCATTAGTGCCTCGATAATCAATGAATCAATTTACCGGGAGCTTACTGTGTCAAGAGCACGTATCAAGCACTTGGGAGAGTACACTCTAATAGAGTTGGTAAATATCATCTCTGCCCACAAGGAGCTTGATAAATATTGATGATGATGGTGGTGGTGAGGATGAATACCCTAGAAAGAGATGAATAAGTATCTGAGAAGACAGAGATGAGTAGGAGATATGATTGAGATCTGCAGAATTATGGAAAGTGTAGGCAGGGTCAGCATGGAGTTGTTCTTCACCTAATCCAACTTTAATGCCTGAAGGTGATAGCTTCGGAACAAACAAAACGAAACACTTCTTCACCCAGTGAGAGCTAAACATACAGAATTCAGTCCCTCAAGGAGTTGTGCCGAAAGAACGTGTAAGTGGATTTCGGTAGGGATTGGATAAATTCACAGACAAGAACACTGGAATGGATTATTAGAGGTAATGCTAGGGATATTAGAGAAAAGGCTAGGAATTCCATGGGTTTCAGCTTCAGGCCTGATAAAACAGAAATGTGATGGGTTAAATAGAAGCCCAGTCTATGAGGCCATGATGGGTTACTAAAGGTAAAGCTTGGGGATTTTCATTGAAACATCTGAAACAGTGAGAGAGGAAACTGTGGAAATGAGAAGGAGCATGGTCTAGTGGCAAGAGCGTGGGCCTGGAAGTCAAAGGACCTGGGTTCTGTTCCCACCTCCGCCATTTGTCTGCCCTGTGTCCTGGGGCAAATCACTTAATTTGTCTGTGCCTCAGTTCCCTCATCGGCAAAATGGGAATTCAATACCTGTTCTTCCTCCTACACAGACAGTGATCCCCTTGTAAGACTTGATTGTCTTGTATCCACCCAAGGGGTCGACACTTAATAAGTACTTAACAAATGCCTCACTTTTTATTAGTATGACAAGGAGGCTCGCCAATCCACTGATCCTTCAGGTCCGATAGAGCACAGGCTTGGGAGTCAGAGGTCGTGGGTTCTAATGCCGGCTCTGCCACTCGTCTCCTGTGTGACCTTGGACAAGTCACTTAACTTCTCTGTGCCTTAGTTCCCTCATCTGTAAAATGGGGATGAAGTCTGTGAGCCCCACGTGGGACAACCTGATTACCCTGTATCTCCCCCAGCGCTTAGAACAGTGCTCTGCACATCGAGAAGCAGCGTGGCTCATTGGAAAGAACCCGGGCTTGGGAGTCAGAGGTCATGGGTTCGAATCCCCACTCTGCCACTCGTCAGCTGTGTGACTGTGGGCAAGTCACTTAACTTCTCTGTGCCCCAGTTCCCTCCTCTGTAAAATGGGGATTAGGACTGTGAGCCTCACATGGGACAACCTGATTCCCCTGTATCTACCCCAGCGCTTAGAACAGTGCTCTGCACATAGTAAGCGCTTAACAAATACCACCATCATCATTGTTATTATTATCAGAAACAATCCTGGACTTAATGAACAAATCAATCAATTGATATGGTATTAATTGAGCACTTACTCTGTGCAGACTACTGTATTAAGCACTTGAGAAAATACAATGCATCCGAGTTGGTAGACACGCGCCCTGCCCACAAAGAGCTTACAGCCTAGAAGGGGAAAACATCTGTCAGGCCCAATAATGGAGCTTCTCATCATCAGCATCATCAACGGTATTTAGTGAGTGCTTGCTATGTGCAGAGTACTATACTGAGCGTTTGGGAAACTACAACACAACAGAGTTGGCAGACACATTCTCTGGCGAGCACTCAGTCTACAGAGAGGTCTTCTCTGTTCTTATGTCTGAGTTTCAGGTTTTAATCAGGCTTCCTCCCTCATGGAACTTTCACTTCCTGAAGATTTGATGTATGATTCCTTTCTTGGAATCCACACCTTGATTTAGAAGTTGGGTGGGTTCACCCAATATCCCCACGTGGGACAACTTGATGACCCTGTATCTACCCCAGCGCTTAGAACAGTGCTCTGCACATAGAGAAGCAGCGTGGCTCGGTGGAAAGAGCCCGGGCTTGGGAGTTCGAATCCCCGCTCCACCACCTGTCAGCTGTGTGACTGTGGGCAAGTCACTTCACTTCTCTGGGCCTCAGTTGCCTCATCTGTAGAATGGGGATTAACTGTGAGCCTCGCGTGGGACAGCCTGATGACCCTGTATCTACCCCAGTGCTTAGAACAGTGCTCTGCACATAGTAAGCGCCTAAATACCAACATTATTATCATCCCTGGGATGAAGGGTGGCCTTTTTTTCAGCAGAAAGTGTCCGGTCTACTTCTGGCTAAGCTAGGCCCGAGAAGGCAGGGCTCATCTAGGGAAACAACATGGTTTAGTGGATAGAGCACATCTTAGGAGTCAGAAGGACCTGGGTTCTTATTCTGGCTTCGTCACATGTCCTTCGTGTAACATTGGGCAAGTCGCTTTTCTGTGCCTCAGTTACCTCATCTGTAAAATGGGGATTAAGACTGTGAGTCCCATGAGGAATATGGATTGTGTCCAACCTGATTAGCTTATATCTACCCCCCAGAGCTTAGTTCGGTGCCTGGCGCCTGGTAAGTGCTTAACAGATATCATTAAAGAAAATTGTTCAACCGAATTGACCATCCCCACTTGAAGAGCAGTTGGTAGGAGGGAAATCCACAGCTTCCTTCCTTTTCTGCTAATTCTGTTATACTGTACTCCCCCAAGCTCTTAGTACACTGTTCCACACATAGTAAGCACTGAATAAATAGGATTGGTTGATTGATTTTCCTGTCCTCCATTTTGGAAGCATATCCTCTACTGAGAGCCCAGCAAGGGTGCAAACACCAGAAGGTAAATTCCATCTGGGGCAGATCAGATCTGCATCTATCAATGGTCATTCAACAAAATGGATAGGCATTTGATAGAACACATTGAGTGCTGTCTTTCATTCATTCAGTCGTACTTATTGAGCGCTTACTGTGTGCAAAGCGCTGTTCTCAGCGCTTTATGTGCTCCCTGTGTGCAGAGCCCTAACTGTGGGGATCGCCAGGGGCAGAGTCAAAGATGATCTTTGTCCTTGAGGAATTTAGAATCTAATGGAGGACAGGATGAATTCGGATATTCTGGGATGGAAGGGTCAGTCCCCTGGGATTTTTGCTCCTTAACAGAATTACGGTTGTGATTGAGAGACAATTGATATCTCCCGAGAGTGCTGCCGGTCCAAAGAGAGAGCCCAGAAATACAATCCTGACTTGGAATCCTGTGCCTGCTAAGGTGTGAGGAGCAGCAGCTCTTTGCAAAGCCATGTGTCCCGTGAGTTTTAACGAGCTTTTATTCCAACCCTCCTCCTTCCTCGCTTTCTTCCTCCCACCAGCCGTCAGTGCAAGGGATGTTCTGGGTTTTCCAGCTTCGGGTGTTAGGGAGAAGCTCAGCCTACCTCCCAGTACGGGAGAATGAAACACTACAAATATTTGGGACAAACTTGCTTATATCTTGGGTACTCCGTGCCAGGGAAGCAGGGTCCAAGTCCCAGGACTCAGGAGCGCCCTTCTACCGTGCTTTCAAACCCTTTTCTAAATGAAGAGATAGAGAGGCGGGAGAAGACCAGTCCTGGCACCTCCATTAGAGTGACAGTTACTTCGGAGCGAAGGCACATCCACGGCGTTCTGTTGGCTGGGCGACGGGCTACTGTCCGGCTTTGTCTGCCAGACCACTGGGAAGAGATGCAGGTTTGCAATGGCTTCGGCCAAGAGGCTCTCCTCTATAAGGTTCTGTTGAAATGGGGCCTAGAAATAGCTGGCCGAAATCTAATTCCTAGCCAAATGGAATAAATTGGAGCTGAGAGTTATTCAATTAATGGCCCGGGCGGGAAGGTGAGGTCCCCCTCTCAAAAGAGCCGAATAAGGAGTTCTTGACAGTGAGGTTGGGGAGAACAGGGCAGAGCACCAGGTTTTCAATCAAATCGGGCCATTAATCACCGGAGTAGCGGGAGGGAGCTGCGGTGATCGTATAGAGATGCAGCAAAGTGGTTTAACTGAAAGCTTCTTCATGGCTTTGGGAGAGGAAAAGGGCAGAGCGAAGCAGAATGTGAAAACAAGCTGCTGGGGGTCTTGCTGCAGGTTGGATTCCCAGCCCCCGGGGAAGGGCATGGAGAACGACATCTTGGGTGAGGAATATTTTCTGGGCACCCGCTCACTGGGGCCAGCCTGATCCCCAGTCCCTGAGGGCCCACATTCTAAAGCGATAAGCTGGACAGATTGCTCTCTTCCTTATCTAACAGTACTTGAGTTGGGGGAGATTTCCAGGTTCAGCTTCTGGTGCTTGGTAAAAAAAATCAATCAATCAATTCATTCATTCATTCACTTGTATTTATTGAGCGCTTACTGTGTGCAGAGCACTGTATTAAGTGCTTGGAAAGTACAGTTCAGCAATAAAGAGAGATAATCCCTGCCCAAACCGGGCTTACAGCCTAGAAGGGGGAGACAGACATCAAAACAAGCACTTAACAAGTACCGATATAATAAGAATAATAATAATATGCACCTCTCTCAAGGACTCCACTATTCATCTGTAATATCCTCAAGGTCAGGCAATGAATCGATTCTTCACCCTGAACCCCAAGAGCCTCATTGCTTGTCTCTGCAACCAGCGGAGACCCAGTAGACCAACTGACTTATTTTCTGAATCTTTCTGGCAGAAAGAGAGTCACCCCCGGTTTTTCACGGGGCGATTTTGGGATCCGTCCTTGGATATTTGGGCCGTCTCCCAGCGGACGACTTGTGGCCGACTATTGTGCTTCTCCCGAGCCCTGAACGGTGCCGTAGGGGTGTTGTTAATTTTGTCACAGGATTCCCCACTGACTCCCCCGGTGCAAGTCTCTGTTGTTAGAGCGATTTGCATAGTCATGAAACCTCTAGAGTTCTTTTCTCCCCAAGAAGATGACAAAATATTGAAAGTCCCTCTTTTATCAAAGGAACAATTTCTTCTTATGCAAATGTCTTCGATAATAATAATAATATTATTATCAGTCTGGCCTCGGGCATATCCGAGCTGAATCGGAGAGGAGCTAAGTTTATAGTTTTCAGCATGATGGTTTTAAGCTTCATCAGTACACGCTCCAAGGAGGAAAGGTAGACTCGTTTACGCTGGAACGATACGAACCCGGGAACATGATAACAAGCATAAAAAGCTACCTGGCTATTACTTTCTAATTTGAATGCCTTTGAAAGCTTTCTCTCACTGCACTCCCTTTCCCACCCTCCATTTCCCCTGACTCCCTCAGGGCCCATATTGTGGCCAGGTCCTCACCCACAAAGTGGAGGATTGGTCAATTACCTGGCTAATGTGCTGCCTCGCAGAAAGCCAGAAAAGTCCCAAATGGGCTGGACTAAGCTATCTACGTTTCCATTTCACTCTATTCTGGGGGATGCAAGCGGGGGCAAAAGCCGTCAGCCTGAAGGTTGTGCCATGAGAAACTTTCCTTTTGTTTTGTTTATGGTATGTGTTAAAGCGTTTACTACATGCCAGGCACTGTACTAAGCGCTGGGGTAGATACAAGATAATCAGGTTGGACACAGGTTGAGAAGCAGCGTGGCTCTGTGGAAAGAGCACGGGCTTTGGAGTCAGAGGTCATGGGTTCGAATCCCGGCTCTGCCACTTGTCAGCTGTGTGACTGTGGGCAAGTCACTTCACTTCTCCGTGCCTCAGTTCCCTCATCTGTAAAATGAGCCCCATGGGGGACAACCTGATTCCCCTGTGTCTACACCGGCGCTTAGAACAGTGCTCTGCACATAGTAAGCGCTTAACAAATACCAACATTATTATTATCCCACATGGGGCTTCCAGTCTTCATCCCCGTTTTCGTTCATTCATTCATTCAATCGTGTTTACTGAGTTCTTACTGTGTGCAGAGCACTGTACTAAGCACTTGCAAAGTACAATTCAGCAAGAGAGACAACCCCTGCCCGCACCAGGCTTGTGCACATGAGGTAACTGAGGCATAGAGAAGTGAAGTGACTGTTAATTGTTGAGCCCTGAAGACTAAACCGAGAAAAGCCCAGCCATAGGCTGCTCATCCCTCCTCTAAACCCACTCCAAGAGCCCTGCCCTTACCGCATCGACCCAAACGAAGCATCTCGGCCCCTGCCGAGAGGTAGCATCCGTCAGTTGGGAGCGTGGACCAGACACGTAATCCTGGACCCCTCTGTCTGACTCCACTAGCCCTACCTAGTACTGGCTAGCCCTAGCTGGTTCTAATGCCAACTACCCAATCCCCTTTTATTAGCTTGCTCTTGATTCAGGCCGTGAAATCCCTGACTCTTTTCCAGTCTGACGTCCGCTTTCCCCAGTTTAGGCTCGTAGCGTCCCTCCTGCGTAAAGAGTTGCCCTTCGGTTTCAAAGGAGACACCCCTGCTGACGCAAGCTCACCTAGACCGTAAGCCCGTCAAACGGCAGGGACCGTCTCTATCTGTTGCCGACTTGTTCATTCCAAGCGCTTAGTACGGTGCTCTGCCCAGAGTAAGCGCTCAATAAATACTATTGAATGAATAGGAGCACATGTGGGGCTGAAGAAGCCAGTGGTCTAGACTGTAAGCCCCCCTCTAGACTGTCAGCTCGTGGTGGGCAGGGAATGGGTCCGTTTGTGATGCTGTAGTCCCCCAAGTGCTGAGTACAGTGCTCTGCGCACAGTAAGTGCTCGATAAATGCGATTGAATGAATGAATGCCCGGTCTTGGCCACACTGGGCTCGTGAAAAGTTTGTCTCTGGCTGTACGGTGGTGCTTACTGTTTGTTGTACCTGGTGGTGTTTTCTCTTTCGCCTCCTTGTCGCTCTGTCCTCTGGAGGCTTTTGCTTAAAGGCATCTACTTCCTTGTCAGTGACAAGGGCACGGTGCTGGTCTGGCCTCGGCCACTGACTCCTAGTTTTCAGCTGAGTTGCAGCATTGTCTGTGACTTTGTTTTGCCACGACCTTAAAACACGTCCTCTGCTCTCCTCGCTTTCCATTTCCCAATTTCAGCTCTCCGTACAGCAGCCGTTGGGTATCCTGCTATCACTCATTCTCCTCCCCTCCCCATCCGACGAAGCCGGGTTGAGGCGAGCGTAGCTTCGATGCTAGGAGGCTGACCTCATTCCAGGAGTTCATTGCCCGTGACCTTGTCTTGCCGTTCGATATTGATTATAGCCCACAGGTGTCAGTGGAACTGTTCAAGGAGCCAGACGTGACCCTGTGCGGTAGTCCAGGTCTCACGGCCATAGTGGGACAACACTACAGCTCTGCTGTGTGACCTTGGGCAAGTCACATCACTTCTCTGTGCCTCAGTTACCTCATCTGTAAAATGGGGATTTGGACTGTGAGCTCCATATGAAACAGGGACTGTGCCCAACCCGATTTGCCTGTATCCACCCCAGCACTTAGTACAAAGCCTGGCACACGGTAAGCACTGAACAGATAGCACGATTATGATTATTTTTATTATATCTCGAGTTTGGTCTAGAGCCTGATTCTACATTGCCGACCACACTCTGTTTGACACTCTCCCTGTGCTGGCTTTCTTTACTCCTCCTGGGTCGGAACCAAACCAGAGTAGATAAGACCGTGTCCCCAGGATCAGGGTGATTTATCCTGTACTCCCCCAGTGCTTAGTACAGTACTCTGCACACAGTGGGTGCTCGATAAATACGATTGACTGATTGATCCGTTGGTTTCAGTCTCAGCCGAGCCCTTCCCCAAGATCGGCATTGTGGCCTGGGCCATTTTCTTTACCTCCATTGCGATTCTTAGGGAACTACCCCAAGGCCCGCCTGCCGGGAACCCCTTTTTCCGGACAGAGCTGCTCCGGGATTGGCAGAATCCTTCGCCCGGTGGCTGCCAGGGGAAGCTCCTACTCTCCTCCCAGTGTGAAATGTTAAAGCCAGTACTCCGAGGGGCTCCCTATGGTACGGCATCCCGAGTCCTTCCTCGTCTCCTGCGGCCGCTCTGCCTCGGAGCACTATGGGATGGCAGCCCGTTAGTGGAATTCCCGCTCCTTATTAGCTGGGTGGACAGAGCTTCCCACTGTTATGACAATTTGGGGCACTTAGCTTCATTAACAACGTGACACTTTTTCTCTTCCCCACTCGCAGCTGGTGTGGAGCAAGGACGTTACTGTGTCTTCCCACACAGGCCCAACTACTCGAAATAGTTCTCGCTCCCTCCTGACTAACCAGCTCATAAATTCCCCACGTGCACACATTGACCCCAGGTCTCTGGAGGATACATTAGTTTAAGTTACATTCTAATTAAACTTGTGCTGGGGAAGAGTAATGTAAAGAGTAATGTAAAATAATAGTGGCATGTCTAGATTAGTTTATAATGAGTATAAAACAAGAGACAACATTGTGTAACGGGAGATTCCCTGAAGATGAGGATGATCAGTCTCTCTAGGTCTCTCTTTCTCTGTCTTCCTCCAGACCCTTTCACACCCCCTTCCAGATTTCTTTCCCACATAATCTCAAACAATCAATCTCTGTAGAAAAATAGTCACGATAAAGAGGCAACCTCTTGGGGATCCTCCTGTAAAATACAGAAAAGGGTAGAGGGCGGTAGGTATCGGTGACACTACTGCATTTGCTTTAAAATAAATTCGTTTTTAATCTACCCCTATTCTCGCCACTTTTTCGGATGCCCATTTCACAGCTCCACCTCCCCAAGGAAATTTGCTTGGCACAGAAATCTAGAGTCCTGCCCTGATTCGTTCCATCGTATTTATCGATTGCTTACTGGGTACAGAGTAAGCCCTTGAGAAAGTACAGTGCAACAATAAGCAGACACGTTCCCTGCCCTCGATGAGTTTACAGTCTACAGGGTCTGTCCTGGACCCTGCCTATTATCCAAACCCTTCCAGGCCAACCCAGCCGGGCCCAGAAGCCAGAGAGAAAACTTCCACTAACCCAGGTTCTTCACCCAAGCTGCCGCAGTGCCACAGACACAAGCATTTCCTTTCCTAACAGTGGCAGGAATAGTATTTTATCGAGTACCCACTGTGTACTCAGTGAAATGAATCAGGTGCTGGCGAAGTATAGAATGAAGAAGTGATACCTTCTCTCCCCAGTAGGAGCTTAAACTCTAATGGGAGAGACAAACATCAAAATATTTTAAGTACTCAAATAATTTAATATACAATTGAATAGGTAAGAGGGTTGAAGGTGGGTATAAATGAATTCATAAGTTTTAAAGTTAAAGGGTCAAAGGGGTCTTGGAAATCATTCTAGGAATGTTTGTTGAAGGGTGTGAGATTTTAGGAAGATTTTTGAATGTGAAAAGGGGAGTGGTCTGTTGGATTTTGGAAGGGAGAGAGTACCATCTCAGGCCCATGCCCTTCCTGTTATTAATGATAATAATAATAATATTTATGGTGCTTGTTCAACGCTTACTGTGTGCCATGCGCTGTTCCGAACGCTGCGGGAGATAAAAGGTAGTCAGGTTGGACCAGTCCCTGTCCCACACTGGGCTCACAGTCTTAATCCCCATTTGACAGATGAGGCCCCGAAGCCCAGGGAAGTGAAGTGACTTGCCCAAGATCACACAGCAGACATGTGCGGCGTGGCTCAGTGGAAAGAGCCCGGGCTTCGGAGTCAGAGGTCATGGGTTCGAATCCGGGATCCGCCACTTGTCAGCTGTGTGACTGTGGGCGAGTCACTTCACTTCTCTGTGCCTCAGTTACCTCATCTCTAAAATGGGGATTAAAACTGTGAGCCCCACGTGGGACAACCTGATCACCCTGTATCTTCCCCAGCGCTTAGAACAGTGCTCTGCACATAGTAAGCACTTAACAAATACCAACATTATTATTATTATGAGGCAGAGCTGGGATTAGAACCCGTGACCTCCCTGTTCTAAATTACCACTCCCCAAAATACTTCCTGGTCTGCATTTCTTTGGACTCCCCACCTGAAACAGGTGACTGAGAAGGGCTGGGTAAATGTTTGCCCCTAGAAGGACCATTGGTCTGGTTGTGTCCTGGATCATCTGGCTTTCCCCTGGCCCGTCCCCTGTCCGGGACTGATGTGGCACTGGAATTGGATATGTCTGCTATTTTATGAATATGAATGATGTGATGGGGTTGGAAAAGAAATAGTGTTGCCTAATGCATAGAGCACAGGCCTGCGAGTCAGAAGGACCCAGGTTCTAATCCTGACTCAGCCACTTGTCTGCTGCGTGAACTGGGCAAGTGACTTAACTTCTTTGTGCCTACGTTACCTCAACTGTAAAATAAGATTAAGACTGTGAGCCCTTTGCGGGACGTTGACTGTGAGACCTTTGTTGGACCGGATCCAACCTGATTAGCTTCCTTGTCTGTTGTGTGACCTTGGGCATGTCATTTCCCTTTTCGGTGCTTCAGTTATCTCATCTGTAAAATGGGGATTAAAAATGTGAGCCCCACGTGGGACAACCTGATAGCCTTGTATCTGCCCCAGCGCTAAGAACAGTGCTTGGCACATAGTAAACGCTTAATAAATAGCATGCTCATTATTATCATTATTATTATCTACCCTAGTGCTTGGTACAGTGCATGGCACATAGTCGGTGCGTAACTGATACCATTAAACGATGGGAGCCAATCTGTCCAAAAGGGTAGAAGGCGACCCCGAGTCTTTCATTTCTTCCTCAATTAGAGGCCACATACCAGGGCTCTGTCTGGTTTAGGTGAAAAAACTCTCTTTGACGAGACCATGACTTCTGCTTCTAAATCTGTGAGGGACAGACTGTGGCTTTTCATCCCTATTAGAGACCCTCCCGGCGATCACCTGGACTAGAGAAACTCATTAGCTTTTGTTTTGGTGTGAGGGGCAGCTCCTACTATTTCAATGCCTCCTCTTGCCTCCATCTCCAGAGGGTCAGCCGCACGCGGGACGGAGACTGTGTCCGGTCGATTACCTTGTAGACGGGGACTGTGTTCGGTCGATTACCTTGTAATCTACCCCAGCGCTCAGTACAGTCCTTGACACATGGTAAGCGCTTTAATAAATCGCGTTTTCATCCGCTTTCCATCCTGACTGCTTCTCTGTGAGTCTTTGGTGGTGACTCCTAGTCACTCCTTCTCCCAGGACTGCCAAGCTCCCCAGCAGTTTCTGCCCTCACAAGATTCCGCTCAGCCCTGCCTCAGGCAAGAGGCCCAGGCAGAAGCGGGACCCGGCCCGGCTGATTGGCGCGGACCGCCCTCCCAGATTAAATAAACCACTTTCTGTGTGGGCCCAGACCTTTTTTGCCCCAAAGAAGCAAGAGACCGCGGCAGCGACAGGAAGATCCTTAGTACCAAGCATTGTTCCGACCACAGAAGAGCAAAAGAAAATAGCCCTCATCCCTGGGCTGGAGTTATAAACCAGGGCTTAACTTCTCCTGGTCCCTTAGACCTTTCCTGCTACTGCTGATTAATTCTGCTCTGCTGCAGGCCAAAGGCACGACACCTAGTTTGGACTGGTGGTTAGAAACAGTTATACCAAACCCAAGGTGATGGGGTGAGATCCGTTTCCCTGTGAAGAGACATCATCGTCCTCATCAGTGATATTTATTGAACTCTACGTGCGGAGTTCTGCAGTAAGTGCTTGGGAGAGTACAGTTCAGCCGAATTGGAAAATGTGTTCCTTCCCCACAACAGGGAGGCCCATCTCCTCCAAGAAGCTTTCCCTGACCAAGCCCTCCTCTCCTCTTCTCCCACTCCCTTCTGTGCCATTCTTACTTGCTCCTCCATTCATCCTCCATCCCATCCCCACAGCACACGTGTATATCTGTAATATATCTATTTATTTATTTATATTAATGTATATCCCCCCTCTAGACTCTGAGCTCACTGTGGACAGGAATGTGTCTGTTGTTATACTGTACTCTCCCAAGCGCTTAGTACAGTGCTTTGCACACAGTAAGTCCTCAATAAAAACGATTGAATGAACAGGCTTATAGTCTAGAGGGGAAATGTATCCCAGGAGCAGAGTTGGGGCTGTCTTTGAGGATACTTTTTGTAATGAAATTTATTAAACATTTTCTATGTGCCCAACACTGTGCTAAGCCCCTTGTTGGAGATAAACTAATCGGATCTGATGTGGTCATAATCCTACCCAAGGCTCACAGTCTCAGAGACAGGGAGAGCCAAAAACTGTGGCTCCAAGAACTTAATGACTTCTGGGAGTCAGAATCGAATTCCAACTCATCCACTTGTCTGCTGTGTGACCTTAGGCAAGTCACTTCACTTCTCTGTGCCTCATTTACCTCATCTGTAAAATGGGGATTAAGACTTTGAGCCCCATGTGGGACAGTGACTGTATCCAACCCGATTGTCTTGTATCTACCCCAGCACTTATTACAAAGCCTGGCACATAGTAAGCACTTAAACACCGTAAAGACAAAAAATGCCGAGATTAGAACAGAGGTTTCCCGACTCCTGATCCCATGCTCTTTCCAGTAAACCATGCTGCCTCTCTAGCAAGGAGAAGTCACTGACAGAGCTGCTCTCCTCTTTCACTGCCCCCCAAACCGTCCGAACAGAATATTTGTAAAAAAATATCACAGTAGTTCCTTTAGCTAGGGACTGGTATTGTCAGAGAATTGTTTCGACTGGAGAGACTTTCAGCAGTTTTGTTGGCACGGTTTGTGACCCAGGTTTGGTTATTTTATGTTGCGTGCATGTGGTGAGCAGCAGGTCACATTAGAGTGGAATCAATTAATCAGTCACTGGGGTTTATATTTAAGGAGTGCTTACTTTGTGCAGAGCACTGTTCGAAGTGCGTGGAAGAGTTCAATGCAACGAAGTCGGTGGACGCGTTTCCTACTCCTTGCCCACAGTGGGCTTACAGTGTAGAGGGCAAGACGGACATGAATATAAATAAATAAATCACGGATCTGTACCTAGGTGCCGTGGGGATGAGGGTGGGATGAATACGAAGTGCCCAAAGGATACAGAGAGCTGTACCTGTCCCTTGAGAGCACGATACAGGCCATATGCATTCTTTGTACAGGGCCCGGCACGTTATCAGGCCCAAGCAGTGTTAAACAGCAACATTAGCTATTGTGGCCAGCCAGTACCGGAAAGAAGGGAATTCTCATTGTGGGGAGGGGTGGGTCAGTGTCCATGAGGTTACTAGTGCCTATAAATGGCTTCCCTCTCCTGCCCTCCAGCCTCCCTCCCCTGTGTGAGATTCTGGGTTACTTACCGCTGTGGCTTTAAAATTAAAATGGATTTTTTTTTTTATAAGAGCTCCAGTGAAAAGCTCACTAGAGATTTCAATTCACTTTCAGCTTATGAACGCTGCATGGGGATGCTTTTAGGTCTGAGCCTATATTAGGCCTAAGAGCTCTACCCGGAGCTCCCGTTTGCAAACAAGGAAAGCGGGAGGGACGTCGGCTTCCTGCCAGGGGAACTCACAGACAGGTCTTGCCTCCAAGGTGGAGGGTGAGAGGGGCTCCCTGTGCTGAGCACGTGGGCTGAGCGGAGCAAATTGCCTCAGTCTTTCCATCCGCTGGGCCGGTCCGGACCGGCATTGGATTCTCTGAGGCTCACAGACGAAGGCCCCCTGCTTTGAGAAGCAGTGTGGCCTAGTGGAAAGAGCACGGCCCTGGAAGTCATAGAACCTGGGTACTAATCCGATTGCTGTGCTTGCTGTGGCAAGTCACTTAACTTCTCTGTGCCTTAATTTCTTCCACTGTAAAATGGGAATTCAATACCTGTTCTTCCAGCATGGAGTAGTGGTTAGAGCACAGGCCTGGGAGTCAGGAGGTCATGGTTCTAATCCCAGCTCTGTCACTTGTCTGCAATCTTGGGAAAATCACTTCACTTCTCTCTGCCTCAATTACCTCATCTGTAAAATGGGGATTGAGACTGTGAGCCCCACTTGGGACAGGGACTGTGTCTAACCTGATTTCCTTCTATCTACCCCAGCACTCAGTACAGTGCCACATAGTAAGCACTTAACAAATACCATAATAATAATAATACTTCAGACTGTGAACCCCATCTGGCACGGGGAATGTGTCAAACCTAATTGACTTGTACCTACCCTGGAGCTTAGAACAGTGCTTGACACATAGTAAGCACTTAGTAAGTACCATAAAACAAAACAAAACAAAAAAACACACAACGGCTCTCCTGACCTCTTGGCTGGAGGGTTTGGGGTTTCCCCTCTTTGGTTTTGCTGCTTGAAAGCAAGCCAGGTGGGTTGGGAGGCGGTGTGGTCTAGTCCTCAAAGCCCTAGTCTGGTTATCAGGAGATCTCATTTTTTTCTGGTGGCCTCCTACGAGACAGACCAGACGAGTCTTGGTTTCCACAGCTGTAAATTAGGATAAGACATCTGTTTTCCCTTTCTCTTAGATCTTGAGCCTTGGATGGGGCAAGGATCCGGTCCAATTAATCAATCCATCCTATTTACTGAGGGCTTTCTGTCTGCAGAAAACCATGACATTTTCTAAAAGAGTCGGGGACTATCTATGCTGCCCCGGCCAAGTTCCCATTGAAGGCACATCTCTTCCAAGAAGCCTTCCCTGACTAAGAGCTATTTTCCTTTATTTCAACTGCCTTCTGTGTCACCCTGACTTGCCCTCTTTACTCATCACCTCTCCCACTCCACAACACTTATGTACGTATCTGTGATTTATTCATTTCTATTAAAGTCGGTCTCCCCCTCTTGACTGTAAGCTCGTTGTGGGGCAGAGAATATGTCTGTTTATTGTTGTATTGTACTCTCCCAAGTGCTTAGTGCAGCGCTCTGCACACAGTAAGGGCTCAGTAAATATGACTGACTGACTGCATTACAGAAGGAGCCTTGCCCAGAAGGAGCTTCTAGTGTAGAGGGGGAGACAGACATCTATATAAATGAATAAATTACAAATATATACTTAAAGGCCTTGGGACTGAGGATGGAGTGAATAAAGGGTGCAAATCAAAATGCGAGGGTGACTCCGAAGGGAGTGAAAAAGAGTAAATGAGGGCCGAGGGAAGGCCGCTGGGTGGAGATGTGATTCTTGATAGAAGTTTGAAAGTGGGGAGAGTGGAGGTCTGTCGGTTATGAAGCGGGTGGGAGTTCCAGGCCAGAGGCAGGATGTGGGCGAGGGGTTGGCAGCGAGATAGATGAGATCGAGGTACAGTGACTAGGTTGGCATTAGAGGAGCAGTGTTCAGGCTGGGTTGTAGTAGGAAATTAGTAGGATAGTAGTAAATTAGAGAGGTAAGATAGGAGGGGGCAAGACGATAGAGTGTTTTGAAGCAAATGGTAAGGGGTTTCTGTTTGATGTAGATGTGGATTGGCAACTCCTGGGGGTTCTTGAGGAGTGGAGAAATATGGACTGAACAGTTCTGTAGAAAAATGATTTGGGCAGCAGAGTGAAGTATGGACCGGAGTGGGGAGAGATAGGAGGCAGGGAGTTCAGCAAGGGGGCGGGAGAGGATAAGTACTTCGACTGTCATGGTAGAAGTCTGGATGGAGAGGGAAAGGAGGATTTTAGCAACATTTTAAAGGGTAAACCGACAGGATTCGGTGACACATTGAATATATGGGTTGAATAAAAGAGATGAGTCGAGGATGACGCCAGAGTTTCGGGCTGTGACTCGGGGAGGATTGTAATGCTGTGTATAATGATGGGAATGTCACGGAGAAGACAGGGTTCAGGTGTGAACGTGAGTTCTGTTTTGGACATGTTAAATTTGATGTGTCAGCAGGATATCCAAATAAAGGTTCCCAGATTAAGCCCCCCTTTTCCTCAGCTCCCCCTCCCCTCCCCGCCCCAAAGCACTTGCGTATATATGTACGTATCTGTGATTCTGTTTATATTAATGCCTGTTTACTTGTTTTGATATGCACATATCTGTAATTCTATTTATATTGGTACCTGTTTATTTGTTTTGATATCTGTCTCCCCTTCTAGACTGTAAGCCCTGTGTTGGCAGGGATTGTCTCTCTCTGTTGCTGAACTGTACTTTCCAAGTGCTAGTATCGTGCTCTGGACACTGTAAGTGCTCAATAAATATGATTGAATGGATGAGGAAATATGAGACTGCAGAGAAGGAGAGAGATAAGTGCTGGAGATGTAGATTTGGGGATTATCCACACTGAGATGGTGGTTGAAGCCATGGAAGCGAGTGAGTTCTCCAAGGGAGTGGGTGTAGGTGGTGAATAGAAGGGGACCCAGAATTTACCACTGAGGGACACCCAGAGTTGGGTGAGTGGGGAGAGGAATGAAGAATAGTGATCTGGGAAAGAGACTGAGAATGAGCAGCCAGAGAGATAGCAGGAGAACCAGGAGGGGTCAGCGTCGGTGAAGCCAAGGTTGGATCATGTTTCCAGGAGAAAAGCGTGGTCCACAGTATTTAAAGTCATCTGAGAGATTGAGGAGGATCAGAATTGAGTAGAGGCCATTGGATTTGGCAAGAAGGAGCTTATTGGTGACAGTTTTGGTGGAGCGAAGGGGGCGGAAGCCAGTTTGGAGGGGATCGAGAAGAGAACTGGAGGAGAGGAAGTGGAGGCAGTGAGTGTAGCAAATGCACTGAAGTAGTTCAGAGAGGAATGATAGGAGGGGGGAGATGGGTCAATATGTGGAGGGAGTGGTGGGGTCAAGGGAGGGATTTTTTAGGAGGGACAAACCGGAGCATGTTTGAAAACAGTGGGAAAGAGGCTACTGAAGAGTGAACAGTGGAAGATGGCAGTCAGGGAAGAGGGGTGGGGGCAAGTGTTTCGATAAGGTGTGAAGAGAGAGGATTGGAGACGATGGTGGAGGGGGTGGATTTTGAGGGGAGGCGGGAGATCTCCTCTTGAGACACTGCTGGGAAAAATGGAAGAGTTGAAGAAGAGCCAGGGAGGAACTGAAGAGGAGCAGGGGAGATTTTAGGAAGATCACCCCTGGTGGTTTCAATTTTCTCAATAAAGTTCGTGGCCATTAGGGGCAAGAGTTGGGGAGGCAGGGAGACGGGGCTAGAGGAGGGAGTTTAACATCTGCTAACACTGGCAAGGGTATGGGAGTGGGAGTCAATAAGGAGCAACAAATACTGTTGCTAGAGGAGTGGAAGGTAGAGTCCAATCTGATGATCTTTGACAGCACTATCCTTGGCACCTAGAAAGAGCTTAATCACAACAAAAAGAAATCCCAGAAACATTGAGCCGTTCAGTTTGAGCTTTGCAGAGACTCTCATGTTCCAGGAATGATTATGGTTGGATTTCCAGTCTGGACTGTAAACTTGTTGTGAGCAGGGAATATGTCTGTTTATTCTTATATTGTACTTTCCAAGTGCTTAGTACAGTGCTCTGCCCAGTAAGTGCTCAACAATGAATGAATGAATGAATGAATGAATGAATGAATTTTTAATTGGTTTTTGTCATCGAGGCTCCTGAGGAAAACCAAATGGAGAGTTTGGGGGGAAATCGAGTCTGGATTTGAAAATCCCCCTCAACAGGCTTGGAGTCATTGGATCCCCTTGGCTTTAGCAAAAAGAAAGTGGGGAGGGCAGGTACATAGGTATGCGTATTTGCGTGAAGGGAGTGAGGGGTGTGAGGATGTTGCTGGATGAGCCAATGGCTCCCAAATGTCTCCCTGGGGCCCGGCTTGAGGCCCCCTGCCTCCACACGCAAACTCTTGACATCATTATTATTAGAGTTGCAGCAAGGGCCATATGCTGATCTCTCACATGGCCAGACTGACAGTTTCTTCTGCTTTCCCCCTCTTCCTCCGTATCTTCCTCTTCTTTCTCCTCTTCCTCTTCCTCCTCCTCCTTCTCTTCTTTCTCTTTTTTGTCACCTTTATAACAGGATCCTCAGTGCTGGCTTTACCTGGTCCAGGGTGAGATGGAATAGAAGGTGGATGCGAGGGAAGGTAGGGGCCCAAAGGAGGGGAAGCACCGAGAAGCGTTGTTGCCTAGTGGATAGAGCATGGGACCTGGGGAATAAGAGCACCTGGGTTCCAATCCGAGATCCACCACTTTTTTTATATATTATTTACTAAGCGCTTACTATGTGCCAGACACCGTTCTAAGTTGAGGGACACCCATATGTATGAGGCACTGGTCATTACAGCGGACCAGTGGCAGAGCCGGGATTAGAACCCATGGCCTTCTGACTCCCGGGCCCTTGCTCTATCCGCTGTGCCACGCTGCTTCTCACCACCTGTCTGCTGTATGACCTTGGGCAAGTCACTGAACTTCTCTGTGCCTCAGCTACCTCATTTGTAAAATGGGAATCAATACTGTGAGCCCCACATGGGACATGGACTGTGTCCTACCTGACCAGTTTGTATCTATCCCAGTGCTTAGTAAAGTGCCTGGCACATAGTAATCGCTCAACAAGTACCATTAAAAAAAAAAAATCTGGCTTCTGAAATTGCCTTTCTAAGCGACTTCTGGCCTAAGATCTTGTTGAAGTCAGTAAGTCAATCATATTTACTGAGCGCTTACTGCGGAGCACTATGCTAAGCGCTGGGAGAGTACAGTATGATAGTAAACAGACACATTACCTGTCCACAGTGAGCTTACAGTCTAGAAGTCATGCGGCACAGCCCGGTCTATCCTGAGGTCACTGAGGACTGCTCTTTGGTAGTCTCTGGCATTTAACCACACATCACCAATGTGGGCCGGGACAGCAGTGGGGAGAGGGGACGGCCAGGGATTTTCTTGACTGTCGGGGGACTGATTTCCCCACCTCACCTCTCCCCCTGCCATTACCGGGATTCCTTTTCCCTAGAATGGTCGAATTATCTAGGTTCTCATTCTAGGGGCCCAGTTCAGCAGGTCTGGCACTCTCCGGCTGCTCCATGTATGAGAGACCGACTGTATATCTCTACGCTGACATTTTGCGAAGAAAAGAAAAACGAAAAACCAGATCCCAGGCTTATTAAAAGTGTATTAATTTACAGTCGCTTACCCAAAGCGTGGCACTGTATATCAATTTTAGTTACTTAAAGTATACTTTCAGTGCATTGATTTTTGTACTTGTTCATACCTAATTCATATTTTGAGCTCATTTATTAACTAGACGTGTTGGGGGTAACAAATAATTAAAGTCTGAAGTAGACTGTAGCTCACAATGCTCCTTGGTTACCCTAGGGAGGTGTGCAAATTAGCCCGACTCAGAGAGTTCTGGGTCTTGATTTACCAAGCTCTTGCTCGGTAGGAAGCCGATTGTCCAGGCAGGTTCTGGTCTCATTGGGGGTTCAGGTAATCAGACAGAATTGGGTTTGGCCATCTTGGGCAGTCACCAGCATGCCCAGTCTGGACTTGGTTGCCCTTGCAAGTTGAGTCAGTTGGGTAAGTTGTCAGGAGCCTGAGACATAATAAAAATAATAATAATAATAATAGGAATAACAACTACGTGGTATTTATTAAATGCTTTCTATGTGCCAAGCACTGGACTAAGTGCTGGGGTAGATTCAAGATAATCAAGTTGGACTCAGCCCCTGTCCCACACCGGATTCGTGGTCTGAGTAGGAGGGAAGATAGGTATTTAATCCCCGTTTTACAGTTGAGGAAACAGGTATAGAGGGTAAGTAGCCTGTCCGAAGTTACAAAACAGGCAAATAGTCAAGCTGGGATTAGAACCCAGGTCCCCTGACTCCCAGGTCCATGCTCTTTCCGCTAGGCTTCACTGCTTTTCTAAGTTGCAGGGGTTCTTGGGTCCCAGGTAAGAAGGATAACTCCAAGTGCTTAGTACAGTGCTCTGCACATAGTAAGCGCTCAATAAATATTATTGAACGAATGATAAATCAGGATGTGACCTCAAATTTCAGGGTGCTCCTTTCCAGGAGCCTTCATAAAAACAGTAGTTTTCCTTGTGGCCACCCTGGATCAGGTGCGGCTTGATGGCTGAGGGTGCTCTCCACCAGCATCTCCCTCTCTCATCCCCCTCCTCCCTGATTCTTCCCAGAAGAATTGTGTCCAGCTAGTCAGAAGATTTGGGCTTTTCAGTGACTGCACCTCACTTACCATCCTCCTGCTTCCCAATCATTGCTCCTGCCTGTCCCCCTCACATCTGTCGAACCTCCTGCCTCCCCATCTTCAAAGCCTTCCTAGAAAGACACCTCCTCCAGGGAGCATTCCATCTTGTAATAATAATAATGGTATTTGTTAAGTGCTTACTATATGCCGAGCACTGTTCTAAGTGCTGGGGTAGATACAGTGAAATCGGGTTGTCCCACCTGGGGCTCACAACCCTAATCCCCATTTTACAGATGAGGTAACTGAGGCACAGAGAAGTGAAGTGACTTGCCCAAGTTCACACAACAGACAAGTGGAGGACCCGGGATTAGAACCCATATCCTCTGACTCCTAAGCCTGTGCTCTTTCCACTAAACCACGCTGCTTCTCATATCCTCACCTCACTCATGTGCTCGCCCTTTTATTTGTTTGTTGTCTACTTGATTATGCATTTACTGAATTGCTTTCTTTTTTTATCCTTTCTATCCACACTCTTTTTACTTCCTGAATTTGTGGTAGTTTATGTCTGCTTGTTGGCCCCATTACATTGTATGCTCCTCGGTGGCAAAGACCATGACGTGTACTTCTGTTCTATGTTTCCAAGTGCTTTCCAAGGTCAGCGGCCCGCGTATGATGTTGACGATGAATACATCAGTGCTTTTCATCAGATTTTTTGAGAATTTATTTCAAGTGTTTCAAGGCCCTACAGTGAGTGGGGGAAACAACTTGGAGAATCCAAGTGGAGAACCCAAATGGAGAACCCAAACAGTAATTGCAGGGACACAGCAGGAGTTAACAGAAAACAACCCCTTTCTGATGAGCCTCAGCACTTACCTATAGCAAATCAATGGATTGCTCTCTCCCTCGCTCTTCACTTCTGCGGTATACCCAGTGGGCTTGAGTGAGGCACCCACTTGCATTCTGAAAAGTTGCCCTAGTGTCTCCAGATGCCTTCTACAGGGTGTGTTCAGTCACAGCACTCTGATTGGGAGGCTCCAAAAGTGTGACGAGAGGGCAGGACATCCCAGGAAGGCCTCAGGACAATAGTGATGCTCCTGGCCCAGCCATCCACCTAATCAATCAATCCCTGAAGGTGGGAGACAACAGCCTGAAAATGCTTCTCTTCTGATTTCTGAGTGCCTCGCCTCAACACTTGTGGAGTCTTTGTCCCCAGCAAAGAGCATTCCCAGTTTTTAGCACTGGAGATTTGTACTCTCTCTCTCTCTCTCTCCCTCTCACTCCCTCCCTCTTCTCCCTCCCCTCCTCCCCTCCTCCCCTCCATCGTCTGCCTCGAGCGGCAAGTTGGCTCCATTCTCCGGGGTCTTGGCTGGCTTCCACCAAGATGAGCTGTTTATGAACCATCCACCCAGTTTCCAGCACTGGGCACCAGAAAGCTTCCCTTCCTCCTCAGCCACCTGGGCTTGCCTTTCCCAGAAACCGGGCTCTCGGATGGGGGCTCAAAATGCCAGGAAAGACCCTGCTCCTCTCTACCCCCTCCTCCTGCTCCCTGTCAGCACAGGCTCTGCTCCAAAGCCTCTTTTCTTTGCTTGGATTTCCTCCTGGGAGCAAAAGTAAGCTGTGGTGGGGGGTGGAGGGGGGAGAGGAGGAGGAATCCAAGATGTCATCTCCCACTCCCTCTTAGTCCTTCCTTTCAGAACCACCAGCCAAAGGTAACAGTTCAGATACCCTGGCCTCTCACCGCATCCCTCCACGCACCTCAATTTTGCCGTAGTTTGCCGCTCCGCAGAATCCAGGTCTGTGAAGCTGGTGAGAGCAGACAGAAGGCCAACTCTAAATCAGCCACTTTCCCAACTGCACGTGCGGGAGCACGGTCTGGTCTCCCTCGCCCCCCCAACCCACACTGCCAAATGGAAGGCCCAAGTCCCAGTTTTTGGAAAAGAAATGTTGGTAGAGAGCCTGACCACATCCTTAGGTCCACCACAGTCCACTCCTCCTCTCAGCACCTCTTTCCCACATCATCATTCATGAACTCTTATCAGATTACCAGAAACTCTCCTGAGTACTTAATAAACTGCTCTGTCACAGTAGGACCTCAGTAAATCCTACTCTGATTTATTACAGAGTTCTCTACTAGGGAATCGGTTTGGAGAATAGACCCAGATCCGGCCCTCAAGGAGCACTGGCTCTAATAGGAGAGATGGGACAAACAGCATATAGCAGTAATAACAACTCGGTTATATTGTATTCTCCCAAGCACTTAGTGCACCGCTTTGCCCACAGTAAGCGCTCAGTAAATACAATGGATTACATAGCAGGGATTGGCCATCTATGGCTCGGGAGCCCTATCTGACTTTTCTTGGAACCAAATGTGACTTTCCAGGTGGGAACAAGGGGAGGCCAGGGGAGAATGAGGCACAGTGAGGTTAGCACCAGAAGAGCAGAGTGTGTGGGCTGGGTGTAGAAGGAGAGAAGGGAGGTGAGGTAGGAGGGCGCAAGCTGATGGACAGCTCTGAAGCCAAGTTGTAATAGTTGAGATTTGAGCTGTTGAAACCAAGCTGATGACCCTAGAAAGGCGAATTAGGAGCCTGGAAAGTAGACATGTATTTTGATCTTGGGGTGTTGTATATACTTGATCAGTTCATGCATCAAGAGAATTTCTCTCTGGTAGGTGAGGTGGGGCGGTCTGGGAGAGATGTGTCCGTGGCGTCGCTGTGGGTCAGAAACGACTCGACAGCATAAGACAAGACAAGATAAGATGGCAAAGGGCTGCTGGGGTTGGAGAAGGGAATGTTGGGGGTATTCGGAAAACAAACAGCCCCCGACACCTGTTAGTCACAGGCAAGCCTGGGGCTCAGTGGGTGTGTGGGGTCCCCCCAGAAGGCTTCCATTTGGGTTCCTTGCTTGAGGGATCCCAGGGGATTTCAGGTCCCAGCCAGAGGTGCGGGGTAGGCCCAGCTCCTGACTGATCACCCTGCTCTGTTTGGATCAGGGAGTCTTCACCCACTACCCAGTTGAGAAGCAGCTGGTGTAGTGGATAGAGCACAGACCTGGGAGTCAGGAGGACCTGAGTTCTGATCCCAGCTCCACCATTTGTCTGCTGTGTGGCCTTGGGCAGGTCACTTAACCTCTCTGTGTTTCAGTTACCTCATCTGTAAAATGGGGATTAAGATTGCGAGCCCCATGTGGGACAGGGACCGTGTCCAACCTGATTACCTTGAATCTGCCCCAGAGTTTAGAAGAGTGCCTGCGTAGTAAGCGCTTCACAAATACCATCCTCATTCATTCACTGACCCAGGGAGGGAGACCCTGTCCCTTTGCAATGGGGAATCCCCACCCACCGTGGAAGCTCCCACGGGCAGGAAGGAGGGAGGTGTGGGCTTTTGGAAGGAACCGAAGGTGGGACAGGAATAGGAGCTAGTCCTGGACACTCTCCACACAGCTGGGGAAGCCTTCTGTCTTCTCACCCACCCACTACCCTCCATCCCCACCCAAGCAGTTTAGCCGAAATCTGTCTCTGGCTGTGAGGCAGGGAAAGAGATCCATCTGTGCCCAGAGACCTTGCTACAGGCCGAGGGGGAGGGGCTGGTGGGTCCGAGTGTAAGGGAGGGGCCCCTCCACTACTATTGCCCATGCCCAGACACGTGGGCAAGGCCTCTCGCAACCTTGATAATTGGGGAGGGAATGGAAGGGAGAAGAAATAAACCTCAGATATCACATTGCTTCTCCACCTCTCCCTTCCTGTCCCACCCCCTTCCTTCCCTTCCTCCCCTTCCCTTTCTGATTCATCCCTCCCTCTTTTCCTTTCTCTTCTTTTCTCTCCCTTCCCTTCTCTTCCCCCTCTGTCCCTCCCCTTCTCCTTCCTTCCTTTTCCCCTCTCTTCCCTCACATGTCCTTCCCTTCTCCTCCTTTTGCCTTCCCTCCTCTCCCCTCCCTACTCTTTCCCCTACCTATTGTACCGTTCCATTTCCCACTTTCATTTCCTGCCGACAGCACCTGCTGTTGTTATGAAGCAGTCAGGTGGCACAATAATGTCATCACATTGTGCTGTGCACAATATGATCCAATGATGCCATGCATCATATAGGAGCTCCATAAAACTTAGTAGCCCTTGGCCCTCTGGAGGACCGGGTTATTAATCCAGTCGAGCCACTGCCAACCTGCAGTGTCCAGGATCGGGTGGAGGACAAGGCATTTAAAACTGTTAGATTCATGGTGAAATAAACTACTGTAATCTATGTTTAAATTGTATGATTAGCTCTTTGCACACCAAATGCCCAAAGGTTCCGCTGAATTTTGCTCTTCTGCACAGAAAGGTTGAGGACTCCTGTTGTATAATAATGGTAACAAAGAGATCATTTTATATATTAATCGAGCCCATGGGGGGGTACAACAACATAACAAAATGGGTATACGTGATCTTTGCCGTGTAGGAACTATCTAGCAAGGTTACAGATTGGCTTGGCAGATGGTTGGGGTTGATGAGATAAAGCGTCTTGGAGGAAGCCATCATCTACCACTCTGTAGACTCCACCTCCAACTGTCTGAACCCTTTGGAGCACTTTCTCACGTTCCATCTCTCTTTCTTCATTCCCTCACGCACCCGAGGGGACTTCAGCATCTGTGCGGATATTTCCGATGACCTTCCTGCTGCCTGCTTCCTCTCACTCCTCTACTCCACCCCATCTCACCCATTCAACACGGACGCGCGCTTTGTCACTGTACAATCTCTAACCTCACCAACTCTGAAATTCTACTTTCCAACCACAGCCTTCCCACCTGTCTTCTCTACCACAAACCCCCTTCCCACAAACCTGTCCTAGTCTCCCACAGAGACTTCCAATCTCTCTATCCCTTTCAGTTTTCCAAATTTAGCATTCCCCATTACATTGAAATATCCCCGTGAATTCCCTATCCTAAAACTCTTCCGTGACCCCATGGCACCCTCAAGTTATCGATCAGTCTGCGGTATTTGAGTGCTTACTGTGTGCATAACGCTGTATTAAAAATTGTGGTACTTGTTAAGCACTTACTATGTGCCAGGCACTGTACTGAGCGCTGGGGTGGATCCAAGCCAATCAGGTTGGACCCAGCCCCTCTCCCACATGGGGCTCCCAGTCTCCATCCCCATTTTCCAGATGAGGGAACTGAGGCCCCCGAGAAGTGAAGTGACTTGCCCAGGGTCACACAGCAGGCAGATGACAGAGCCGGGATTAGAACCCATGACCTTCCGACTTCAAGCCCCGGGGCTCTGTCCACTAAGCCATGTATTAAACTCTTGCGAGAGTACAAGGCAACAGAATTAACAGATATGCCCCTTATCACAAGTGTGTTTACAATCTGGAGATGAGCTTACAGTCTAGTTATCAGCCCATCTTCCTCCTACCGTCTCTTCCCAAACTCCTTTAGTGAGCTGTTCACACCTGCTGTCTCTCTCTACTTCCAGTACCTCCAATTCTCTCCTCGAACCCCGGCAATCTGGCTTCCTCCTCCTCCTCTCTAGGGACACTGCCCTGTCTGAGGTAACTGGTGACCTCTTTCTTGCCAAATCCAATGATTTGTATTCCTTCATAATCCTCCTCTACCTCTTAACTACCTTCAACACTATGGATCACTCCATTCTCCTGGAAAAACTAACCGAGGCTTCACTGACACGGACCTCGCCTAATTCTCCTCCTATCACTCCACTGCTGTTTTTCCAGAGTCTTCCTTCTGCTCCTCCTCTGTCTCCCACCCCTTAACTGTGGGAATCCCCCAAGACTCAGTTCTGGGGGCCCTTCTAGTCTACATCTACTCCCTTAGAGAATTTATTCACTCCCATGGATTTTTTGTTATTGTTGTTAAGCGGTTACTGTACTGTACTAAGCTCTGGAGTAGATACTAGGTAATGTGGTTGGACACAGGGCCTGTCCCACATAAGGCTCACAGTCTTAATCCCCATTTTACAGGTGAGGTAACTGAGGTACAGAGAAGTTATGTGATTTGCCCGAGGTCACAGAGCAGTCATGTGGCAGAGCCAGTATTAGAACCCAGGCTTCAACTATCATGTCAACATAGATGATTCCCAAATCTCTCTCTCCAGACCCTCCTTCTCTCCTTCTCTGCAGTCTCTCATTTCCTCCTGTCTTCAGGACATCTACTTGGCTGTGCCCTCAACACCTTAAACTTACGATGTCCAGAACAGAATCCCTTATGGTTTCCCCAGAACTCTGTCCTCCAGATTTTCCCATCACTGTAGACAGCATCACCAGCCTCTCTATCTTGCAAGTGTGTTTACCTTTGACTTATCCCTCTCATTCAACCCACATATTTCATTCATTCAGTTCATTCAATCCTATTCATTCAGTCGAATTTATTGAGCGCTTACTGTGTGCAGAGCACTGAACTAAGCACTTGGAAAGTACAATTCAGCAACAAAGAGAGACAATCCCTGCCCACAGTGGGCTCACATTCTAAAACGGGGGAAACGGACATCAAAATAAGTCATCAGGCATCAATAGCATCGATATAAAAAAAATAGAATTATAGATAGGTACACATCAAAATAAGTAAACAGGCATTAATATAAACAGAATAGAATAAATAGAATTATATTTATACTATTTATATTAATATAAATAGAATTATAGTACATATATACACAAGTGCTTTGGGGCGGTGACGGAGGGTAGAGCAAAGGGAGCGAGTCGGGGCGATGGGAAGGGGAGGGAGAGCTGAGGAAAAGGGGGGCTTAATCTGGGCCTGTCACCAAATCCCGTCAGTTCTACCTTTTCCACATCTCTTGAATCCATCCCTTTCTCGCCATCCAAACTAGTATTACCTCACTGATAATAATAATAATGTTGGTATTTATTAAGCGCTTACTATGTGCAGAGCACTGTTCTAAGCGCTGGGGTAGATACAGGGTAATCAGGTTGTCCCACGTGGGGCTCACAGTCTTAATCCCCATTTTACAGATGAGGTAACCGAGGCACATCCAAGCACATATTATATGTCATCTTGACTACTGCATCAGCCTCCTTGTTGTCCTCCTCCTTTCCTGTCTCTCCCACTCTCCAGTCCATGCTTCACTCTGTTGCCCGGCTCATATTAAAAACTGCTCGGCCACATCTCCCACGTCCTCTAAAACCACCAACTGTTGCCTATCCATCTCTGCATCAGGCGGTCATATTGATTGAGCGCTTACTGTGTGCAGAGTACAATACTAAACGCTTGGGAAAATGCAATTCAACAGAGTTGGTAGACACACTGCCTGCCCACCAGGAGCTTCCAGTCTAGAGGGAGAGCTAACAGAAACTCCTCACCATCAACTTTTAGTCACTCAATCAGCTCTTCCCTTCTTACTTTACCTCACTAATCTTCTATTTCAACCCGGTCCCCACACCTGGATCCTCTAATACCAACCTACTCACTGTCCCTCACTCAATGCAATCTATCTCACAACTGATTCCTTGCCTACGTTCTCCCTCCTGTCTGGAACTCCCTCTCCACTTGTATCCAACAGACCACCAGTCTTCCCATCTTCAAAGCCCTAAAAAAATCACAACTCTTCCAAGAGGCCTTTCCTGACTAAGCATTCACTTCCCCTATTCACTCTCCCTTTGCCTCTCCTGTGGTCCCTGTGCCTCTCCTGTACCCCTTAAACACTTTGCTACTTACCCCACCCTCAGCCCCACAACATTTATGTTAGTTTCCTTATACCCTGCCATTTTCCCTATCTGTAATTTATTTTACTGTCTGTCTCCTCGGCTGAATTTTAAGGTCTTTGAGGACGGGAGTCATTTCTACCTTCTCTGTTGCATTATATCATTATTAGGGTATTTCTTAAGCGCTTACTACGTGGCAGACACTGTACTAAGTGCTGGGGCGGATCCAAGCAGATCAGGTTGAACACAGTCTCTGACCCACGGGGGCTCCCAGGCTCAATCCCCATTTTCCAGATGAGGTAGGGTGAGGCCCAGAGAAGTAAAGTGACGTGCCCAAGGTCGCACAGCAGACGAGTGGCGGAACGGGGATTGGAACCCATGACCTTCTGTCTTCCAGGCCCGTGCTCTATCCACTATGCCATGCTGCTTAGTACAGCGTTCTTTGCACAGTAAGCGCTCAATAAATAGCACTGATTGAGGAAGTGTCTTTGAGCGGTGATTTAGAGGGGCGGATAGAAGAGGGGGCATAACTTGAATAAAGACTCAGAGACAGTAGAGGAGTGACCAGGGACCAGGACAGCAAGAAATTAAGCTAGAAACAGTACAACCTATTGGAAAGAATATGGGCCTGGAAGTCAGGGCAACTGGGATCTACTCTCAGCTCTGCCAACTGCTTGCTATGCGACCTTGGGCAGGTTGCTTAACTTCTTTGGGCTTCACTTCTCCTGTTCTCTCTCCTGTTAGACTGTGGGCCCCGTGCGGAACAGGGATTGTGTCCACCCTAATTAATTTGCATCTACCCTAGCGCTTAGAACGGTGTTTGACAAATAGTAAGCTCTTAAAAAATGCCATTTTTAAAAAATGTGGCTTTTACAGAAAGTGCGCCTAGCAGTTGAAATCCCTGTCCATTCCTCCAGTTTGCTGATATGGTCTCCTTCCCAGAAGGGAGGGGCTGTGTGTCTTGAGAGTGAGGGATGTCACCCAATGTCACCCTCTGGACAGCACCTCCTGGCCAGGCCCACTCAGCTGTGCTTCCCCACGTCCAAGAAAGAAGCGTTGCCCGACCTGTTCATTCATGGGGAAAATGAGAGTACGCCTTATTTCAGGCCATTCATAAACGCCTGGGGCCACGGGGCAGGGTTTGCATGGCAACTCAGCTGCAATGAGATTCGTGAAATGCATGAATCAAAAGGGACTAAAACTTCTGGGGAAGTTTCGGGAGCAGCTCGACCCTTACCATCTGTCTGATGACAGCTCGGACCAAGACTGGAAACAATAGATGTCATGGAATGGGAGGCAGAGGCAGGGAACTTCAGCTGAAATGAACGTCGAGGTCCCCTCGCAGCAAGAGGGACCCTGGGTGGGCAGATGCACTAGCCCAGATACACTAGCATGGCCTAGTGGACAGAGCACGGGCCTGGGAGTCAGAGAACCTGAGTTCTAATCGTGGCTCCACCATGTCTCTGCCGTGTGACCTGAGGCAAGTCACGTCACTTTTTCTTTTACGGTCTTTGTTATGTGCTTGCTGTGTGCCAGACACTCTGCTAAGTACCCGGGTAGGTACAAGCTAATCAGGTTTGACTGTCCCCAATGGGGCTCACAGTCTTAATCCCCATTTTACAGATGAGATAACGGAGGCACAGAGAAGTTAAGTGACTTACCCAAGGTCACACAGCAGACAAGTGACAGAACCAGGATTAGAACCCCGGTCCTTCCAATTCCCAGGCCCATGGCCTGTCCACTAAGCCATGGGCCCCAGTTCCTTTTTCTATAAAATGGAATTCCTATTGTCCCTCCTACGTAGACAGGGAGCCCTCTGTGGGACCTGCTTTCATCTTGTATCTACCCCATGATTTAGTAAACTATTTGACATATAGTAAGCACTTAACAAATGCCACAATTATTATTATGATTATTATTCTTTTAAGGCTGCTACTCATGGATTCTGCGTCACAGCAATCAGTCAGTCAAATAATGGTATTCATTGAGTGCTTACTGTGTCCAGAGCCCTGTATTTAATGCTTTGGAGAGTACAGTGTTGGGAAAACAGAGTGGCCTGGTGGTTAGAGCAATGGCCTAGGAATTAGGAGGACCTGGGTTCTAATTCCAGCTCTACCACTTGTTTGCTGTGTGGCTTTGGGCAAGTCACTTCTCCTCTCTGTGCCTCAGTTAGCTCATATATAAAATGGGGATTAAGACTGCGCGCCCCATGTGGAATGTGGACTGTGTCCATTCTGATTACCTTGTATCTACCCCAGTGCTTAGAACAGTGCCTGGCACATAGTAAGCACTTAACAAATACCATAAACACCCCCCACAAATAGAACTGAAACAGAGATTACCTGCCCACCATGAGGAGTTGATTTGGGAATCATCCATGCACAGAGCACTTAAAACAGTGCTTGGCACATAATAAGCGCTTAACAAATAGCCTCATTGTTATTATTATTAGTTGGCAGCATATGGGTAGGGGCTGGATCAATATGAAATTGGAGAAAGAGGAAGATAATCCAGGTGCCTCTTTTGAACAGAGCCAAGATCCTCTGGAGTTGTCTCCACAATGGAAGAAGTAAGGAAAGTTCTTCACACAATACAAACCTGTTCCAGCATGATATAATCCACTATTTTGGGTAGATAAATTTGGTGTAGGAAAAAATGTTTGCGTGTGCATATAGGGTGAGTGGAGGCATTTTTTTTTTTTTAAAGGCATTTGTATAAGTGCTTACTATGTGCCAGACTTAGTCCCTCTCCCTCCTGGGGCTCACAATCTTAATCTCCATTTTACAGATGAAGTAACTGAGGCACAGAGAAGTGAAGTGATTTGCCCCAGATCACACAGCAGACAAGCGCGGGAGCTGGGATTAGAACCTAGGTCCTGCTGATTCCCAGGCCTGTGCTGTATCCACTAGGCCACGCGCATCGTGGCTACACTTCCCCGCGTCAGTACTTAGTGCTTCCTTAGTGCTTTTGCAGCTTTACGGTATTTGACATAGTCATATAACAGTGAGTGGCAGGGGGGTAAAGCATTCTGCTAATGATGGACAGAACAGAACGCTTTGGCCAGGTGAGGGGAGGAAAACAGAGAGGAAGACGAGCAAGCAAATCCAGAGGCTCGTGGTTTCCGAGCTATAAATTATGCATGGAGTGCCTATTGCTGCAGTGAAAAAGTGGTGTACTTTTTCTCTCTGCACTGTGTTCCTTTTAAAACAACATGTTTCTAAGCAAAAATACAAAGCAGAGTCCGTCCTCTGGGAAGAGAACAGTGGTCGGAATCAGGGCCGGAGTGACTTTGGGGACATTCCACCACTCAGACAATCGGCTGCTCTTGCTGGGTCCATCTTCAGAGGACTGGCAGATTGGGGGAGAGTCGGGGAAAAGATGAGTTTTCCTGGAAGGGGAAAGGGGAGCAAGAGATCTGACCCTTTCCTGGCTTCCTTCCTGAAGGTAGCGATCAGTGAGGCTCCAGACTACAGGAGAGAGGTGACTGGAAGATCGCTGCCTGCTTATACCGCCCGTCTCCCTTGTGTTTAGAGGCCGGCATTCTGCCTGTGCCCGGCTTCCATGGCATCGATGAATTGCCACTTCATTATTGTGTTTATGATTAAGCTCTCGAGTGTGATGGTCCTTGGCATGCCCAGGGCCACAGAGTTTTTTAGATGGAGCCATTAAAACGAGTGGGATGGTATAATGTTCAGCATATGTCATGGGGCCCGAAGAGTTCCACTCCGTTAGACATATGCTGAACACCCCAGAGCACTTAAGGGGATTAGTATACTTTAATGGGTAACCTAAAATTATATAGGCACTAAATCACATTTAAAGTTTTGCCTGTGCAGTTTAACCCTTCCCCGGCGGCTCCCGACATGCCCCGAAAGTTCTCTCTTTGTGAAATTTTCCAAGGATTTGTCAGCAGCAGAAATGCTGAAATTATCCCCAGGAATTGAACGATGTAAAGGGGCTCTCCGGGAGTTAAGGAAGGGGAGGAGGAGGCAGGACGTTGAGAACTGTCAGGTAGGGCCGTGACTGGTTCAGGACAAAAATCCCCCAGGGAAAATGAAAATGAACAAATTGGACTCTCCCATTCCCTAGTTTCTGGGCAGGCCTGGGCCTGCTTACCAGAGAGAAACTCTGTTGACGCAGGAACTGATTAAGTATATACCACATCCCAAGATCAAAACAAATGTCTGCCCGTGACCTTCCAGGCTCCCGTTCCACCTTACTAGAATCATCAGCCTGGCTTCAACGGCTCAGTTCTCAACTGTTATTAAACTGAGAACAGACCCTCTCTCCCTCTTACCTCCCCACCTCCCCAAATGGGTCTCCCTTTCAGTCCCAAGCTGACAAGCTATATTTATACAACTTCCAGAGAGGACCAACTTGGGTGCTTACCATTATTTATTTAACTCGGAAGCCTTAGGTAGAGTAATAGAGTATAATGGTTTCCACGCGCAGCAGTTAAGATACAATGTTCTAATGCTATAAAAACGCCACAGATGTACTATCAATAATCCGAGATATCAATATAATGACCTGGTCTGAGGATAATAGAATGAGAATAGTAACTGTTGAGATTTGTAATTCTCAACCCAGCCTGTTGAAGGTAACTCTCCTCGGTTTCTTTATCCTTTTCGCTGTGGAAAAAAAGGGAATGTGGAAGGGGGCGGGGAAGTTATTGGAGTGGGGTGGAGGCATTTTCTTTACTGGGAAATTTGGCCAGTGTTTTTGCCTCGGTCTCTGGGAACCCCCTCCTGGAATTCTGAATGCCCCTTGTGAAAATGGCACAGGAAAAGCAGTGATTGTTTTCGGGGCTCACTTTCAGTGAGCGACTCTGGATTTGATTCCCATTACGTTTCCCCCCACCTACCCGGAGGGACTGAGACGCTGATCAGTTCAATGGTTCAGAGAGATCAGGAAACCTGCTCAGGGTCACCCAGTGAGCCATCACTTGGGCTTGTACTAGGGCCGAAGGACTCTGATTTCACAATCTCTGCTCTCATCTCAGAAAGATATTCTCTCCTCCTGTTGTTCCTCTAGGGAACGATGGTGCCATGGATGCCGCAGTTGGACTGGTCCTTGAGAGTTGGTCCAGCCCCTTGGCATTCCCTCAAAAGTCAGAGCTTCCAAGTTTGAACCAGTCTCTGTCTCCCAGTTGCTGGAGAAATTGTGGTCAAGACATTTCCTCCCCTTTCCCCCCTCTCCATTTCTCCAAATGGACAATGGGAAATGCCATGTTGGCTCTTTCCCATCTTCTCAGGGAGCTCTTTGATGCAAGAGGCTAAACAAATTCAACAAATTGGTTATTGTTCCCAATGCTGTCTCAGACGTCTTAGAGCGTTTCCAAAATAATACAGACAAATAAACCATCACTCTACATGATGCCCTTCAGATGCCTGAGTGGGGGACACTATTTGGTTGACCCCTTGGTATTCCTGTCTTCCCAGGAAACAGGGCAGGTGGATCATTTTCTTCCTATGCTACCTCCCGTCCTGGCTTAAACGGGAAGGAGGATCGGGATCGCCCTTCTGTGGATTAACAATCAGCAGTTGTTGATCCTGCTGAGATTTGTCAACCTGCCATTTGTGCCTACAACGTCGCAGAGGGCCATGGCAGCTCCTTTGTTTCATTTTTTAAAATTTATTTTTAAAGGTATTTGTTAAGCCCTTCTATGTGCCAGGTACTGTTCTAAGTGCTGGGGTAGACACAAGGCAATCAGGTTGGACACTGTCCATGTCCCACATGGGGCTCACCGTCTTAATCCCCATTTAACAGATGAGGTAACTGAGTCACAGAGAAGTAAAGTTCCTTGCCCAAGGTCACACAACAGACAAGTGGCAGAGCTGGGATTAGAACCCAGGTCTTTCTGACTCCCAGGCCCGTGCTGTAGCCGCTAGACAATGCCCCTGAGAAAGGCTGGAGTCACCTGCCAAAGGAATGGCCCACGGAACGGAGTGAATGTGTAATAAACACAAGGCACTGACGACTTGCATCCAGAAGCCCCTGAGTTGGTCCTTCTCATCATAATAAACTTAACCAGCAGCCCTGGAAGGGCCTAGGGCCCAATAATTGAAGAAGTAATTTGTTATTAGTGTGGTGCTGGTACGTTGAGCTGACCAAAGTGCCTTTCAGCAGATTATTATTAAATATTTACTCCATTGATTAGATGCAAAGCAGTGCTCCGGTCACTGACAGGAGAGGAGATATGTTTGTTTACGAGATGTAGATGATACATATTTATTTATAAGTGCTCTTTGCCAGGGAGCAGAAAAGGATTCTCGGACGCTGTGTGGCCAACCCACACACCATCCCAGGGCGGTGGATAAAGTCAAATGGTTTTATGACCATTTTAGAGGGGAAGGAACTGAGTCACAAAGAGCGAAAGTCATCCATCGACTGGGGCCCTCAACTACTTGCTCCCTTCTTTCTCCACCTCCCATCTGAGCTTCTTCATTCCCCCCAAGAAATCATCAAAACTACCCCTCACCCTCCAGCCTTCAACTCATTGCTCAAACCTTCTTCCCTGCATGAGTTCCCTCCCTCCTTCTGTCAAACCACATCCTCTTTGTTTTCAAACCCTCCTAAAAGACACATCCAGGAGGCCTTCCCTGATCAATCTCCCCACCTGACCAATTATCAGACACCATTTTACCTAGTCATCTCTTTACAAAGCAGCGTAGCCTGTTGGAAAGAGCATGGGCCTGGGAATCAGAGGATCTGAGTTCTAATCTTGGCTCCGCCATTTACCTGCTGGGTGACCTTGAACAAGTCACTTCACCCCTCTTTACCTCCTGGTGCTGGTGCTTCTGAACTAGGTTAGTGTGATCTCTGAAGTCAATCTAATATAAATAAATGTGACCTCTGATGTCACATTGATATAAATTAATAAATCCTGTATATTAATATCCGTCTCCCCCTCTAGACTGTAAGCTCACTTTGGGCAGGGACTGTGTCTACTAACTCTATACTGTACTCTCCCGAGCTCTTATTACAGAGCCCTGAACTGAATGTACTTGAATGTGTCCCCACCACCCCAAACCTAACATGCCTAGAACAGAATCCCTTATGTTTTCCCCAGAACCCTGTCCTCCTCCAGATTTTCCAGTCACCATAGAGAGCACCATCATCCTCCCTATCTTTCAAGCTCATAACCTTGGCATTACCTCTGACTGATCCCTCTCTTTCAACCCCCATATTTGGTCTGTCACCAGAACCTGTCTGTCTCTTGAATCCACCCCTTTCTCTCCATCCCAAACGGCTATCTCACTGATCCAAGCACCTATCATACGTCACCTTGACTACTGCATCAGCCTCCTTGATGTTCTCCCTGTTTCTTGCCTCCCTCCTTCACTCTTTTCCCTGCATCATCTTTCTTAAAAACTGTTCAGGCCATGGCTCCCGAGTCCTCTAAAAATGCCAATGGTTGCCCATCCATCTCTACATCAATCAGTCACATTTACTGAGCACCTACTGTGTGTAGAGTACTATATTAAATGCTTGGGAAAATGCAAGTCAGTGGAGTTGGTTGTTACATTCTCTGCCCACCGGGAGCTTCCAGTCTAGAGGGAGAGCTTACAGAAATCCTTCGCTGTCAACTTCAAGTCACTAAATCAGCCCTCCCTCTTCTCACTTTACTTCACTAATTTCCTATTTCAACCCAGTCCCCCCACTTGGCTCCTCTAATGCCAACTTACTCCACCTCACTCTGTACACACTAAGTGCTCAGTAAATACCACTGAATGATTGACATCCAAAACCTTCTCCCGAGCCCTGTAGTCTCTCTCTCTCCCTACCCAGTCGATGAGGGCAGAGATGGCTGGCGAAACCATCTGATCCCTTGAGCTCAGCTTTTATCCGGAGAGTGGGCAAGTCCCAGGAACCTCCGTAACCATCATGGTAAACCTGTCTTTACCAGGTTTCTCAAACTCAATTACTCCTTCCCTCCCCTCCCTCGGGATCCCCACATGAATGCCAATCAATGAAACAGTCAGTCGTATTTATCAAGTATTTACTGTGTGCAGAACATTGTACTCAGCACTTGGGAGAGTACAACGGATACATTCCCTGCCTACAGTGAGTTTACAGTCTAATGATATTTATTGAATGCTTACTGTATGCAGAGCACTGAACTTGGGAAAATACACTACAGCAGAGTTGGTAGACGTGATCCCTGACCACAAGGATCTTACGGTCTACTGAGGGAGACGGACCTTAAAATAGATTAGGGATTGGGGAGTTAGAAAGGTATAGTAATATTTAAATAAATTCTGTGGGTTTATGGTGAGTATCAAAGTGCTTATGGATCTCCGTGGTCAACACAGAGGGGAGGATAGATAGGAGAAATTGGGGCTTAGTCAGGGAAGGCCTCTGGGAGAGGTTGTGATTTTAGGAGAGATTTGAAGGTGGGGAGAGTGGTAGATTGCCAGCTATGAAGGGGTAGAGAGTGCAAGGCCCAAGGGAGGATGTAGGCAAGGAATCAGTGGCTGGATAGATGAGATCGAGGAACAGAGACTAGGTTGATGTTAGAGGAACAGACTGTGCCAGTTGTGTTGCAGTAGATCAGCGAGGTAAGCTACGATGGGGAGAGCACGGGGTCGGGGAGGAGAGCACGGGTCTGGGAGCCAGAAGGACCTGGGTTCTAATTCCGCCTCTGCCACTCCTCTCCTGTGTGACCTTGTACCACTCACTTAACTTCTATGTGCCTCAGTTACCTCATCTGTAAAATGGGGATTAAGACTGTGAGCCCTGTGTAGGGCGTGGACGGTGTCCAATCTGACTGTCTTGTACCTACCCCATCGCTTAACACGGCTTCGTAAGCGCTTAACAAATACCATTAAAAAATAGCCAACTGAGTGTTTTAAAGCCGACGCTAAGGTGTTCCTGTTTGATGTGGAGGTGGATGAGTAAACACTGGAGGTTTTTGAGGAGTGAGGAGTTATGAACTGAATGATTTTTTGGAAAAACGATCCTTGAAACTGTGGGAACGGAGGAGGCTCAAAGAGAGTTGTGGCCCTCCAGTCAAAACCTGCTCCCCTTCAAACCAAGCTGAGCTCCCCGAAGCCCCAGCGGGCCCCCATCCTCCCGCCTGCCTCATCCCTCGTCCCTCCTCCCACGCGCACTCCCCGGCCTCCTCCCTCTCAGCAGAGTAATATCTGCCAATACAAAGCCATACATCTTGGTGTGTGACAAATCACTTTTTAATTGCCTCAAGGAAGAAATCCATTAGTCTTTCCTGTACGTGAGAATAATCATAATATTCTGCAAAACATGAGCTGGGTGGATTCCGAGGCCGAGAGCCCCGGTGCTATTTTTAGTCCGCACCAGTGTCCAGCTCAGAGCATTCCTCTTCGATGGGGAGGAATTGGATCGTCCCAGACACCCCGAAGTTCTGCCAGCCTGGGTCGGAAAGGAGCCAAAGGCCACAGGCAGGGAGCAGAGCCTTAAAATGGCATTTTAATTGTGCCGATGAATTTGTGTCACGTTTCTAGCAAAATCCATTTCCTCTCAAACAAGTTCCAGTCATCACCCTTCTAACCAGCTGAATGGATCTGAAGCTTGGACTCCCCTGGACGCCCGCCTGCTCCCTCACTACTGCTCCCTTTCCGGCCCCCTTGGTAGGAAACCCCTCAGCTCTTCTCGCCGGTAATTTACCGTCCTCCATCTTCATTTAAGCCTCGTGTCTGTGGCGGAGCGCTTCAGAGCTGTCTCTCCCCTAAATGTCAGCAGCTGCCTGTGGTAATGACAGCTGATGGTCACTGCAGATGGGAGCTGGAAATTCTCTGTCATGTGCTGTGTTTTGTATCCCAAATCGAAGAAACTCGGCTAATGGTGAAACCCAGGCCCCTAGAGGGGGTTTCGGGGGCGAGTTTGACATCACTTGCGTATCCAGCAACCGTTACAGGTACTCTAAAATGCTGAATAAGAAGAAGAAGAATATTAAAGTCCCAGGGACTGAGTCAGAGTTGTGTAAATTGGGAGTTTATTCTCCCAGGGGTTGATTCATTATTTTGAACAGATTTCTTGTAAATTAAGACCAAAATCCCTTTCCCTGCTTGAGAATCACTTCGATTTGAACCTCTTCCTCTACTAAACCAAAGTCCACAGTGATTTATCAAACTAAACCTTCAAACCAACAGCCACCTGTAGCACTTAATGATGTGGATAATTGTATTTGTTAAGCCCTTTATATGTGCTAAGCACTGTGTTAAGTGCTGGGGTGGATACCGGTTGGACACAGTCTCTTCCCAGCACAGGCTCACCGTCTAGGTGGGAGGGAGAAAAGATAGCAAACCCCCCTTTTACAGATGAGGAAACTGAGCCTCAGAGAGGACCCACGGCCCCCAGGTCATGCAGCGGGCATTAGAACCTGGGATTCCTGACTCCCAGTCCAGTGCTCTCTCCACTGGGTCACATTGCTTCTACACTTAATAATGATAATAATAATAATCGTAGTATTTGTTAAGCACTTACTGTGTGCGAGGCACCGTTCTAAATGCTGGGGTAAATACAAGGTAATCAGGTTGGACATAGTCCCTGTTCCACGTAGGGCGCACAGTCTTAATCCCCATTTTACAGATGAGGGAACTGGAGCACGGAGAATATTAATGGCGGTATTTGTTAGACATTTACCATGTGCCAAGCACTGAACTAAGTGCTGGGGTAGATACGAGGTAATCGGATTGTCCCACTTGGGGCTCACAGTCTTAATCCCTATTTTACGGATGAGATAACTGAGGCACAGAGAAGTGATGAAGTCACTTACCCGAAGTCACACAGCAGACAAGTGGCAGATCCGGGATTAGAACCCAGGTCCTTCTGACTCCCAGAACCGTGCTCTATCCACTACGCTACACTGCTTCTCCACTCCAGTAGAAGGGGTGCAGGCTAGTTCTGAGGTGCCCATCCTTCCACCTCCCACGGTACTTTTGGGAAGTTGGAGGGAAGAGAGGCTCCAAACTCCCAGGGCCTACCCTCTCCCCAACCAGCACCCACACAAATGCACCCGGAGTAAAACAAGGGAGCGGAAACAGAGACCTCGAGCATCTGAAGGTTCGAGGAGGACTTCACTAACAAATCCATATAGTGCTTTCCCAATTGCAAGCATCCGACCCTTCACGATCAAGAGCCCTTAGTCTGCTTGAATGCAGATTTCTATTTCTGGAGTCCAAATCCAAGCTCAAAATGAACATCCCGGCAGAGGTGGGAGGTGGTGGGATGGGGAAGTTGATGGATTTTCCTAATCTACAAGAGCTAAATCACACCGCCTGTATGGTTCGCTGTCTTTGAAGTAGTGCTAGCCTACAAGCGGTGGAAAGGGCACAGCTCTGAGAATCAGGAGACCGGCAATTTAGTCCCAGCTTTACAAGGAGAGGAATTCCGACTCTCAGGCTGTTGTGTAAAGTGGACATGCCTAGTAAGAATCCTAAAAATCACTTAAGAATCCTTAAAAATCCTAACGTGGGCAGCGGAGACTAGAGTGGCCGCCAAGGCAACCACCTCCCGGGTCACGACTTTACGGCACTGTGCTTAAGTCATCTGAATCATAAATGGGTCCTACACATCATCATTCTCACCGATGGTACTTATTGAGTGCTTACTGTGTGCAGAGCACTGTAGTAGGCACTTGAGAGAGTCGATAGACATGATCCCTGCCCACAACCAACTTAAGGTCTAAAGAAATCTTTGCAAGAACTCATTCGCTGAACTTCACACCTCAGCAGAAGCATGACTGAGTGAGAGAGTGAGGAGCCCGGCCCCAAACCACTAGCCAGTCAGTCAGTCATATTTATTGAGCACTTGCTGTGTGTGGAGCACTGTGCTAAGCACTTGGGGGAGTATATTCTATCGACACATTCCCTGCTCACAACGCGTTTACAGTCTAGAGGGGCAGACAGACATTAATGGCTTAGTGGAAAGAGCCCGGGCTTGGGAGTCAGAGGTCGTGGGTTCTAATCCCAGCCCCACCACCTATCAGCTGTGTGACTTTGGACAAGTCACTTCACTTCTCTGTGCCGCAGTTACCTCATCTGTAAAATGGGGATTAAGACTGTGAACCCCACGTGGGACAACCTGATTACCTTGTTTCTATCCCAGTGCTTAGAACGGTGCTTGGCACGTAGCAAGTGCTTAACAAATACCATCATCGTTATTGTTATTATTAGAATAAAAAGATAGAGCACAGATATGTGCATAAGCACTGTGAGGCTGAAAGGGGGAGCAAGTCAAGGCAATACAGAGAGAGTGGAAGAAAAGGAAAAGAGGGCTTAGTCAGGGGAGGCCTCTTGTAGGAGCTGCGTCCTTAAATAAGGTTTTGAAGGGAGGGTAATTGTCTGTCGGATATGAGGAGGGACTAGAACTATAAGCACGTTCTTCGTGCAGATCCTCGGTCCTGAAGTCTCAGAGCTGAGAGTCACCCGTCGTTCTCGATAGACGACTCCACCTCCTTCATCAGTCCCCGTCGCGTAGCCCAAGCCTTGCCAAGAAGCCCGGGGAAACCAGAGCCTGTCATCTTAGCCTCGTGGGGAGGCGAGGTGTCTTGTTCCCTGGAAAGGGAGACGGTCTGCAAGGATTTTGGAGAGAGACTGTTCTCCTCGCATTCGCGTGCCAATCATTTTTCTAAAGAGATGCACGTTTTTGCCACTGTCGACTGATTTTGACATCCAAATTTATGGAAAACACGGCCCGCTTAAAGAAATTATACTAATGTAAACATTTTTGATGAAGTTTAATTGTCCAGATTTCAGTAAGCTGTTCCCAGATCACCAACCAACCTGTGAGTAGCAACGCATCTCTGGTCACAGGGCTTTCTTGTTTATGGGACCGATAAATGAATTCACATTTGCAAGTTAGATAAATCCTTTGAATGTATTATTGATGCAAACAAATGAGGTTTGGGCTCTAGACAATACCTAATGAAGCTGAGTCGGCAGAGGCCGTCCCCGCTGAAGGTGCCAGGTTTCAGTGCCGAAAGATTGATGCCAGTTTCATCCCTTAATTACCCAATGACTTACACTCTTTTTATACTTAACTCGCCTAGGCACAAGGCTAACGATGCCACAATAAGTAATTAATTATTGGAGACCCCCTGACAGCTATTTTCAAAGATCCTGCTATGCTGATAAAGGGAGGTTGCTGCGTCTGCATTGAGATTTTAGTTTCTCATATTGACTTCGACTTGAGGTCTTTTTCCTGCTTCTCTTTTTATGAAGAGAAACTTTCCAGCCTGATGATCATTTCTGAATGTGAAATGTGGGTTTTACTGCTTTGTATTTCACCTGATGCTAATAACCTTAATGGCAAATCCTTTATTTATAGACTTTGGCTACGGACAATCTCCATGTGGTATTAAATGAAATGCTGATTCAGGGGGTGGGAGAACGACTTGGGAAGACGGTGTCGATGGTTCAGAATGGGGGGCGGTGAGAGGAAAGAGGGGAGAGCACTGGGGGTGAACGTCCAAGATGGGGAGCGCGGATCAAATTTCGCCTTCCTCGCTGGCCCCCGGGACGTTTTCTGCATGCACGTGCCCCCCCGCATCCTGCCTTCCTCCTCTCTCCCTCCCCGCTCTATTGCCAAAAGGCCCCGGGCAGAGATGGTCTCAGGACTGAGTTGGCCAGTGGCTAGCTAATTGGGCCGAAGCTTCTCACTGCCCTCCGGGGAGAATTTCCACACAGCCATAATGTGCAGAGAGAAAATAAAATATGTACCCTGGTCTAGCACCTGCTGCAGTTATAAAATGTATGCAAGAAACGCAATTTGATTAACCCAACAGGGACCTCCAAGCTTGGAAGAGTTATCCACCAATTAAAGCCCGGGTTTCCTCAGCCCCACAGGTTGGAGATGCGGTATTATCCCACAGGCAGACCCATAGATTGGGCCTCCCCAGTGTCACAGGGCTCTGCGGGTTCCTGAGGTGCTGTCTGGGGTGTGGCCTCCTCAGTCAATCAGTCGGTGATATTTATTGAGTACTTACTGTGTGCAGAGCATTGTACAAAGCGCTTGGGAGAGCACAGTGCAACAGAGTTGGTAGATGCCATCCCTGCCCACAAGGAGCTCTCTGTCAAGACCTCGACCAGTCCTTCCAGAGCAATGCATCGGGTTTACCTCCTACACAGAGGGTGGAACGGACAGTGCTGGAGATATCCGTGACCTCGTGGAAAGAGCCCTGGGAGGCAGAGGACTTGGGTTTTGGCACTTGCTCCACCACTTGCCTGCTGCGTGACCTCGGGCGAGTCACTTAGCATCTCTGTGCCTCAGTTTTCTCCTCCGTGAAATGGGGATTCAGTACCTGTTCCCCCTCCCCCTTAGACTGGGAATCCCAAGTGAGATAGGAACTGTATCTGGCCGATTAACTTCAGTTAACATTTAACAACTACCATTATGAATTATTAATTTTTAGTGCGTCTCTCCCATTCCTCTCCCGTCCTATCCCCCTTAAAATTGCCACCAAAATTCTCGTCAGTTATCATGTGTAGTGTATAGAGCTTGAGCATGGGCCCGGGAGTCAGAAGGACCTAGGTTCTAAATCCCAACTCTGCCACTTGTCACTGTGACCATGAGCAAGCAAGTCACTTGCTTCTCTGTGCCTCAGTTACCTCATCTATAAAATGGGGCTCAAGACGGTGAGCCCCATGTGGGACATTGGACTGGGTCCAACCTGATTAGCTAGTATCTATCCCAGCATTTAGAACAGTGTCTGGCACATAATAAGCACGTAACAAATACCCATAAACAAGGAATAGTGACTCAGTCCATCAGTGGTATCGACTGAGCCTTTCCCGAGTGCAAAATACCCTCATAGACAACTTGGGAGCGGGTACTAAGGGGCTCATCTGCCCTTGTTCGGGAGAGCTGTGTTTCTGATCATCACCAAAGATTAGCCCTCTGACTTCCTAACTTAAGCTTCTGAGGGCTTCTCTGCTCTTTTTCTTCCAAGTTTGCGTTTGGCCGTCAGGCTGCAGCACACTGCTGGAAGGCGAGTCTGTCGAATCTGTTCTTAAATGATAAAATGTTGAGTGGTGATTTCCATGGAGTGATCTTGTTGTCATATGCTGGAATATTTTCCTCTGTGAGACAGAGAGGGCAATTTATGGCCACATTGTATGACAATTCCTTGTGCAGGCTGTCCATTTTTATAGAAAGGGCCATGCGAAAATGCACATAACTCAGGATCTGTTTTCTGGAGGAGAAACCAGGCTCACACTGCAACTGATGATTCAGAGAATTATATTCCATCAAAGAAAAACTGGAGAAATTTCCCTCCCTCCCTTCCCCTACTGCAAGTTCTATAAATTCTCCCAAGTCTCCTATAATTCCTATCTTCTGGCATCAGGCCTTAGGCAATACTTTCTTTAAAAAGGATCAGAGAGCTATATAAGTACAAATTGGCAGTTATTCCACTATCACACTGTGTGTGTGTGTCTGTGTGTGTGTGTGTGTGTCTTTCGTATTTGAAGAAGACACCCCTGACCATGAAATTATTACGCTACTCTCACTGTCTCAGACACACAGACACATGCCCACAAACTATATACCCTGTACATCCATATATATGCACACGTTACTGGATGTCTACTGGATTTACTAGGTATATGCTGTATTCAGGTTTTGTACTTCTATCTCTTGTAAATAAAGAGCATAGGACTCGGGGTCAGAAGAACTGGGTTCTAGTCCCAGCTCTGCCGCTTGTCTGCTGTGTGACCTCGGGCAAGTCACTCTGTGCCTCAATTACCTTATCTGTAAAATGGGGATTTAGAGCGTGACCCACTATGTGGGACTGGCACTGTGTCGTGCCTGATTATTTTGTATCTACCCTAGCAGTTAGTACAGTGTCTTGCTCCTAGTAAAACTAAACAAATACCATTAGCTAGCTACATTAAGTATCTAGATATCTACTACTTACTGGATATATATCTGCCTTGAGGATTTAAAGACGATTCTATTATTGTACGCGAATGTGGCTGCTATTAGAAAGATACCCTTCTGCCTGCTGAAATATCTATACAGCAAGCCAGAAAGGAGCTCACTGCGTACGATCTATTTGGAAATAAGGAGAGACTGAGCGTCCACTTTGGTGGCCTTGCCCCTAAAACAACTATCTGACCTAACCAGAGAAGGCATCAAGTCATTTCAGCCCTTTCCACAAGTCACCTTGAGCACAGGTGAGTCCCAGATCCGCTCCTGAGCGAAACTCACGAATTGGTGCTCCGAAGCCGCTCGCTAATGCCCCTGGAACGGACTCCCCGATCAGGAGAGCTGAACGAGCAATTATCCTGCAGTGTCCGCTCGGCTTTTCCCTCTCCTCAAAGCCGCTGGGCTAATTTGCTGCCCGGAACTCAGCGTCGCCAAGCCGACCGGTTTTTCTGAGTTTAATCCCTCGCTCCCTGCTGTGGGGAGATGATCGGTGAAGAAGGTGAGGCCGATGCGAGGGAGCGTGTGGGATGGGGGGGCTGAGTCATAGGGGCTCCGGGCGATGCTTCGTCGTCGAGTCAGATGGATTCCATTTGCGGTGTCATACGAGGGGCCCATATGTCAGTCAAGAGTCAGTGGGAATACCCTTTCCCCCTCCCTGTCCCTGTCCCATATGGGATTCACAGTCAAGGATGACACGCAGATTTGTGAAGCGTTCCATAGTTTTCTATTTATATTAATGATTTGTATATATCTATAATTCTATTTATTTATATTGATGCTACTGAAGCCTGTTTACTTGTTTTGATGTCCGTCTCCCCTCCTCTAGACTGTGAGCCCGTTGTGGGCAGGGATTGCTGAATTGTGAATGGATCCCCATTTTACAGATAAGGTAACTCAGGAGGTGGAGTGGTAAGGGGAGTAGGGATTAGAACCCATATCCTCTGACTCCCAGTCCTGAATTCTTTATTATCAAGTTATGTATAGGATATACAGCATATAGTGTATATGTAGGGTGTGTGTCAGACAGTCAGTCATATTTATGAAATGCTTACTGAGGGCAGATCTCTGTACTAAACTCTGGTGAGAGTAGAGAAGAAGCGTGGCTCAGTGGAAAGAGCCCGGACTTGGGAGTCAGAGATCATGAGTTCGAATCCTGGCTCCCCCGCTTGTCAGCTGTGTGACTGTGGGCAAGTCACTTCACTTCTCTGTGCCTCAGTTCCCTCATCTGTAAAATGGGGACGAAGACTGGGAGCCTCCCGTGGGACAACCTGATAACCCTGTATCTACCCCAGCGCTTAGAACAGTGCTCTGGAAATAGTAAGCGCTTAACAAATACCAACATTATTATTGCAGTGTGACAGTAAAGGGCACATTCCCTGCCCACAATAAGTGTGTGTGTGTATGTGTGTGAGAGAAAGCCAGTGGGACATGTGGGCAGGCATGTTGTCTTCATGGGGCGACGTGTCTCCTCTTCCGACCATTTTTTCTGTGGTATTTCTTAAGCATTTACTATATGCCAAGCACTGTACTAAACCCTGGGGTAGATACAAGGTAATCAGATCGGACACTGTCCCTGTCCCACATGAGGCTCACGGTCTTTACCCCCATTTTACAGCTAAGGTAACTGAGGCACATCGAAGTGAAGTGACTTGTCCAGGGTCACACAGCAGACAAGTGGTAGACTTGGGATTAGAACCCAGGTTCTCCAACTCCCAAGCCCGTACTCTTTCCGCTAGGCCACGCTGCTTCCCGTAAGCAAAGCAGGCAACCAGAAGCCCTGCATTTGGACTCAGTGGTGACCTGGGATTCAGGGAAGCCAACCGCCAACCCTGTTCCCTTCTGTGGCCTTGGACACCCCTGCTGGTGTCGATAGAGGAGAGGTCAGAAAGCAGCATGGGCCTGGGAGTCAGAGGACATGGTAACGAGATGTACATCACCTTGATTCTATTATTTTGTTAATGAGATGTACATCACCTTGATTCTGTTTATTTGCTATTGTTTTACTATGTTCAGCCCCTCGATTCTCTTTATTGCTATTGTTCGTGTCTGTCCGTCTCCCCCGATTAGACCGTAAGCCCGTCAGAGGGCGGGGACTGTCTCTATCTGTTACCGATTTGTACATTCCAAGCGCTTAGTGCAGTGCTGTGCACATAGCGCTCAATAAATACGATTGAATAATCCCAGCTTTACCGCATGTCCACTGTGTGACCTTGAGCAAGTCACTCAACTTCTCTGTCCTTCAGTTACCTCATCTGTGAAATGGGGATCAAGACCGTGAGCCTCAGGTGGGACAGGGACTTGTCCAACCTGATTTCCTTGTCTCTATCCCATCGCTTAGGACGGTGCTTGGCACGTAGTAAGCGCTTAACAAATACCGCAGTATTATTATTATTATTATCATTACCTGCCCTGATTCTGGAAACTCCAGGGAGGACCAGGGTAAGTATTTATATTTTCCAGCTCAAGATTGTGCCCTCTGGCTTTGAATCTGGAGGGCTCCCTCCACAGAGCTGGCCCGGCCCGGCCCGGCCCGGCCCGAGAGACAGCATGCTGCTTTGCCTTATGCTAATGAGCTTCGAGGAGAAGCTTCAGCGGTTTGAACTTCGGCGCGTCCTTAGGAAAATGTTTGCGTCCTCCTGAGCATCCTCCCCGCATCCCCACCCTCCCCGGCTCCCTGTCAGAGACGGATGCGATGCGGACCCCATTTCCGCTGCAGGGCATCAAGAGGCACCAGTTAGTCCTATTCTTTCGCCTTAAACTTTTCAACCTGTCCTCCTTGATGAATTCTATCACTTAAAATGAATTTAAACACTTTATTCCCAGACAAATAGACACATTCTCCAGCCCCGTGAAAGAAATGAGATTTTAATTTGGACGATTTTATTCAGCAAATGCCCCAAAACCTTGCACTTTTCAAAAGGCAACTGCAGATTTGCTCGAACCCTTTGGGAATAGAAAAAATCTTTTTCTTCCCCCGTCTCTCTTCAGCTCAAACCGGGAGTGAAAAACCTTGTCCTCTCAGAAGAATCGTTTCCTATTTTCCAAAGAAATTCTCTTCCCTGACTGAAAAAATGAATCACGTTTTTAAGCTTGGATATAACCGTTCTGATTTTTTCCCCTCCTCTGCCCCTACGGTGGTTTTCGGCTAAATGAGTTTATCACGATGAGGTTGTAGTGTTCTATTAAAGAGGCCGATGGCAGAAATGGCAGGTCCCTCCAGGGCTCGGAAATGAGAGGAACCCGGCACCTTGACGTGGCCTGGCCAGAGCGTCGGCTTGTTGGAGATTAACACCGGTGTTTCAGTGGCAGGAAAGGGTAGGAGCCAAATGGATTGACTGTCTCACTTTAAATTTTTGGACTCCATCGATCTCAGTAGTCCAGAGCTGCCAATACTTGGATAATTTCCACACATACGGATTTTTAGCCTGAATTTCCTTTATAGGCACCGTCACCTCCTTGACCCACTTTGACTGAAAGGGCCTGGATTTAGGGGGAGAAGTGTGGCCGAGTGGAAAGAACACGGGCCCAAGAGTCAGAGGATCCGGGTTCTAATTACTGCCCTACTATGTGACCTTGGGCAAGTCACTTCAGCATGGCCTAGTGGATAGAACACGGACCTGGGAGTCGGAAGGACCTGGGTTCTAATGCCGACTCCGCCACTTGTCTGCTGTGTGACGTGTGACCTTGGGTAAGTCACTTAACTTCTCTGTGCCTCGGTTACCTCATCTGTAAACCGGGAATTAAGGCCGTGAGCCTCAGTGTAGGACAGGGACCGTGTCCAACCTGATTAGCTTGCATTCACCGCAGTGCTTAGAACAGTGTGGCCTAGGTGGAAAGAGCGGGGGCTTGGGAGTCAGAGGTCGTGGATTCTCATCCCGGCTCCACCATTTGTCAGCTGTGTGACTTTGGAGAAGTCACTTAGCATCTCTGTGCCTCAGTTACCTCATCTGTAAAATGGGGATTAAGACTGTGAGCCCCACCTGGGACAACCTGATAACTTCGTATCTCCTTCAGAGCTTAGAACAGTGCTTGGCACATAGTAAGTGCTTAACAAATGCCATCATTATTACTATTATTATCTGAGCCTCAGTTTTCTCAGCGGTAAATGAATTGAAATGGAGTTTCAATACCTCTTCTTCCACTTACTGACACCGTGAGCCTCTTATGAGTCGGTGACTGTGTCCGACTTGACTATCTCATATCTACCCCGTTGCTTAGTATGGTACTTGACACGTAGTAAGTATTTTACAAGTGCCGCAGTTATTATCATTTTGATGTCTGCAGTGTCTCAGAGAGTTTTCCTTTACTCATCTAGGTGATCAAATCTCCTTTCATACAGTGGGGTTTGTTCAGTGCACACCATCTGTTAAACACTGGGGTTAGATACAAGAGATGCGTAACAGACGCAGTCTCCAACATACATGGGGCTCTCGAACTGAGGCAGGGAGAGCAACCATTATTATCCCCAATTTGCAGATGAGAAAGCTGAGGCAAAGACTATGAAGTGCTTTGCCCAAGGTGTCCTAGCAGGTCAGTGGTAGGGCTGGGATTAGAACTCAGTTCTCTTTACTCCCAGGCACGTCGTCTATACCCCACTGTCTCCCTCTCCTGACTGACAGGATGCCTGGGGAGAGGAGCTGCTTCCGGGCACGAAAGGAGGGTCTTTTGGCTCTTGCATTCCCAAAGGAAGTTCCTGGACCCGACTTGTGTTTCTGGTGAAGTCATAAGACAAGCTGAGAAGCTGTTAGGCTCTGTCTGGATGAGATGTGGATTTCAGTGTGAAGCACTTGCATGCTACAGGAAGAGGAGGGCCAAGAAAAAGTGATCGTATCATCATATTGTTGAAGGTTCGAAGCGAAAAATATTGAGCCTGATTCCGGCCCTTGCCTCGGCCGTGAAAAAAAGCTGTTTCAAGAGATCTCCCCCCCCCCCCCGCCTTACATAAATATGGAGAATTAGACAGTGTGTCCTCTCCCTACAGTCAGTCCAAAGGGCATTCTCAACCTGTCTGTGTGAGGGAGTGTTTAGGATTTCTCAAGCATTGATCTGGAAATTAAAGGAAAGTAAGAGCCTCTTTCTGTCACAGGGTACCCTTCTGGAATGCAAAACCTAGCGAGATCAGTGAATCAATGGAGGTTTTGCGGTATTGGAAGTTTCAGTGAGCTAAAAAATGAAAGAACCACTGAACTCTAAGTTTCTTGTGGGCAGGTATTGTATTGTACTCACCCAAGCGCTCTGCAGCCAGGAAGCATACGATAAATACCATTGCCTGATTGAATGAGCCAGTCCCATCTCTCTTTTAAGCTGAGATTAGATCCCAGGAGCCTTGCTTGCCCACCTCCTGTTTCAGGTCCCCGTGGCCATACTCTCTGGGTCACAAAGTGCAGGGTTGCTGATTTGTTCAAGGCAGCAGTAAGGAAGGCTTGAGCTATCTCAACGTTAGCTGAGGAGAAGTAGCACGGCCTCGTGGATAGAGCCCGGGCCCAGGAGTCAGAAAGGCCTGGGTTCCAGTACCGCCTCTGCGACTTGTCCGCTGGGTTTCCTTAGGCAAGTCCCTTAACTTCTCTGTGCCTCAGTTACCTTATCTGTAAAACAGGGAATAAGACTGTGAGCCCCATGTGGCTCCTTGTGGGCAGGAAATGTGTCTGTTTATTGTTATATTGTACTCTTCCACGTACTTAATACAGTGCTTTGCCAACGGTAAGGGCTCAATAAATACGATTGAATGAATAAAGGTGGGACAGGGACTGTGTCCAACCTTATTAGCTTGTATCTGCCCCAGCGCTCTATTCAGTGCCTGCCACATAATAAAGGTTTAACAAGTATCATGAAAAAAAAAAATCTCATAGAATTGGCAAATCCATGCCCCAGCCAATGGATTCCTCTCTGGTTCCAGATCTCATCAGCACCAATTTGAATATACAGAGTTAACAGTGGGCCATGCATACTGAGCTGGTGGCAACCAGTAGGCCAGTTGTAAATGAACAAAGCAGCGGTTTCCAAGGGATAGTTATAAAGTCCAGGAAGGTCAAGAAAACTATCGGGAAGACCTAGACTCAAGTGGAAGCATAGCAACTTGATTAATTGACGAAATCATAGACGCTACGACCTACCTCTCTGAAGTTTAATGAATTAGTTGATCAGTTGCGTGAAGTCGTTTTTTTACTGCAAGGAAGAAGAAGGTCATTGGTCTTGCAGAAACCAGCTGGTCTCCATGAGCAGCGCAGATTCTGCCTCTAGAAAGCGTGCTTCGGAATGATCTTCCTTTGAAATCTGGGGCGGAAGAGGCCCCGGGTCCTGGGTCAAATCAAAGTAGAGGAATCGGCGCCGGAGCCCTCAAAGGGACGTGACCGTCTGTGCTCAAAAATTCCTATTTACTCCTTCCTTTGGTTTCTGCATCCGGCTGCTAGGGTAGCGTTGCCATCCGGAGACATCCCCCCTGCAGGTGGCTGTAGAAGCAGCGTAGCCTAGTGGATAGAGCATTGGCCTGGGAGTCCGAAGGGCCCGGGTTCTAATCCCAGCTCCACCACTTGTCTGCAGAGTGCTCTTGGGTAAGTCACTTCGCTTCTCTGCCCCTCAGTTACCTCATCTGTAAAATGGGGGTCGAGATTGGGAGCCCTGTGCGGGACAGGGACCGTGTTCAACATGATAATCTTGTATCTAGCCCAGTGCTTAGTATGGCACCTAGCGTATGGTAAGTGCTTAACCAATACCATGATTATTATGGTTATTATTATCTCTCTGGCCACTGGAGTAATAGCATGAAGCCAAATGAAGTGATCCATCCGGAGCCACCTGATCAGTAACCATCTTTCCTTTAAGGGAGAAATCACAACCCTTGTCATAATTATTGATGAGGACTTGGAATGTGCTGAGTTGGAGGATGGGAGAAGGGTGGATATTCGGGCCACGGGACTGGATCTAGTCAATAAAGCAAATTGGTTTAAGTGAAAATAGAGCAGCGTTCGCAAGTGTGTTAGAAGAATAAAGTAATTGCAGTCTGAGGTGAACGGAATATAAATCCCCTTTTGCTAGGAATTATTACAATGGGTTATTGATTACTCTGAACCTGCCATTGCTTTTTAAGTGATATTTTATTAATGGGTAATATGTTTAACAAATATTTTCCACTTTGCACACCAACGAAATCCATCGAGGGGGACTATATACACATTGTTACCACATCTCTCCGTGCGTCCAACCCCTCCTCTCTCAAGCCCTGGATTGTTGTTTGCTGTAATCGGTTCTCCAATGAGTTCTGCTTGCCTAAGAAATTCTCTCAATCCCTCATGAAGTGGTCAATAAAATAACTAAATTCCCTGGTCCTGAATGGTCTACTCCGGCGGCAGTACAACCGTGCAGTCATCAGCGTTATTCTCATCAGCAGAAATAACTAGTATTATTTTGTATCGTCCTGAAGACGTGCTTCTTCACCCCAGTGGGTGTTTCACAAATCAGTCCAAAAGGTCCCACGAGACCCTCCTGATTATTTCACTTTCCTCACCCTCTTCCCATCAGGCTACTGACTCTCTTATCTCGAGATCAGCTTCCCCACCCTCCAAAGGGACTTGCACTGGGTCCCTTTACTCTATGATCCTTCCCAGTGGATCGTAGTTAAAGTGAGAACTGGGATCAATATACGTCTTGTGGAGGTTAGACCACAAGAAGCTCCAGCTGCTTGGGGACATTCACAGGGCTTCCTTCACTCTGCCAGATGATGGATACGACCTCCAGATGTGTTAAATATGTGCTTCTTTATGTGTGAGCACTGGGTCAGCACTGCCTGGTAACCATCCACACCTTGGCAAACCTCCACATGTATACTTGCTTGTCAGGATCCATGCCCTCTAACCTACTGGGCACAGACTGAACAGGCCCTGGCCTCAGCTCTCGGGCATGCTTAACATCATTATTATTATTATTAATAATAATAATAATGATTAACTAAATAAATCAACGTAACGAAGGTGATGAGATCTTGGATGGCTATGGTGCTTAAACTTTTCCGAAACACACTCACATCGTTTAGCTCATCTTGTCCTTGCAACGTGTGAGGCGAAGAAAGGCCGTGGAGAAAACCAAAGCCCAGGTTAAGTGATTTACCCACTAATAATAATAATAATGGTATTTGTTAAGCATTCACTATGTTCCAAGCACTGTTCTAAGCCCTGGAGTAGATACAAGGTAATCAGATGGAACACAGTCCCTGTCCCACATAGAGGTCACAGTTTCAATCCCCATTTTTCAGGTGAGGGAACTGAGGCACAGATAAGTGAAATGACTTGCCCAAGACCACACAGCAGATGTGCGGCAGAGCCGGGATTAGGACCCAGGTCCTTCTACGTCCCAGGCCCGTGCTCTTTCCACTAGGCCACACTGCTTCTCTTCTTCAATCTGTCACATGGTATATGGGTCACTGTCAACAAGGCCGACCAGGAGCAAAATTGGGACTGGAACTCGGGGTGCTGTCTTACAGTTACCTGTGGTATGTATTAGTTAGTTTTGGTGCTATGCATTTACTATATGCCAGAGCATTTTGCTCAGAACTGGGTTAGAAAAATAGAATCAGAACAGACCCAATCCTTGTTCCACAAGGGGCTCACAGTCGAAGAAGTTGGAAGAGTAAGGATGTTTTCCCCATTCGACAGAAGAGGAGGCTGAGGCCCAGAGAGGTTTAATGACTTGCCCAGAGTCACACGGCAAGTGAGTAGCACCGCTGGGCTAGACAGGTCTCCTGACTTCTAGCCCCGTGGGCTTTCAATGTCCTCATTATCTTCAGTACCAGTGGTATTTGATGAGCACCATATTGAGTGCCAAGCACTGAATTGATAACCTGGGAGACGATTATAATAATAATGGTATTTGTCAGGCGCTTACAATGTGCCAGGCACTGTACTAACTGCCGGGGTGGATACAAGCAAATCAAGTCCCTGTCTCACATGGGCTCACATTCTCTCACATTCTCAATCCCCATTTTACAGATGAGGTAACTGAGGCACAGAGAAGTGAAGTGACTTGCCCAAGATCACAGAACAGACCGGTGGTGGAGCTACTATTAGAACTGATGACCTCCTGACTCGCAGGCCTATGCTGTATCCACTATGCCATGTTGCTGCTGACACATGATGCCTGCCCTAAAGGAATTTACCATCTAAGGGGAAAGATGGATAAAAATCGTTTAGAAAGGGTGAAAGCTGACAGAAGTACAAAGAGATAACAGGAAGTAGAACAGATATTTTGGGAGGAAATAGCGGAATAGATCATTGAATAAAAATGTGTCAATGTATATAAGTGCTAAAGAAAAAAATCAAAGGTACAAAGATGCTAAAGGTGGATATTGCGACTCCCAGGGGAGCGGGCATGGTAGGGGGAAGGGGATTGTGGTCCTCGGGGCTGGGGGGAAGGAAATTCAGGTCCCTCTGCGGGCTGGAAATAGGAGATCTGGCCAAGCAGTTCTTCCTCTGAGAGTCCAGAGAATGGCATGTAATTAGGTGTATGCAAAACAGGGCCGAATGCAATTAGCATTTTGGGGTTTGCTAATTATGCTCTTTGCTGTGCCTCCAAAATAAGTTTCCATGTATAGTTTGCTCCAGATTGAAGAATGGGAAAAAAAAAACAACCCACCTCTTGGACTAAACGAAGTCCTCGGGGGTTCCGGCAACCCCCCAGTTCCTTTTAATGAATTCTTGTCAAATTACCAATCAGAATAAATGCAAGTGCTGTCTGAGCCTGAATATTTCATTTAAAGGTCTCCAGGAAAGAGTAGGATTGATGTGGAAATGTCAATTGTGATTTAAACACTTAAATGGTGAAAAACATCAAGGTATAATTAGTAATGGGCAATTTCTTAATGTGTTCTTCTCCTCCTGATCAGTCCTGCTGGTTCTTCTTCATCCAGCCCCGGCTCCAGCCGAGTGGGGGGTGCTTATCCAGTTCTCGAATGAAAATCCAGGGGCAAGGGCAGGACAGGCCAGGAACAGGGAAGACCAGGAGCAGGGACAAACTAGGCCAGTTCAGGGGCGGAGGCAAGGACAGGATAAAGATAGGAGGAAGGGTGGGCTAGGCCGGGAGCAGGGACAAGACCAGGGCTAGGAGGAGGACCAGACCGGTTTAAGTTGTGGTAGACCCCAAAATCAAAGAATTGCCCCTCCTTCACCTCTCCCAGGACGGAATGTGCCCGCCCCCCCCCCCCCCCCCCCCCCGTTCCGTCACTGGCTGTGTTGGTGTTGGTTTGGGACAGGACCTGGGTCTTGAAGGGAAGATGGAGTCAGTCTCGGTGGACCCTTCGTTGGGCAGTCTGGATCTGGTGGCAGTAGAAGCCCTGCTGACTGCTGCTGGACTCATCTAACAATCCCAATATGCTCCATAATAATAATAACAATAATGATGGCATTTGTTAAGCACTTACTATGTGCAAAGCACTGTTCTAAGTGCTGGGAAGGATACAAGGTGATCAGGTTGTCCCAAGTGGGGCTCACAGTCTTAATCCCTGTTTTACAGATGGGGGTAACTGGGGCCCAGAGAAGTTAAGTGACTTGCCCGAAGTCACACAGCTGACAAGTGGCTGGGCCGGGATTTGAACCCAAGACCTCTGACTCCCAAACCCGGGCTCTTTCCACTGAGCCACGCTGCTTCACTAGTAAAAGTAAAGCAGCCCCCCACCACCCCAACCCAAAATGAGAACATTAATTCGACCAATCAATAGATGGTATGTATTGAGTGATTACAGAGTACTAAGTGCTTGGAAAAGAACAATGCAGCAGAGTTGGTAGACATGATCCCTGCCCATAAAGAACTTACAGTCTAGAGAGGAAGACAGATATTAAATATAAATAACTGATGGGGAAATTGGAGCACTTCTGGGAAAGAGTATATATATATATATGCTCAGTATATATATATATATATATATATATATGGATACATATATATAGATATAGATATATGGATTATATCTATATGTAAAGCGGGGCTGGGGGTGGATATCAAATGCATAAGGGGTACAGACCTGAGTGCATTGGCACTCAATAAATAGAATTGATTGATAGGCAGTACAGTCAATAGGGGAAAGAGGGCTCAGCCAGGGAAGGCTTCATGGAGGAGGTGCAATTTTAGAACAGCCTTGTAGGTGGGGAGAGTGTTAGACTCTCGGCTACGAAAGGGAAGGGAGTTCCAAGCCAGAAGGAGGACGTAGGCAAGGGGTTGGTGGCGAGGCAGTTGAGATTGAGGCACAAGTGCGTAGGTTGGCATTAGATGAGTAAAGTGTGCGGTTTGGATTGTAGTAGGAGATTAGCAGGGGAATATAGGAGAGGTAGAGCCAATTGAATGCCTTAGAGCTGATGGTGGGAAGCTTCTGTCCAAGCTGCAAGGATCCACAACCGTCCTAGCCAGCTTCTCCCTGAGCCAGCTCTATTCCGGTGGGGGGAAGAGGAGGCACTGAGCAATACGGGTCTCAGGAATTGCCCGGCCACTCCGACACAACCTTAAAAGAGCATCCTAAGCTTGCTGTGGGCAGGGGTGGTGTCTGTTGAATTCTGCTGAACTCCCCCATGTGCCGAGTACAAGTGTTCAGCACACAGTAAGCATTCAGTAAATACCAGTACCATTGCTTGATTGAATATGCATCTAGTTCCGTCACAGCCCGGCCCAACGCCGCCCAATCCCCCCAGCCTGAAGACTGGTCTGAAGATCGGGTAGTGCTGAGGACGGTTGGAGTTGGAGCCCACCTGCCTGGTTAGACTTCGGGATCACCCAGCAGGTTATCCAAAGGCTGGCCTTTCCTGGGATTCTTCTGTGTCCCCTCCCCTTACTTTCCTCTCAAAGGCCCCGGCCCTGGGATCTAGTCTCTTGGCATCATCCTGGGAGTCGAACCTGGAAAGAGGAGACAATCAATCAATTAATAAATCAATCAATCAGTGGTATTTATTGAGTCCTTGCTGTGTTCAGAGCGCAGTACTAAAAGTTGGGGAAGGTATAGTAAAATGGAATTAATAGCCCACAGAGTGTTTACAGTCTATAGGAGTCCTAAGCAGTGGCTTAACTATGGCTATGGGAGACAGTGTTGGACCTATGGAAGGAGCACAGGCTGGGGGGCAGGAAACCCAGGTTCTAATTCTGGCTCTGCCCCTGGGCTGCTGTATGCTCTTGGGCAAGGTGCTTACCCTCTCTAAGCCTCAATTTCCTCACCTGTAAAGGGAATAACACATCTGCTCTCCCTTCCTCTGGAAGTGTGAGTTGTGTGTTAGATATGGACTGTGTCTCATCTGATTATCTTGTCTCTCCCCCAGATCTTACACAGAGCGGTGAGCTTGGTGTGGGTAGAGATTTTCACTCTTTATTGCCGTATTATACTTTCCCGAGTGTTTAATATAGTGCTCTGCACACAGTAAGTGCTTAATAAATATGATTGAATGAATGAATGATAAATACCATAAAAATAATCTTCAGAGTCCTCAATGTTGAATTTCCTTGCCAGCTGGAGTGCGGTGACCTCCAATGAGAAGAAAGGCTCAGAGAGAGTTTGGGGTTGTCCTCTTTCTTTTCTCCTTGGGGAAAAAATGACCCATCAATTGGAAACTCTAATTCCTGGGGCCGCTGAGGATTCCATAAATCCGGCATCGGCCTCAAGATGATGATGAGAACAGCCCACGAGCCCCCTTTGCCGTCCCAGCCAACTCCTGCAGCAGGATACGAGGCCGGAGCATTCTGCAAAGTAAAATAAATCATGTAGGGTGTCCATCAAAGAAAGGCAGGCAAATAATGGCCCAATTTCCCCAACCCTCCAGAGAGCAGCCTCCAGTATTTTTCACTTGAAACAGTCAATAATTTCTGTGAAGTGTGCTTCTCTTCGCTGGGCCCTCGGACTGAAATTCACTTTTGATAGAGTAGCAGATCCGGTGTAACCTGACAACTCCGGGGGAGTGACATAAGCGACGGGTGGGAGCTGAGCATGGAACTGGTCAATAGGAAAGCAGGAGGGAGGGAAGAAAAATCATCCGCCCAGACAGACATGAAGTCAGAACGACACCCAGCACTGCTTCTTGAGAGGGTGCCACCAGATCCTTTCCCATTCACATCTCAGGTTCTGCAGATTCTTCCCGTGCAGTGACCCTTGGCTCTTTCAACCTCCTAATGCCCTCTGGTCTGGAACTCCCTTCTCCTTCATATCCAACAGTCTACCACTCTCCCCATCTTCAAAGCCCTGCTAAGATCACGTCTCCTCCAAAAGGCCTTCTCTGACTAACCTGTCATTTCCCCTCCTTATTTTCCCTCCCCTCAACTTCACCTATGCCCTTGGGTCCGTATCATTTAAGGATTTTGATACTCACCCAAGCCCCACAGTGTGCATGTATATGTGTGTGTGTATATATATATTTTATATATATTTATATATATATATATATATGTATGTATGTTTATGTATATATATCAATACTCTGTTGCTTCCTCTAGCTGTAATTTATTTTAATGTCTGTCTTCTCCGCTAGACTATAAACTCCTTGAGGGCAGGGATCTTGTCTCCTGACTCCACTGTATTGTACTCTCCCAAGCATTTATTACAGTGATCTGTCCCTAGTAAGCAGACAACAAATGCTATTGACTGATCTTGCTCTGGTCTGTTAGCAGCTCCAAATGTTGGTTGATTGACAGAGTGAAGACAGGTTTGCTAGCTTCCCCAGCCTTGATTGAACACCCAGTTCTTCTGTAACATGGACTTTGTGACCCCGAAGAACCTCACATGTGGTGAAAACTCACCAGGTAGTTGTCCCGCCATGTCTGTCTCCTCGGGCATATGTGCCCAGCCATCTCCTCCACCATTGCATTGCATTGCATCATATCCAGACAAGTGCACATCATTAATAATAATAATTATGGTATTTGTTAAGTGCTTACTGTGTGCCAATACTCTCCTAAGCGCTGGGATGGATAAAAGCAAATTGGGTTGGACACAGTCCCTGTCCCACGTGGGGCTCACAGTCTCAATCCCTATTTTACAGAAGAGGTAACTGAGGCCCAGAGAAGTGAAGTAAATTGCCCGAGGTCTCAAAGTAGACAAGTGGCAGAGCCAGAACTAGAACCCGTGACCTTCTGACTCCCAGGCCTGGGCTCTATCCACTACACCGGAAGAATCTTGCCTCATTCTGCAACAGGTTTTTACCCCAAACAGTGAAAACCTGCACAGCAAAACTGAGTGTTCATTCAAAGCCTCCTGGAGAGGGAAGCATCACTGTAGTGATGTCATCTAGTGCTAGAAAGTGGCAAGCTGGGTGAGTCCCATTTAAAAAGTCATGCTGAACTGTCCTTAGAAGAGTTGGTATGTGCCGAGCAAATCCCTACCCTCAGGGGGCTATCACCCGTCAGATTTTACCTTTATTTGTTGGTGTTGATGTGGTGCTTCTGGCCTTCTGAGAGGACTGCCCACCCTCTCCTCCCAATGCACTCTAGGTTTTTTAAACTTGGCTCCTAGTCCGAGTTTTGGCACCGGATTTCTGAGCCCGCATTTTCAGAAGACCTTTTCATTTTGTTTGGGGGCTGGGGGTGCCGGTTATCAAGCAATCCGGAAACTCTGAGGTGAGAATGAGGACTACAGTGTCATCAGCCGCCTCTGTCAGCATTGGATAATGATGTAGGAAAAATCTCACGTTACAATAAACTGTGAACCTTTGCAAATGGTGATGGAGCCAGGAATGGAGCTCTGACTCAGAAACCTTCTGTTGGCCAGCCAAGGGCCAGAAATCTGTCCTGGAACCAGCCTTAGTCTTCTATTTAAAGGACGAGCAAAAAGACGCACTCTTATTTAGAATGGCAGAAACCTGTCTCTTTCGATTGACCCTTCGTTCCGTGAGAAGCAACAGGAAGAAGGCCGCCGTCCTTAGAAGCGTTGAACCTCTTCAGTGGGGCCGGAGCTGGGATAGCATAAGAGAGTCAGGAGTCACAATGTCAGCGCTTCGCGTCTGATGTCAAAGCTGCTCGGTGCCAGAACGAGACACCGCCTTCCCCTCATCATCTCAGCTGGTGTCACTCCACGGTTGGGTTTCTGCCTCCACCAATCCGTGCCTGTCAACTTCCTCCCCGAAACCAAGACACCTCCAGCCCCAAAAGATGGCCTCTCAGCATTCCCTGCTCTCCTGTCTGTTCCCTGTCACTTCCTCTCTCCGCCTTTCTTGCAGCTACTGCTATTATTCCTTCTCCCCAAAACTCCCTGCTGTGCTCCCATATATGGTCTCTCATTTCTCTGTGATTCCAGAGGATCCTGTGGAAGTTGGGGGCTTGGTGGAACTCTCCCTGTAGTCGGAGGATCGCCCTCCAGTAGGACAGACCCTAAGAGATTATTTAGTCCGTCCCCCTGAACCATCACAGATAGATGAAAACGTGTCTTGTTTTTAATAATCAAGAATAATGGGAAGCAGCGTGGCTCAGTGGAAAGAGCCTGGGCTTCGGAGTCAGAGGTCATGGGTTCGACTCCCGGCTCTGCCACTTGTCAGCTGTGTGACTGTGGGCGAGTCAGTTAAGTTCTCTGTGCCTCAGTTACCTCATCTGTAAAACGGGGATTAACTGTGAGCCTCACGTGGGACAACCTGATTACCCTGTATCCACCCCAGCGCTCAGAACGGTGCTCTGCACATAGTAAGCGCTTAACAAATACCAACATTATTATTAATAATCTCCAGGGCAACAGATTGCAAGAGCAAGGGGATGCTGCCGTTGTCAAAGGAGTTGAAATTCTTTGGAGAGGCAGGGCAAAGCAGGGAATTGCATAAGAGAGCCTCCCTCAGTGTCCCGTTTTGGTGTTGGACAAACCTAAGGGTCAAAGAAACCTCCTATATATTTAAAGTAGGATTCCAGCTCTTCCCCTTGCCTAGGAGCAGCGTTTGCTTCCCAAGGAAACTAGATTGAGGAGCTCTCGGTAGCGAGTCAGGTCAGTCACGTCTAGAAGCAGAACATCCTAACGAGAACGATAACAAAATACGGGAGTACTGAGGATCCGTACCATTTTCCAAAAAAAAGTTCCATGGACTAGATTTCCACTTCTTCATCTGGTCATGAGGTCAGGGGAGGGAGTGGAGAGGCTGGAAAATTCCTGTTCATCCCGGATCTCGGGACTGAGGTTTCCACACTGTCGGCAGGGGCAGGATGGGTCTCGAAAGCCCCCCTCCCTCAGTTGGTCTTTCCTTAGCCTAGGGGTTGGCCCTCCCTCCGTGACTCTAGACATTTCTAGAAGACCTTTTAGAGGTATGTTACCTTCCCCATTTGTAGACTTCTGGGAAAGTCCTTTCAGAAATAATAAATGACTATACCAGGACTGTCTTACCTTAGAGATCTAGTAGTAGGAGAATAGATTGAGCACTTACTTTGTGCAGAGAATTGTACTGAGCCCTGGGAAAGAATATATAGATGGGAATTAGATAAGGTCTTTAGACTGTAAGCTTGTTGTGGGCAGGGACTATGTCTGTTAACTCTGCTGTACTTTACTCTCCCAAGCAGCGTGGCTTAGTGGATGAAGATGGGCCTGGGAATCAGAAGAACCCAGGTTCTAATCCTGGCTTTTCTAATCCTGGCTTCACCACTTGTCTTCTGTGTGACCTTGGGCAATTTACTTCACTTCTCTGTGCCTTAGTTACTGCATCTGTAAAATGAGGATTAAGACTGTAAGCCTTATGTGGGACAGGGACTGACTGTGTCCAACTCATTAACTTTGTCATAATAATAATAATAATAATAATAATAGTACTGTTGGTATTTGTTAAGCGCTTACTATGTGCAGAGCACTGTAATAAGCGCTGGGGGGATACAAGGTGATCAGGTTGTCCCACGTGGGGCTCACAGTTTTAATCCCCATTTTCCGGATGAGGGAACTAAGGCCCAGAGAAGTGAAGTGACTGGCCCAAAGTCACCCAGCTGGCAATAGGCGGAGTCGGGATTCGAACCCGTGACCTGGGACTCCCAAGCCCGGGCTCTTTCCACTGAGCCACGCTGCTTCTCTAGCGTTGTATCTAGATAGTGCTGTATCTACCCCAGCCCTCAGTAAAGAGCATGGCACTTAGTAAGCAAATTAAAAATATCACAATTATTATTGTTATTCTTAAGCACTTAGTAGAGTGCTCAGTAAAAACCACTGATTGATGGTCCCTGTTCCTTAGGGAGCTCACAATCGAAGGCTTTCTGATGGAGATCTGATGAACTATTTTAGTGTTCTCTCCCCTTTCCCAACAAAGATGGATTCCTCTCTCCCATTCACCCCGTAGTACTTACGTACATATCTTCATACTTTATTGCTTCTTTCTACCTGTAATTAATTTTGCTTCTGTTTCTTCCATTACAGTGGAAGCTGCTTCATTCACTCTTATTTTTTAAGCATTTATTGTGTGCCCGGCACTGTACTAAGCACTTGGGAAAGTACAGCACAGCAATAAAGAGACAGAAATGTGGGCAGGTATTGGGTCTACCAACTCTATTGTATTGTATGCTCCCAAGTGCTCAGTACAGTGCTCTGCACATAGTGAACTCCCAGGGCATATAGCCTACTAATTCTGTTGTTCTCTCAATAACTTAGTACAGTGCTTACAATACTTACACTTACAATAAGTGCTCAGTAAATGCTATCGAATGATTTGATTCACCCAGGAGATTAGGAACAAATAGGAAGGATAAAAATTATTCATGAATAACAACAATAATAATAACAGTGTTTCTTACAGGTTCACTACGTGCCAAGCATTGTCCTACATGCTGGGGTAGGCACAAAGTGATCAGGTCAGGCACGGTCCCAGTCCCACCTGGGGCTACGGTCTAAATAGAAGGGCAGTATAGGTATTGAATTCTCTTTTTACAGATGAGGAAACTGAGGCCCAGAGAAGTAAAGTGACTTGTCCAAGGTCACACAACAACCAAATGGTGGCGCGGGATTAGAACTCAGATCCCCTGACTCCCCGGCCCATGCTCTCTCCACTAGGCCACGCCGCTTCTTTGGCGAGTCGAGCTTCATCCTTCCCTCGGTCCTAATTATATTTCTCATAACATCCGTCGTGTGGGCGGAAGTGTGTGGGTTTGAATTTCTGTATCTCTCACTTTCTATTCATGATTAATTCTGAATAGCGGTGATAACCAGTGTCGGGTAAACCGCCTCACTGGGTCTGTTTGGCTGCCTCCCTTAGACACCTGTGGGCCCCCAGATTTCTCTTATCGGCCCCTTCATTTTCAGGCAGCGGCTTATCGCCGACACCCCAGAACTCTGTTCTCCCTCTGTGGAGCCGGGCTCCTCCTCGAGGCCTGTGTGTGGATCGTTCACATTCAGGACCCGGGAAGCTTCTGTCTGTGCCCCCGGCTCTTTCTCCGTTACTTCCTGCTTGAGGGCCGGGGAGAAGGGGGGGAGATGGATTCACTCTGGGCGAGTTGTAATTTTAAGCGTGAGGATTTAAAAGAGAAGCAAATGTGTGGGTGTGGATGTGAACGGGTGTGGGTGTGTGCGGCTTTAAGAGACGTTCACCTTCATCCTTGTAAAATAAAACCTTTTTTTCCTCCTTATCCTCTCTCCTGGAAGAGATAGACGGCACCAAGCAGAAATGGATTGAACTGTTTTCTACTAAGACACAAGCAATGAATTCAGTCCTTCTGTCTCTCGAATTTAGGCTGCTGTTCCTTTCCTCTAAGGAAACTCATAAAAATATATTTAGGGGCAGTTGTTCCTCCATATGGCATTAACTCCATCCGGGCCCTAGGATAAGAGGCATCTCATTCAGAGACAGAGGGGGCGCGTCCTGCCTACCTGGGAGTGGGGTAGGCTTGGAACCCCCGTCTCTCCCCCTCCCCCAGTTCCAGCCTGGAATGGCCTTCCGGAGGCCGGGATATCAGTGAGGGCCGCTTGCCGTGCTGTGCCTTGCCCCTCTCTAGAGTCTCCAGAGCCGCCCGGGGCACTTATTGTCACCCGGCGAAATGAATGTTTCCTGGGACGGCAAAAGGCGGCGGAATCGTGCCGTCAGAATGAAAGAATAATTTTAGCAGCTGTAGTCATTAAGATAAAAGTCGCGTTAATGACTAGAATGTTATTTAGTTCTGATATCTTAATTTAATTGGATTTTTTTTAATTAAGAAAAAGAATCCTAATCCTGCAAACACTGCGTTCATTTCAGCTCTTCTCGCCCTAGTCTTAGGGGAGCCGGTTTTCGACGCCAGCGAGATCGTCTCCTCGGAAAGAGAGCCTCAGGGGTTGTGGCAGCCCAGAGGACCAGGTCATCTTTGCTCTCCTTGATGAAGACAATCTAGGAGCAAAGTTCCCCCTCTGTGTTTACCAATTCAGGGAAAGAGCAGGCTTCTCCGGCGGTGATTTGGCAACATTCCCCGTTATTAACTGGTTAATGGGCACCCTTGGCACGGGTCCCTGTCCTACTGCGTGGAGTGGGCGAAGGCATCCCTGGCTCAGGAGCCAACCCACAAGTCCCTCCCACATCTAAACTTTGTTCCTCAGGCACCAAACCAGAATCAGTTGGGGGGCTGGGGATATGGGAACGTAAATCCAACCAATGAGTGAAGGCCGGGAATGCCCTTCAGCCTGAATTTTCCGGACTTTTCATTCCCAAGTAACTCTACCCCCCGGAAATATCCATTTAACTGAGGCCAAAGATTGGGAAGATTCAGAGTAGTCAGAAAACTTGCTCGTGTGGGTCCGTGGCCTCATTTTCCTGGTTCTCATCACGCCAGCCAGAGCCTCAGCGGGAGTCAATAATAACATCGATGACGCTGGTATTTGTTAAGCTCTTACCGTGTGTCAAGCACAATTCTAAGCGCTGAGTTAGATGGAAGCTAATCAGGTTGGACACGGTCCCTGTCCCACATGGGGCTCACAGGTTTAATCCCCATTTTACAGATCAGGTAACTGAGGCCCCGAGAAGTGAAGTGACTTACCCAAGGTCATACAGCAGACAAGTGGCGGAGCTGGGATTAGAACCCAGGTCCTTCTGCCTCCCAGGCCTGTGTTCTATCCACTAGGCCATGCCGCTTCCCACCCGGGAACCGATTTGGATACTCCTCCTCCCGTCCCTTCCCTCCTTCGCCCTGTGGCACGAGCCCCCGCTTTACCAGCTCTCTGCAGATCTCACTAGAGCAGGCAAGTTTCCCCCTGCCACGGGCCAACTCAAACCCTCCTGCCGCTCCCACCTCTCATGACCCCTCAGCGACCTCCATCGCTCCCTACTGATCAGAGGAGCCTTGGGTGTGGAATATGCTAGCTCAATCCGGCCCCTGCCAACCAGATCCCAAGCTCCTCTCCCTCACCCCCCACCCCCCGCCCTTTCCTGCCAATCCCTTTCCAGCTCTGGGGCTGCTTGTGAAAGTGATGGATGGTTTACCAATAGGAATGGAATGAAGTTTTAATAGTCTCAGATGAAAGGATCAGAGAGCCAAGAGCCAGGAAGGCTGTTTCTGGCTTTTGTAGCGTGCATGAAGCGAGGGCTCACGATTTAGCACGATTTATAATAATTTAGCCAGGGCCCATCCCGAGCCTCAGGGCTTCCTGGTGAGCCCCGGTTAAAGAGCTCGCTGGGTAGCACAGACCTCCAGTGGCAGCAGAAGCCTGCCCGCAGCTGTAATGCCCACTTGGATGTGGCTCACCCACTTCCAGGCCTTTAGATGGCCATCCTGAGAGGAAATGGAGATCCCAAGTGGAGAGCCAGGGGAGCTTGTGCTGGAGACTGAATATTTGCTGGAGAGTCAGCAATGAGGGGTGGTATCCCCGCCAGAGTCCTGCCAGCTGGGACCTCCAGCACCTGCCACAGTGAGTCTTATTTCCTGCCAAGTCCCTTGGTCGTTCCCGACGGGGAAGGCGTTTCGGAAGGAGACCGTGGAGAGCAGGATGACCGGGGAGCGGACCGGCCGCATCCCGTACAACACGTCCTGGGTCTTTGCGCAGAGATTAATTCCCTGCTAGTCTTAGGAGGACGTGATCTTTTAATCGTTTGGGGGATTGTTTTTCGAATCAGTGCTTTTTCTCCCCTCGCACCCACTCCCCCCCACCCAACCGCCACAGACTGACCCTGCCAGCAGAAAGCTTAAGATAGACTGGGGCTAGAGTGGGAATCCCTGAGTCTGGCTGTCAGTCGTCTGACCAGTGAAAAGTCTTCTCCCTCAAGTCTGTAATGGGTGGCCAGTCAGGGCAGGGGTGGGGCGTGTGGGCTCTGTTATCTTCCACCTTAATACGCTGACCAAGGCGTAGCCGTGAACAGGGGTGACCCCCCCCCCCCCCCGTTGCAGCTGGATCTCGGCACCCCTCTGTTCTTCGGCTGGTTTTACTGGAGAAACGAAGTGGGAGGCCAGTTATCTGTTAGCTGAAGCTGTCTTTCCCCCTGAATGTCACTGTGGGACTCCCATCTCTGGTCCCCAGGGACCGGCCACCACCAGAGAAATAGTCCTGAACGTGTGGCTGAGACGCTGGAGCGGTATTCCAGTGGCTGTGGGGAATATTATGGTATCTATTAAGCATTTACTACGTGCCGGGAACTGTATTAAGTGCTGGGATGGGTACAAGCCAATCGGGTTGGACACAGTCCCTGTTCCACGTGGAGCTTACGTTCTCCATCCCCATTTTACAGATGAGGTGACTGAGGCTCAGCAGTGTGCGGTAAATGTGAGTCAGGGCTAACTAGGCCTCGCAACTGAATGAGGTACATCTTGTCAATCAGTGGTATTTACTGAGCACCTAACTCTATGCAAAGCACTGTCCTAAGTGCTTGGGAGGGTAAGATAAAATGCAGTGGGTAGATAGGGTCGCTTCCCTCCAGGAGCTTACAGTCTAATAATAATAATAATAGTAATAATGTTGGTATTTGTTAAGCGCTTACTATGGGCAGAGCACTATTCTAAGCGCTGGGGTAGACACAGGGGAATCAGGTTGTCCCACGTGGGGCTCACAGTCTTCATCCCCATTTTCCAGATGAGGGAACCGAGGCCCAGAGAAGTGAAGTGACTTGCCCACAGTCACACAGCTGACCCGTGGCAGAGCCGGGATTCGAACCCATGATCTCTGACTCCCAAGCCCGGGCTCTTTCCACTGAGCCACGCTGCTCCTCAGCAAGGGCACTTTACAGATATGTACCAAGATAAGCATGAGGTTTGGCTTGAGGGTGTGATAACGGCAGAGAGGGACGAGGAGGATGGAAGGAAGCCTTTCTTTGGAGAAACACGGCCATGACATCCTGAGGACTGCCGATTCCTCACGGGATCCCAGACTGGATAGACTCACTACAAATAAAGCACACTGCTCTGGGAGCATCTCCAGGAAATTTAGGGGAGGAAAGCTGGATTTGGGGATTGTTCGCCTGACTGCGTGTTCACCGCTGCCGTAGAGCAGACTGACCTCCCAGCTCTAGGGCCTACCTAGAGACAGCACCTGACACAGACAACACATGGCAAGAACCAGAGCTTCAAAATCACTAAGTTACAGAGACGCAGCGTGGCCTAGTGGAAAGAGCAGGGCTTGGGGATCAGAGGACCTAGATTCTAATCCTGCCTCTGCCACTTGTCTGCTGTATGGTTTGTACCTCAGTTCCTCATCCTTAAAAAAGCGATTAAAGCTGTGAGCCCCGTGTGGTAACAATAACAATGATGGGATTTGTTAAGCGCTTACTAGGTGCCGAGCACTGTTCTAAGCCCTGGGGGAGATACAGGGTGATCAGGTTGTCCCACGGGGGGCTCACACACTTTTAATCCCCATCTTCCAGATGAGGGAACCGAGGCCCAGAGAAGTGAAGTGACTCGCCCACGGTCACACAGCTGACAAGTGGCAGAGCCGGGAGTCGAACCCATGACCTCTGTCTCCGGAGCCCAGGCTCTTTCCACTGAGCCACGCTGCTTCTCCATGTGGTACATGGACTGCGTCCAGTGTGATTAACTTGTATCCATGTCAGCATTTAGTACAGTATCAGGGACACGGTAAGTGCTTAACGAATGCCATAAAAAAAGGAGCAACCCAAAAAGGAGGCTCAAAGGAAAAGAGGAAGGAAAGTTAAACATGATGGTTCTTCCTGCTTAACACTTCTAAAGGACATGGTCTCCCTCTGCCCTTAGCTTCTCCGTCAATCACTGGCTGTACAAAGAGATGACCGAGGTCCTGTGGGGAGTAGGGGTGCCGTATTGGAGAAACAGGGGACCCCCCAGTTTCTTACTGGTTACATCTGGACCAAATCCATTTACTGGGGAGAAGAGTACAGGGTTTATGCAGTCCCTCATCTAGCCACTGCTTTGGGAATCTAGAGAAGCAGCGTGGCTCAGTGGAAAGAGCCCGGGCTTGGGAGTCAGAGGTCATGGGTTTGAATCCCGACTCTGCCCCTTGTCAGCTGTGGCACTGTGGGCAAGTCACTTCACTTCTCCGTGCCTCCGTTCCCTCACCTGTAAAACGGGGATGAAGACTGCGAGGCTCACGTGGGACAACCTCATTCCCCTGTGTCTACCCCAGCGCTTAGAACAGTGCTCTGCACGTAGTAAGCGCTTAACAAGTACCAACGTTATTAACTCTCTGAATTATAGGAATTACGGGCTGGATCCCCATCCACGGAGGAACAGGGAAGAAGCTGGGTGTCCGTGTTGGGTCTGGGGGGATGAAGGAACAGGGAAGAAGGGGCGTTGCGTCCATGTGTACGCTTGCTGATGTATGGTAGCTGTCAAGGTCATCAGTGGATCGCATTTGGTGGATTTTAACCTTGTGGCACTCCGGTGTCCAGCGTTCTCTCTGACCGCATCTCATCGTCCTTAGCGTTATCCTTGAATCCTGTCATTGTCATCAATCTTATTGATGTGTGAAGTGCTACAATAAGCTCTTGAGAGGATAACAGAAACAAGACCCCAGCAATAGGCGGCAGCAGGGCCTAGTGGAAAGAGCACGGGCCTGGGCGTCACAAGGTCCTGGATTCTAATCCCGGCTCCACCACTCGTTTGCTCCTTGACCTTGGACAAGCCGCCTGACTTCTCTGTGCCTCATTTATGTCGTTTGTAAAATGGGGGTTAAGACTGTGAGCCCCAAGAGGATTATGGATTGGGTTCAATCTTGCAATCCACCCCAGGACTTAGTACGTGCCAGGCGTATAGTAGGTGCTTACCAAATAGCATTTAAAAAAAAAAAAAGACCCCTGTTCCAGAACAGAAGTTCTTTACCTACAGAGGGAACAGGAGAAAGAATAAGGATCTAAGAGACTGTAGTATACACACGCCCAAAGGAAATAGCTGAATAAGAAATTGAATGTACAAATAAATCAACATATAATATAAATATAAATACTGAAACTAGGAATAGCATACTAAGGTCAGCTGATTAGCTACAGAGACTTAAAAACACCCCATCTGTGCCCGGCTGCACCTGCCCCTTTTATGCTATTTGCTGAGTACCTACTATGTGCCAGGTACTGTACTAAGCACTGGGGTAGGTACAAGATAATCAGGTTGGAGATAGCCCCTGTGCCACAACAGGCTCAGAACTTTAATCCCCATATTGTGGTATTTGTTAAGTGCGAAGCAGCGTGGCTCAGTGGAAGTCAGAGGTCAGGGGTTCGATTCCCGGATCTCCCGCTTGTCAGTTGTGTGACTGTGGGCAAGTCACTTCACTTCCCTGTGCCTCAGTTACCTTATCTGTAAAATGGGGATTAACCGTGAGCCTCACGTGGGACAACCTGATTACCCTGGATCTACCCCAGCGCTTAGAACAGTGCTCTGTACATAGTAAGCGCTTAACAAATACCAACATGACTAGACTGTAAGCCCGTCAAAGGGCGGGGGACTGTCTCTATCTGTTACCGATTTGTACATTCCGAGCGCTTAGTACAGCGCTCTGCACGTAGTAAGCGCTCAATAAATACTGTTGAATTAAATGAATACCAATCACTGTACTAAGCACTGGGGTGGACACAAACAAATTGGGCTGGACACGGTCCCCGTCTCACATGGGGCTCCCGGTCTTAATCCCCATTTTACAGATGAGGCAGCGGAGGCACAGAGAAGTAAAGTGACTTGTCCAAGGTCGCACAGCAGACGTGTGGTGCAACTGGGATTAGAATCCATGACCTTCTGACTCCCCGTCCCGTGCTCTATCCACTACTGCCGATGAGGTAACTGAGGGGCAGAGAAGTCAAGTGACTAACCCAAGGTCACACAGAAAACAATTGGGGGAGTGCCAGGATTAGGCCCAACTATGGAAGCCCCTTCCGCTGTTTGGTTCCCCCTAACCAAGTGCCTCTTGGCCATCCTCTCTCTCAGCGCTTCTCAAAGCTGTAGGTTTGCAGGTCCCAGAGGCGATATGGAAGGACAAGTAGATAACAGCTTGCCGAAATCTGCTTATAAATAGGTGAGTTCAGAGGAAGGACCAGATTTCCAGGCCCCCAATTATGGTATTTGTTAAAAGCTTACCAGGGCTAGGCACCACACTAAGAACTGAGTTACGGATCCAAGATAATCATATCGAACACCGTCCTTGTCTCACATGGAGCTCGCAGTCTAAGAGGTAGGGTGAGCGGGTGTCTTATTTCCACTTTACAAAGATGAAAACTGAGGCTCAGAGAGGTAAAGATCTGTGGTCACACAGCAGATCAGAGGCGGAGCTGGCTTTAGAACCCAGGTCTTCCGCCCCCTGGTCTCATGCTCTTTCCTTTAGGGTACGCTGCCTTCCACTGTGGGCTTCCCGTGCAAACGATCGAAGAAGGAGGGCATCCCTGAAGTTGGAGTCCAGGGGCTAGTGGGACGGCAGAATCTCTGCTTTCCATCTCCCCTCTTCCCCACTCCCCCGCCTCTGTCCACAGCAGGTTCATCCCATGGCAGCACCAGGGAGAAGCCGAAATCGGTGTCTCCCACGGCCTGCTTCACAAGCCGCTTCAACATGCTCACCCTTGGCTTCCTACAAGAGAATTTAAATATTGCATCTGTAATAAGTGAATTCATTGTGATGCGGCCACAGGGGGCCTGTCAGTGCTAGATCCTTCCGACGCTGGCAAGCCTCGCTGGAGACGGAAGGGGCCTCCTCGCCTGGCGTGGCTGGAAGGGGCAGAGACTTCCCGGCTTCCTGGGGTTTGCCGGGGAGAGTCGCGGGGTGAGAGTGGGGAGGCGGGGGTCAGCCTGGGCCTCGCGTTTTTCAGCATTTTCCAATTTGAATTTAGCTCGGGTGAAATGAAGGCTGGGTCACCAGGCCTAGCTGTTAGGGGCCTGTGGGCCCGGGCCCCTCCCTCAATCGGGCATGCCGGGAATCACTTGGATTCTTTGTTTCTTGTTCCAAAAAAAGAAAAAAAGAACCCTAATAATGAAACATTGGATGGAGAAATCTGTGTTGACAACAGATATATGCTTGGCACAGCTCACACTGTCACCGCCACCGCTGTACCTTCTGTCTCTGGGGCTGTCAATCTAGATACTCTCTCCGGCAGAAAATTCTCTTTGGAGAAAGGAGCGTCTAGGCAAGGGGAATTGAAGCCGGGGCCGTCGGGCCGGGGAGCTCCTGCATTTTGGGGGGGAAGGTATGTGAGGAGGGATGTGCGTTCGTAGGGAGATGGCAGGGTGTGTGTGGTTCTGAATGTGGGTGCAGATCGGGTCCACGGTGAAGTTATTAAATTATGCCAAACTCAGCAGGCAAGTGTCTGCCCTCCATTCATTCATTTAATCGTATTTATTGAGCACTTACTGTGTGCAGAGCACTGTACTAAAAGCTTGGGAGAGGACAATACAACAATAAACAGACACATTCTCTGCCCATGATGAGCTGACAGTTTAGAGAGGGGGAGACGGACATCAATGCAAATAAATCAATTACAGATATGCATATAAGTGCTGTGGAGCTGGAATCGGGGAAGAAGAAAGGGAGCAAGTCAGGGCGATGGGGAGTGGTCCCCACCAAGACCCCCACTGAGGCAGGGGTGGGTCTCCCCTACCCTCCACCCGAGGGCTCAGCTGTTCTTTGGGGAGGGGGGAGGGGGGATGGGTGTGGTGAGGGTGACCAGAAGAGGAGCATATATTCTAAGACAGGGACACCCAGAGTGTTCTTTCAGTGCATCGTAACGTAAAAATACAGCATTAGGCACACAAATCCTGCACAATATGAGTGCGAGGAAGTGGGACTGTCTCTGTCAAAGGAGGGCCAGCTGGGCCCAAGGGCACTGGGCTCCTGTTACCCAGCCATTCTCTCAGCCAGGCAGCCTTGAGCTAAGAGCCCTCCCCGACTCCCCACTTCCCCCTGGGGATTCCCCCGGTGCTGGGAGCTCCGTCTGAGCGGCTCCGGAGATCCTACCATCAGCGTGATGAAAGCGGGAGACCGGGGAATGGAGGGCAGGGCTGGCGGCAACAGGCAGGAGCGTTAATTCTCCTCTTACGGGAGCAATCCGGCATATGGATGGCACGGGGGCTCCCGTCATCTGCAGGGAGCACACAACCAGTATTAATACATTCTGCATCTTCTAGGATAAAAGCCGGGGGGGAAAAAAGGGGGACTCCTGGCATGATAACTCATCTGCCGGGCCCAGGGAACACTGTGATTTATGGGAGGAGGAAGAGACGCAAGCTGACGTGAGAAAATTGCTCTCTCAGAGCAACGCTGAGAGACTCTGCTCCTCATCCCCATCCTATTCCACGGGTGAAGCTGCCCTGTTTGGTGAGGCACAATCCCAAGCAGCCTACCCTGGGCACAAATTGCCCCCAATTTCCTTCCTTCTCCCCTCATCGAGTAGAATCTCAGAATCTTAGAACTAGGGTAAACTCCTTGAGGGCAGGGAATGCGTGTTTGCTTCTTCCAGGCGCTTAGCATAGGGCTTAGCATTCAGTAGGTGCTCAATCAATACCCCCGTTTGGTTACCGTACTAATAATTATTATGGCATTAAGTGTTTTCTTTCTATGTTCCCGGCACCGTGCTTACTAAATACTAGGTTACATTAAAAATAATCAGATCAGATTCAGTCCTTGTCCTATCCGGTACTCACAATCATAGAGTTAGGAAGGTTTGGCATCTTATCCCAGATGTATCCCAGGTGTATGAGAAACTGAGGCACAGAAAAGGCAAAGCACTTATGAAAGTACTAAGTTCTTCCTCTAGCCTGCAAAATTATTGTGGGCAGGTAACGGGTCTACCAACTCTGCCACTTCTGTGGGCAAGTCACTTAACTTCCCTCTGCCTCAGTGACCTCATCTGTAAAATAGGGATTAACTGTGAGCCTCACGTGGGACAACCTGTATCTATCCCAGTGCTTAGAACAGTGCTGTGCACATAGTAAGCGCTTAACAAATACCAACATTAATTAATTAATTAACTCTGTTGTATTTTACTCTTCCAAGTACCTAGTACAGTACTTTGCATTCAGTCAGTCTATTGGATTTATTGAGTGCTTACTGTGTGCAGAGCACTCTACTAAGTGCTTGGGAAAATGCAATACCGCAAAAGAGACAATCCCAGCCCACAGTGAGCTCACAGTCTAGAGGTGGAGAACACAAGAGAGAAGCAGCGTGGATAGAGCACCGGACTGAGAGTAAGAAAGACATGGGATCTAATTACGGCTCTGCCACTCATCTGCTGTGGGACCTGGGGCAAGTCACTTCACTTCCCTGTGCCTCAGTTACCTTATCTGTAAAATGTGGATTAAGACACCGAGTCCCATGTGGGACACGGACGGTGACCAACCCGATTTGCCTTTATCCACCTCAGTGCTTAGTTCAGTGCCTGGCCACATAGCAAGCTCTTTGCAAATGCCATAATTATTATAATTGCCACAAAGCAAGTGCTCAGTAAATACCATTGATTGATTGTCTGATTACACCCTCCATAGCCCTTACGCTCAATAAGTACAAATGCTTGATTGCTGTATGTCGGGTTCATGCATTTTTGACTTCTCTAATTGTAGAGAAGCAGCATGGCTCAGTGGTAAGAGCCTGGGCTTCGGAGTCAGAGGTCACGGGTCCGACTCCCTGCTCTGCCACTCGGCAGCTGTGTGTGACTGTGGGCGAGTCACTTAATTTCTCTGTGCCTCAGTTACCTCATCTGTAAAATGGGGATTAAAACTGTGAGCCCCACGTGGGACAACCTGATTACCCTGTCTCTCCCCCAGCGCTTAGAACAGTGCTCTGCACATAGTAAGCGCTTAACAAATACCAACATTGTTATTAAATATTTTGATGTTTGTCTCCCCCGTTGGAAAGCAACATCCCTGTGGGCATAGTACAGTGCGCCTCACCAAATGAGTGAGTGGGTAATGCTATTACTTGTCTTATGCTGTCGAGTGGTCGCTGACCCATAGTGACACCAGGGACACGTGTCTCCCAGAATGCCCCACCTCCATCGGCAGTCATTCCGATAGTGGATCCATAGAGATCTCTGGATAAAAATACAGAAATGGTTTACCATCGCCTCCTTCCGTACAGAAAAGTTGAGTCTCCTCCCTCGAATCTCTCCCGTGCTGCTGCTGCCCTGGCTTGCAGCTGATTGCCTTCCACTAGCTAACCACTGGCCGAGCAAGGAATGGAATGGGTAGGCCTCTCTGCTTGACTCTTCCTCCCGTAGTCGAGACCGGTAGAGGACTGGACACTCTCCAGGTGCGACCCTGAGAGGACAGTGTTATTACTCTTATTACTGTTACTGTTACTGAAGCGATTTGCCCAAGGCCACAAAGCAGATCACTGGCTGAAGTGGGATTAGGACACAGGTTTCCTGAAGCAGCACAGGTTTAGAGACGCAGCGTGGTTCAGTGGAAAGAGCATGGGGCTTGGGAGTCAGTGGTCATGAGTTCGAATCCCGGCTCCGCCGCCTGTCAACTGTGTGACCGTGGGCAAGTCACGTAACTTCTCCATGCCTCAGTTACCTCATCTGTAAAATGGGGATGACGACTGTGAGCCCTACGTGGGACAACCTGATGACCTAGTATCTACCCCAGTGCTTAGAACAGTGCTTGGCACATAGCGCTTAACAGATACTAACATTATTATTATTCCCATTCCATGCTCTCCCCACTCCAATCTGTACTTCACTCTGCTGCCCAGATCATTTTTCTACAAAAAGTTCAGTCCCTATCTCGTCAAACAATCAAGGGTGTTTATTGAATGCTTACTAGGTGCAGAGCACTGTATTAAGAATTTGGGAAAGTACAGTATAGCAATATGATAGATACATTCCCTGCCTACCACGAGCTTAGAGTCTAGAGGAGGAGACTGACATTAATACAAATAAATTATGGTTTATGTACACTCCTCAAGGACCTCCATTGGTTCCCCATCCACCTCCCCATTTAGAGCTCCCTCCAAGAGGCCTTCCCAGACTGAGCTTCCCCTTTTCCCTCTGCTCCCTCTGCTCCACGTCTACCCCCCCTTCACCTCCCCTCAGCTAAGCCCTCCTTTCCCCCCTTTCCCTCTGCTCCTCCTCCTCTCCCTTCCCCTCCCCTCAGCACTGTGCTCGTCTGCTCAACTGTATATATTTTCATTACCCTACTTATTTTGTTGATGAGATGTACCTCACCTTGATTCTATTTATTGCTATTGTTTTAATGAGGTGTTCATCCCCTTGATTCTATTTATTGCTACGGTTTTTGTCCGTCTCCCCCGAGTAGACCGTAAGCCCGTCAAAGGGCAGGGACTGTCTCTATCTGTTACCGATGTGTCCATTCCAAGTGCTTAGTACAGTGCTCTGCACATAGTAAGCGCTCAATAAAGACTATTGAATGAATGAATCAATCAATTAAGCAGAAAGTCCTTAGCACACTGGCTTTAAAGCACTCAATCAGCTTGCCCCCTCCTGCCTCACCTTGTTGATTTCCTACTTCAACCCTCTCCAAAGCCAAATTACTTCGCTGTGCCTCATTCTCATCTGTCTCGCCACCAACCCCTTGCCCATGACCTTTCAATAGACTGGAATTCTCTCTCCTTTGGTGTGCTGCAGACCAATACTCTCCCCTCCTTCGAAGCCACGTTAAAAACTCATCTTTAACAGGAGGCCTTCCCCGACTAGCCCCTCTTTTCCTTTACTCCCTGTCTCTTCTGTGTTGCCTACGCTTTTGGATCTGTACCCTTTAAGCACTTAATATTCATGCCACCCACAACTCCACAGCACATATGTACAAAACTAATTTATTTATAGTAGTGTCTTCCTCCCCCGCTCTACTCTAAGCCCCTTGTGAGCAGGGATCTGTCTACCAACTCTTGTACTGTACTCTTCCAAGCACTTAGTGTAATGCTCTGCGCAGTAAGCGCTCAGTAAATACCATTTGTTGGTGGAATGATTGATTGATTGCCACTATGTCAGATTGCTACCTCCCTCGAGCATGCAGAGCGTGCAGGGGACAAGCAGCATGGTCTAATGGAAAGAGCGCCGTGTAGGAGTCGGAGGACCTGGGTTCCGATCCCAGCTCTGCTGTTTTCCAGCTGCGTCACCCGGGGCGAGTCACTTCACTTCGTGGCTCGGGGGAAAGAGCCCGGGCTTGGGAGTCAGAGGTCATGGGTTCGGATCCCGGCTCTGCCACTTGTCAGCTGTGTGACGGGGGGCAGGTCACTTAACTTCGCTGGGCCTCACTTACCTCATCTGTAAAATGGGGATTAAGACTGTGAGCCCCACGTGGGACAACCAGATTCCCCTGTGTCTACCCCGGCGCTTAGAACGGTGCTCTGCACATAGTAAGCGCTTAACAAATACCAACATTATTATTATTCTCTGTGCCTCTGTATCCTCATCTTCGAACCGAGAATTCGCTACCCGTTCTCCTTCCCCATTACACTTTGAGCCCCCTGAGGGACGGGGACTGTGGCCGACCGGGTTATCTTGTATCTCTTCCAGGGTTTAGTTCGGGGTTTGGCACATAGGAAGCTCTTCAATATCGGTTATTGTTATTGTTTCTCTCGGTATGAAAAGTAGGGGATTGCATTCACTACACCCACGCTGAGCTCTTCCACCATCTGCCTCTTCTTCCCCAAACCCACCACTCTCCCAGAACACGCTGCTTGCGGACTGTCGAGCCTAAGGGGGCTTGAGGCTGAGGGGTTTCCCCGTGGCATATTGTCAGAGTACCAGCCCCTCCGTCAAAGCTCTCCTTTCCCTGGCAGGGGCAAAGGGAGGTTTCTTCCTGTTCTTGCCCACCCCCCCCCCCACCATAAAAAACTTTCCCTCGTTTCCCCTGAGGGAGGAACCAAATAGTGGCTTCGAGGAGAGTGTGGCTTGTGCCAGGTGGCAGTATAGAAACAGGAAGCTTTTATGCCTCGGGACATAGCACTGAATAAACCATAAAAAGCCGACTAGAGCTCCTAAGCTCCTCCCTAGCCATCTACAGTCTGTCTGTCTCCACGTCCTTGTTTAGATGGGGGAGTTACCCGCAGTCCTGGGGAAAGTAAACCCTGGGTTTTGGGTTCTCAGAGTTCTGCTGTTTTAGCCATTTTTTTTTTAAGGAATGTACATTAGGCAACTGTTACTCAGCATATTTTATGGTATTTTGCCTTGGTTTGAATATATAAAGACACTAAGCTGTTTAATTCAGCACTTTTTCTGCATAGTCCAAAGGCATAACTCAGTTTGATTTCAGCTGCGTGGAACGAGAGCATGGGAAAGCCGTGGCAGTTTGGGTAATTTAAGCTTTGTTTGCTACAGACACAGAGACTTCAGCCGCGGTATCAACATTCATCCAGTAAGTCAGTCGAATTCCTTAGCTCTGGTATGGAGTGCCGTCCCTGCCTCTCTTAGGGAGCTCTGACAGCTACCTGTACTCGACTGACAAGTTGCTGTAATCCCTCTGTCATGTTCCCTACACTTTCCAGAAATGTTATCTACTTCCTTTCTGAGATGTCACCTACAGTCATTCGAAAAGATATCCGAGTTGTTCTTCGATGTTACTTAGACGTCTTATCTAACTTCGGTTGGCACCGGGACTCCATACCCGTGGAGACCAACTTGATTTTTCTGCAATTTACCATTAACCCGTGAATCTCTCACTAACTTCTCCCTGAAGGGGTTTCTTGTTTAAAGTCCTCCAATCGGGGGAGACCAACTGGCTTAATGCCGGAGCCCGGCCTCCTTGCGAGGGTTTTGTTGGGGGTTTTTCAGGGGGTTTTTAGGGGTGTTTGTTTAGCGTTTTCTATATGCCCGGCACTGTACTGGACTAGAAATAAGCTAATCTGGTTGGACCCGGTCCCTGTTCCACATGGGGCTGACAGTCTTGGTCCCCATTTTACAGATGGGGCAGCTGAGGCACTGAGAAGTGAAGTGACTTGCCCAAGGTCACACAACAGACAAGTGGCGGAGCCGGGAAAGTGGAATTAGCAAGGAAAAAGGGCCTCTGGGAACTCTCTTTGGTTCCCTATTTTGATCTAGGTTTGGCCAGATGGGGCTGATGTCTTTCCCTTAGCAAAGAGGGTTAATGAGAAGAGCCTCTTCTTTGCCTTTTAAAGGCTCCTGGACAAATGGAAGCCCAGGATTGAACAGAGAGGGTGCGCTGTGGGCATCCCCCCCCCCCCCCCCCCCGCCGCTCAGGGAAAAGAGAGGACCAGGGAAATACTGAGGCGTCCACTTCCTGGCCAATTTCTCCTTGGTGCCTCTCACATACAGAGCTCACAGAGTCCCCAGGAAAGAGGAGAGCACCCTAGCAATACCAAACCGCTCTGGACCTCCCCGGCCCTTGAGGAAGCCAACACCGCGTCCTTCACAACAGGATGATCTATTTTTTTCCCAGAAGCACATCCTCCTGTAAAGTGAGGAAGACCCAAGATGCCAACTTCTGCTTCCTTAACTCTTCCTGCCCTCAAGGCCACCTCCTAGAGGGCGGGAGCTGGCCTGTCCACGGTTCGGGGAGTTTGTCGTTTGCAGCGTCTGCTGCTGTTTTTGCTTCGGCTACCTCGACTCACAATCCTTAAGAAACGTGGTTTTGAAAAGGGTTGCTCTTTTCCTGTTGATCGTGCGCCTTGCCGATCTACCTGCAGGAATTGACTCTCCGTTTCCAGCTGGAATCCAGCATCGTCTGGGGCTTTGTTTTACCGGTACCCTCAAAAAGTGTCCTCTACCCTCCTTGCAGCCTGCTTTTCAATTTTAGCTCAACTTAGAGCAGCTTTTTGGATATCCTGCTCTCACCCAGTCCTCGCGTATCCCATCCAGCGGAGCTGTTTCGTGGCGAGCGTAGCTTCGTTCCGGAACTTCACTGGACGTGATCCTGCCTTGCCAATAGATGCTGAGTATGACCTGGGAGTTACACCGGTGGAGCTGCTCGAGAAGCAGCGTGATCTAGTGGGAAGAGCGCAGGCCTAATCCCAGCTCCACCACGTGTCTGCTGCGTGACCGTGGGCAACTCACTTAACTTCTCTGTGACTCGTTTACCTCATCTGTAAAATGGGGATAAAAGCTGAGAGCCCTATGTGGGACCTGGACTGTGTCCAACCTGATTGGCTTATATCTGCCCCAACGTTTAAGACAGTGCCTGGCACATAGTAAGCGCTTAAAAAAATCACCACTAAAAAATCCAACACTGCTCAAGGGGTCTTTGGGGAGTCCTGGTCTCCTGGCCATAGAGAAGATTGGGCGGGACTACGGCTCCGTAGACCTTTAGCCTGCCCTGGACTCTGAAACCGTACAGCCCCGCCTTTTATTCGATAGCATCCCAAAAGAAGTGCTGGCCTTCTCCATTTGTTTTTCTATTTCCTTGTCTGCAATTGCATCGTTGGTCAGGATGCTGCCCGATCTCCCTCCTCCCCAACATGCCGGTCGAGACCCAGGGCACAGAGACTGGCAGGGGGCCCATGAGTGGGGTTCTGGCTGCCCCTGCAACTCTGACGTTAGGTCTCCTTGGCTCTGCGGTTCTCCCCATGTGGTAGAGCACATGAGAAAGAAGCGGCATGATGTAGTGGATAGAGCGCAGGCCTAAGAGTCAGAAGATTGTGGGTTCCCTTCCCGGCTCCGTCACACGTCTGCCACGTGACCTCGGGTGGGTCACTTGCCTTCTCTGTGTCTCAGTTACCTCATCTGTAAAATGGGGATTGAGAACCTGAGCCCCATGTGGGACAGGGACTGTGTCCACCCCAATTTGCTTGTCTCCACCCCAGTGCTTCGTACAGTGCCCGGCCCACAGTAAGCGCTGAGCAAATACCACAGTTATTTATTATCACTCATCCCCCCCCACCCCCACCCAGGGTTAGCATACGCTGTTGTTCATGGAACTTTTAAATGCATCACCATCATCATGATAGTGTTCGTTAAGCACTTTGTGCCGGGCACTGTACTAAGCCCTGGAGTAGATACAAGATAATCCGGTTGGACACAGTCCGTGTCCCACTTGGAGTTCACAGTCTTCAGCCCCATTTTACAGATGAGGAAACAGAGGCACAGAGAAATTAACTGACTTGCCCAAGGTCACACAGCCGACAAGAGACAAAACCAGGATTAGAATCCAGATCCTACTGATTTCCGGGCCTGAGCTGAATACATTAGGCCATGCTGCTTCTCGCGCTGCTTACTGTGTGCCGAACACTATACTGACCGATGAGGAAGGTACAGTCAGTTCATTAATCGATGGTCTTTACTGACTGCTTACCGTGTGTGTGCAGAGCTCTGTACTAAGCACTTGAGAGAGTACACTATTATAACAGAGTCGGTAGACATGTTCCCTGCCCACAACAAGCTTACAAGACATTTAGGTTCCTGTTCCACATGGGGATCCCAATCTAAGGAAGGAAGGGAGAAGCTGCCAACTGTTCTGATTGAATTCATTATTGGTTAGTTTCAGAGGAGGTCTTTCAGAAGCAGTCTGGCCCCTCTCAGGGGACAAAGCAGATAGATGTGTGTGGGTAACCTCCATTTTGGGAGACGAGCAGGTAAAGGAGAAGGCCACCCAGCAGCCTCGGCCTCCTCTGATGGAGATTTTCCCCCTCAGGCCTGGGATTCCCTTTGTGCCTCAATAGTGCCATCATGTCTATTGACGAGAGGCTGGGTTTTTGGAGTCAGAGGACGTGGGTTCTGATACTGGCTCTGCCACTTGTCTGCCGGAAGACCTTGGGCAAGTCACTTCACTTCTCTGTGCCTCAGTTCCCTCATCTGTAAAATGAGGATTGAGACTGTGAGCCCCACATGGGACCGCCTGATTACCCATAGTAAGCACTTAACAAATACCATAATCATTATTATTATTATTATTATCCCTGTCACTTAGCACATCTATTCAGTGCCAGCTTTGGGCAGGGCCCGGTCCTGGGCTCTGCGGCCACTGTGAAACCGAAGGACCGTCAAGTAAACAAGGTGTCAGGTCTTCCAGCTCAGTCCCGTCGGCCCGGTGTCCCTCCCCACCTCGGCTCAGCCCCTCTTGGCCTGAAATGCTGCCTCCCGTTTCCCCTTGGAAATCCTGGATTAGGCTGTGCATAATATTATTATTATTACCCGCCCTCTCATTTCGGGCATTTGATAGTTTGTGTCGGAGTCATGCAGCAAATGAGATTCCGTGAGGGGAACCAGAGTGGGCTGTGGAGCGGGAGCTTAAAACTTGAATTTTGGGGTCTCACTTCCTGGGCGGTAGAGGGAATTCCTATCGCCAGTCTCCCGGATTCCACCAGTTCGTAATCTAAGATCTGTGGGTGCCGCCGCTGCGGTCACACCATCCATCAGCCTGTACAGCCCCGTGTTCAGTCTCCAGCAGGGCCCCCCAAGGATTCCCAGAGGAACCAGCGGTGACTGTTCACCAATTAAAATCTTCATCTTGCATCCCGTTCTGTTTTCCAGTGTGTTTAACGAGCCCCAGAACCTTCAACAAATTAAAAAAATATAATCTCCAAAATAATTTAGCAGACGCAAGACCCCTCCTCTTTTTCTGTCCCATTCATCGATCATATTTACTGAGTGCCTACCGTGTGCGTATCATTATACCGAGCGCTTGGGAGAGTACGGTATAATATAACAGACACATTCCCCGTCCATTCGAGATTTCAAATGTCCGTGTCTTTGGAGGAAGGGTGAAGAGGAGAGGTGGGAGAAAGCACAGGGAGGGAGATGGAGACCGGCTGGTCTGAGGGAAATCCAACTCCGTCAGGAGCGGAACCGCGCGCCGTCTCGGCCTCAAGGTGACCCGAGGAGCAGGCTGAGACAGGCCACCCCAGCCCTCTGCCAGGCGTTCTGCAGCCAGGCAAGAAGGGAAATCTTTCTGTCTTTTTTTGCATTTTAGAAAGGTGCCATTGTGTGTCCAAAAAAGAATAAAATAAAAGGAAAACCTTCCCCCCCCCCCCCCAGGTTGTATAGAAACAGAAGGTGCAGCGCCCTCTGGTGTCCACTTTGAGGCCCTGCCTCTGTGGGCCTCCCGAAAATCCAGCACGAAGGAGATGCAGCTATGGAGGGGAGACCCCTTCCCCAAATACCTACGCGAGGAGTAGAAAAAAGGGTCCAACGCCCAGCTTCGCCTGCCTGGATTTTCTCCTTTCCATGTTCTGGGTGCGCTCTGATGCACCTCCCGGTTCCAGCCTGATCTAGGTCTGCAGGGGAGAGCCCAAATAGGAAACACCTCCCTTCCCTTCAAGTCAGGGATGATCCCCGGAGAGGAAGAGAGAACTTCCTCCGGGAGGACGATTCATCTTGGGGCTCTGTCTTCTAGCTGGCCAGAAGGAGATGCCGGTTCCAGCACTCTGGCACCTGGACTGATGATGATGCTGGGGGCATTTGGCCCGTCGATGGGCGGGGATGGTCCCCGTTGCCCAATTGTACGTTCCGACCGCTCAGTACGGTGCTCTGCACGTAGTAAGTGCTCAATAAATGCTCTTGAATGAATTTGTTAAGCTCTTACTATGTGTCCATCACTGTTCTAAGCACCGGGGTAGATAGAAGCTAATCAATCTTCTGTCCCACATGGGGACCGCAGTCTTAAGCCCCGTTTTACAGATGAGGAAACCGAGGCCTAAAGAAGTGAAGCGGCTTGCCCCAAATCACACAACAGACTCGCGGCAGAGCTGGGATTAGAACCCAGGTCCTTCGGACTCCCAGGCCTGTGCCCTGTCCCCTAAGCCACGCTGCTTCTCACTGACCTTTCAAGTGCTCCAGTGCTGTAGTCCGATTTTTGTACATGTGCATATTTTTATTTCTGTGTTATTCGTCTATAGCTCCACGTTCAATTGTTTGTTCGCTTGCTTCTTCCTGTTGGGTTGTACTGTTTCCTGCTTCATTTTTGTTCTTTCATTATTGCAAGCTCGAAGTGGGCAGGGGAGGCGTCTGCCTACTCTGTTGTACCGACCTCTCCCGGGCACTCAGTACTGCGCTCAATAATAATGCCATTAATGCTGTTGATGATGCTGATTAGATATAAGCTGATCGGGTCAGGGAAAAGGTAATGATAATAATGATGATGGTATTTGTTAAGCGCTTACTAGGTGCTGAGCACTGTTCTAAGCGCTGGGGGAGACACGGAGTAATCAGGTTGTCCCACGTGGGGCGCGCACACACTTTTAATCCCCATTTTCCAGATGAGGGAACCGAGGCACGGAGAAGTGAAGCGACCCGCCCACGGTCACACAGCTGACAAGCGGCAGAGCCGGGAGTCGAACTCCTGACCTCTGACTCCGAAGCCCAGGCTCTTTCCACTGAGCCACGCTGCTTCTGGCTACAGTGGTATTCTCCCAAGTGTTTGAAGTACCTTATCCTCGTTTGGTGCTCAGTAAATGTCAGTGATTGAATGACTGAGGGTTACAATTTTCCACACAAGCCAAGGCTACCTCCACCACCTAAGCTCAAGTGTGAGAGGCCCTCAGCCCCACACCTGTTAAATGACAACCTTTGGGATGAGGGAGGGGGACAAAAAGACTTGGAGGGGATTTGAAGCGGGGGGGGGGGGGGTTCCCTCAATCAGTGGGATTTGTTGAACACCTGCTGTGGGCAGAGCTCTGTACTAGGCGCTCTACGGTACAGTAGAGTTGGTAGACATGATCCTTGCCCTCAAGATGCCTGTGGACTAGAGGGGAAGCTTACATTTTTCATTCATTCAATAGTATTTATTGAGCGCTTACTATGTGCAGAGCACTGTACTAAGCGCTTGGGATGAACAAGTCGGCAACAGATAGAGACAGTCCCTGCCGTTTGACGGGCTTACAGTCTAATCGGGGGAGACGGACAGACAAGAACAATGGCACTAAACAGCGTCAAGGGGGGACTTTGCAGTCGAGAGGGGGACTTTACAGTGTAGTGGGGGAAACTTAGAGTCTGAAGGGGGACGTTACAGTCTAGTGGGAGAAACACAGTCTAAAGGGGGAGGGTACAGTTTTAGGGGAGGAAACTTACAGTCTAAAGGGGGATGTGACAGTCTAGAGGGGGAGCTTACAGGAAGCAGCGTGGCTCAGTGGAAAGAGCCCGGGCTTGGGAGTCAGAGATCATGGGTTCGAATCCCGGCTCTGCCACTTGTCAGCTGTGTGACTGTGGGCAAGTCACTTCACTTCTCGGCGCCTCAGCGACCTCATCTGTAAAATGGGGACGAAGACTGTGAGCCCTACTTGGGACAACCTGATGACCCTGTATCTACCCCAGCGCTTAGAACAGTGCTCTGCACATAGTAAGCGCTTAACAAATACCAACATTATTATTATTAAGTTAGAAGGGGGCCTTACGGTCTAGTGGAATTCACTTGCAAGGGTGAAATACGAACACTTCTTTGTTGTCTCTGCCATGCCCGAGAGTCTCTGAGATGAAAGGGCAAGCGTTCTGAGAGAAGAGGCCCCCGTTTCTTGCTTTCCTTTTGCCTTCAAGGATTTCACCAGGAAAAAAGTCTTTGCTCTTTCCTTAGCTCCGTGGAGGCAAGAGATCTGAGTGCCGATTACATCCAGTCGCCGACTTGCTCTCCATTTTCTCATTCATTCCATTGCCGTGTGACTTTTGTAAATCGCCGCCCTCTCTGGTGCCAGAGCACCGACACCATCACTTTAGCAGATTGGGGGTCGGGGAGAGGGCTCTGCTCAGAACAGAGGCGGTTGATACATTCCAAGCGCTTAGTACAGTGCTCTGCACATAGTAAGGGCTCAATAGATTCTATTGAATAAGGCTGGAACATTGCAAAAAAGCAGCAGTAAGTCTTCCGCCACCAAGCTCCCCCTACCCTCCAACCCCTTATCTGGATGATAGAGAAGCAGCGTGGCTTAGTGCAAAGAGCCTGGGCTTGGGAGTCAGAGGTCGTGGGTTCTAATCCCGGCTCCGCCACTTGTCTGCTTTGTGACCTTGGGCAAGTCACTTAACTTCTCGGTGCCTCAGCCACCTCATCAGCAAAAATGGGGATTAAAAAATGTGAGCCCCCCGTGGAACAATCTGATTATCCTGTATCTACCCCAGCGCTTAGAACAGTGCTCTGCACATAGTAAGCGCTTAACAAATACCATAATTATTATGATCGATCTTTTCTACTGCATCAGCCTCCTCACTGATCTCCTTGCCTCCAGTCTCTCCCCAATCCAGAACAGACTTCATTCAGCTTCTCGGGTTATCCTCTAGATTGTAATCTATATTATATATTATAATAATGAGTGACCAGAACAAGGTGATGGCTGTTTGGACTGAAAGGAAGGGGCAGATCTGGGAAATAATCTGGGGGAAATATATAGGATTTATCCGCAGACCGAATGTGATAGCTGAGAGAGCAGGAGACGAGGACATTGCCGAGGTTGTGCGATGATGGTGTTGTCATTTGTTTTGGGAAAGTTAGGTGGAGAGGAGGACTTGGGAGGGAACATAAAGAGTTCAGTTTCTGAACTGTTCAGTTTGAAGTCCTTGTGGAACATCTACACCGACTAAAAGTCTGTCACCTTTGCACTTCGGTCTGTACCCCTTAAGCATTTTGATTTTCATCCCACCCCAGACGGCCCTTACATTCGTACCCAACCGTTACTTGGGTTTTTTTGGTGATCTTTGTTAAGCACTTACTATGTGCAAAGCACTGCTCTAAGCTTGGGTGGATACAAGGTGATCAGGTTGCCCCACGTGGGGCTCACAGTTTTTAATCCCCATTTTACAGATGAGGTAACTGAGGCACAGAGAAGTTAAGTGACTTCCCCAAAGTCACAGAGCTGGCAAGCGAGGGATCCGGGATTCGAACCCATGACCTCTGACTCCCAAGCCCGGGCTCTTTCCACTGAGCCATGCTGCATCTCTTAATACTTAATGCCTGTCACCCTCTCTAGGCTGTAAACTCCCTGTGGGCAGGATCGTGTCTACCTAATCTGCTGTATTATACTCTCAGTACTTTGTACAGTCTTTGACACATTAGTAAGTGCTTCTCAAATACAATATTATTACTCTCCCAAGCTCAGCACACAATAAGTGTTCAAAAAAAGAACACTGATTGATCAGTTGCATTCTAATCCCAGCTATGCCGCTTGACAGCTGCGTGACCTTGGGCAAGTCATTTAACTTTCTGTTACCTCCTCTATAAAATGGGAATTAAGACTGTGAGCCCCATGTGACACGTGGACTATGTCCAAACTCGTTATCTTTTGTGTACCCCAGCATTTAGTATAGTGCTTGGCACATAGTAAGCACTTAATTGCCATTTAAAACAACTGAAAGAGGAAATTCAGGAGAACAGACAGGGAGAGAAGTTGAGAGGTCGGGATTAGCAAGATAGAGTTAGGGATCATCTGCTTAGCAGTGGAATCGAGCTCTGGCATCTCTGAAGGCGTGAGCATAAAGTGAGAAGGCTGGGAACCAGATTACGGCCAGCACAATAAACTGAGAAAGAGCAGTCTGCCGGGTAAGAGGCAAAATCAGGCGGAAACCGTGTAGATTCTGGCCTAGAATGCCCTCCCTCCTCACATCCAACAGATACTTACTTTTCTTACGCTTCAAAGCCTTATTAAGGGCATATATCCTCCAGAAGGCCTTCCCTGACTAAGCCCCGCCTTTCATCTTCTCCCATTCCCTTTTGCATCACCCTGATTTGCTCCCTTTGTTCTTCTCCCCTCCCAGCCCTGCAGCACTGAAGTACATATCTGTAAATTTTTTATTTATTTATATTAATGGGTGTGTCCCCAGCTAGACTGTAAGCTCACTGTGGGCAGGGAATGTGTCTGTTTATTGTTGGATTGTACTCTCTCAAGCACTTAGTACAGTGCCCTGCACACAGCAAGCACTCGATAAATGTGATTAAAGGAATGAATGAATGAACAAAACCTAGAATCGCAAGCCTTTCGTGGGGAGGGTGTGGTCTTTGGCGTCAGAGGAGAGTTGGAGGTCAGCGGTGACCTCGGAGATTACGGCATCAGCGGACTGAAAGTGGTGGAAATCAGATTGTAGTGGGACAAGAAGAGAGTTGGGAGAGAGGAAGCAGAGGTATTGTGTGTATACAAATTCATTAGGAGTCTTTGGTCCTGAATGAGAGCGAGGTAATGGGACATTAGCTGGAAGGAGAAGTGGAAAGGGAGAAGGCCCGTGGCCTGGTGGAGAGAACTGAGACCTGGAGGTCAGAGGACCTGGGTTCTAATCCCTGCTCTGCCACTTGCCCGCTGTGTGACCTTGAGCAAATCGCTTCACTGTGCCTCAGTTTCTTCATCTGTGAAATGGTAATTCAGTACCGTATTCCCTCCTCCCCTCCCAGGGTCGCACCTGCACAGTTACCAGTACTCTACCAGTCTCGACTACAGGAGGGAGAGTCAAGCAGAGGCCTGTCCATTCCATTCCAACCTTGGGCAGTGACTAGCAAGTGGAAGGCCATCTGCTACAAGTCAAAACTATCCTACGCTGGGCAGCAGCAGCATGGGAGAGAGTCGATGGAGGAGATTCAAGTTGACTGCACAGAAGGAGGCAGTGATAAATCACTTCTGTATTTTTACCAAGAAAACTCTTTGGACACACTACCAGAACCATCGTAGATGGAGGTGGAGAATTCTGAGAGAGATGTGTCCGTGGAGTTGCTGTGAGTCGGAGACAACTCGACAGCATAAGACAAGACAGAACTCACCTCTACTTAGTCTGTGAGCCCCGTATGGGACAGGGACTGCGTTTAGCCTGATTTTCTTAAATCTACCCCAGCTCTTATTATAGTTTTGGCATATAGTAAACGCTTAACAAATATCCCGAGTATTCATTTTAGTCCGGGAGAGAGGAACGTATTTGAAGGCAGAGAGGAAGAAGTCATCAGTGAGTGAATGAAGTGGCAGTTAGAGAGAGAAGAAGTAGAATGAAGACTGTGATTAGACTTTGTCCAACATGATTAGCTTGTATCTAGCCCAGCGCTTACTATAGTGCCTGGTACATATTAACCGCTTAACAATTAACCTTAAAAAAAGAAAGAAAAAGCTTGCAGTCTAGAGGAGATACGGGTAGTCAAAGTTTCTGTTCGGTGCACACATATGGGTAGCCGTGGGAGGTTTTTGTTGGAGGTTTTTGTTAAACTCGATCCCCTCAAGTGGTTTGTTTGGAAATTATTTTTTGCTAATAGTGGTGATGATTGAGATGACTGTTCTTGGTTTGCCAAGTTGATGCTTCCGACGGTAAGATCCCGCCAGTCTGTGCCAGCGGAACTGAAAAGCCAGGCTGATGCCGCCTCCCACGCTATCTGCAGTTTACTAATGGGTTCGTTCCCCACCGGGCCTGTCTTTGAATATGTCTCCTGACACCCTAATCTTCACAGAGCATTTCCTTCAACCCTTCTCCTGATTGCTTCTGTCCAAGCTGGTCTGCCCCTGCCATGCTGCTCTGTCTCTAAATCATTGTTTCCTGGTCTCGGGCTGTGCGTGCTCCATTCAGCAACTGCTTGGGTTTTCTGCCTCCACCCGTTCTCCATACGTACGCTCCCCAGCGACACTATGCCAGTCAGTCAGTCGATGGTATTTATTGAGCGCTTACTCTGGGCAGAGCATTCTAATAATAATCAATAATAATTATAGTATTTGTTTAGCGCTTACTATGTGCCAGGAGTTAGGGTGGATACAAGCAAATCAAGCTGGACACAGTCCGTGTCCCACCTGGGGCTCAAAGTCTTTTTACAGATGAGGTAACTGAGGCACAGGGAGTTAAGTGACTTGCACAAGGCCACTTAGCAGACAAGTGGCGGAGCCAGGAGTGGAACCTATGACCTTCTGACTCCCTGGCCCGTATTCTATCCACTATGCCAGTATTAAGCGTTTGGGAGAGTACAATATAACAATATAGCAGGCACGTTCCCTGCCCACACCGAGCTTACAGTCAGTTGCTGTCAGTGCCTCTGCTGAGCTGACTCAATTCCGGACTCCATTTCCCCTGTAGATTGTAAGGTCCTTGTGGGCCAGATCACATCTAGGAACTCGGTTGTGTTGTGCTTTCCCATGACTTAACATGTCGTGGATGACGTGATATGACGGTGGGTGCTCAACAATACCGTTGATCGACTGATTCCAGCGCCTCAGGTCCGATGTTCCTGTCCTGCCCATTTGATGTTAAGTGTAGCTCGAAGATAATGCTGAAAAGAAATGCCACCAAAACCGGCCCGGTTGTCATAGCTTTATAAAATGTTGGACAGCCTCTGTCCTCTCCTAAGCTCTTAGTGAAGTGCTTTGCACACAGTAAGGACTCGTTAAATACCATTGATGATGATAACACACATCCAAGCACTTGCTGAGAATGCTTTTCTGTATTTTTCTCCTCCCGGGGGTGAGATTGACTGACTCCGGGGAGTTCATTATAATGCTCTTTCTCTCTGGGTAGAAATCCTTCTTTGGCCTTACCAGGGCGGTGGCATTAGAATTGTTCTAGGGGCTAGAAGTAGTTTAGATGGGGACCCCGGAACGTCTTTAGTGATAAGTAGAGCCTTTAGTTTGGTGGCAATCAGCGTATCCTTGGATCTCTTCCTCTATGAAGTCCCACCATGGCCCACTGTACCTTCATCTCACCTATCTCACCGCTAACCCCTTGCTCACATCCTTCCCTCTAGCCTGGAATTGCTACCCATATCACATACAACACACAATCACTCTCCCCACCTTCAAATCCTTATTCTAATCACATCTCCTCCAAGGTAATAATAATAATCATGGTACTTGTTAAGCGCTTACTATGTGCCAGGCACCGTTCTAAGCGCTGGAGAAGATATAAATTAATCTGGTTGGACACAGTCCCCGTCTCACATTGGGCTCATACTCCTAATCCCTATTTTTTACAGGTGACGTATCTGAAGTCCAGAGAAGTGAAGTGATTTGTCCTAGGTCACACAGAAGACAAGTGGTGGAACTGGGATTAGAACCCGTGACCTTCGGAGTCCCAGGCCCATGCTCTATCCGTTTCACCATGCTGTTTTCCGGACTAAGCCCTCATTTCCCCTACTCCCTCCCTCCCTCCCTCCCTCCCGTGTCCCCCTTGCACTTGGATTTGTGCCCTTCGTTCACCCCACCCTCAAGCCCATAGCATTTATGTGCGTATTTATCATTTATTTTAATGCCTGACTCCCCCTCTAGACGGTAAGATCCTTTTGGGCAGGGAACTTGTCTACTAACTCCATTATAAAGAAAGTACTCTCCCAATTTTTTTTTTTTTTATGGCATGGGTTATGTGCCAGGCACTGTACTAAGTGCTGGAAAACTACAAGCTAATCAGGTTGGCCACAGTCCATGTCCCACCTGGTGCTCACAGTCTAAATTTCCCATTTTATAGACGACATAACTAAAACACAGAGGAGAAGGAGGACAAGCTCCAGGACTTGTCTCTGGGGAGTTTCAGGCATGTCATGTCACCGTTTGGTCAAAACCGAGGTGAGGAACAGCTTGGCCTAGTGGAAGTACCGAGGGCTTGGGAGTCAGAGGATGTGTGTTCTAATCCCGGCTCTAACGATTGCTCGCTCTGTGACCTTGGGCAAGTCACAACTTCTCTGTGCCTTGTTTTCCCCATCTGTAAAATGGGAATTCAATACATGTTCTCCCTCCTGCTTAGGCTGTGAGCCTCATATGGATGGGGGCTGACTAGGTCCAATCAGATTAACGTGTATTTACCCTAGTGCTTAGAATAGTGCTTGACACATAATAAGTGCTTAATAAATACCATTGTTATTATTAAAATCCGGGGGATTCCGACCTTCCAGTCACCCACAACAGCCCCTTTCCAATGTGGGGTCCCAAACTAACAGTGTCCCTTCCCCCCCTCCGGAAGACCCACCCCCTGCAGCCTCAGGACTTCCAAGAAGTCCAATGCTCTAGCCTTTCCCAACAGCAAAATAACGAGCTTGATGATCAATGCCTTCACACGTCACTGATTGGCTTAAGTGGTTTTTGATGGGCTGGTGACTTCCTTTACTTCCTTTCTGATGCTCAAATGTGCCAATTCTTGACCACTCGATTCTTTTGGATTCGAGAGAACAAGCTGAGAAGCTCTAACTAACCTCTTAACAGCAAGGTATTCAGATACTGCTTCTCTTCCAGGAACCCATCCACTGGGTGATATCACAGCTGTTGCCATAGAAATGAGCTATGATGTCAGCATTCCAGGAGTGGAGAAGTCAGCAAAATCAATAAGAGAGCAGGCTTCATCTTCCCTAGGTGCTTAATAGCAATAAAGGAAGGGAAACACTAAATGCACGAGATTTTCTTACCTGAAGATGACTTTGGATCTCTGCTCATTAACCTGAACAGGTTTTTCTTAAGATTGCAGGTAACAACAGATCATGTTTTGGCCTAGTGGATAGAGCATAGGCCTGGGAGTCAGATGGTCATGGGTTCTAGTCCTGACTCCACCACGTGTCTGCTGAGTGACCTAGGACAAGTCACTTTACTCTTCGGTGCCTCGAGTTTATGGGGCGCTAGACTGTGAGCCCAGTGTGGGACAGAGACTGTGTCCAACCCAATTCGCTTGTGTTGCCCCCACCATGTAGTACAGTGCCTGGCACATAGTAAGTGCTTAACGAATACCCCAATCATTATTATTATTATTACTAATGTTACTATTATTATTGTTATTACATCTTTGCCAGAACTAAGTATCTGGGTACGTAGCACACAGTAAGCGCATAATAAATACCACTGATTGATTGATTGATTGATTGATTGATCTAGGGTTGAGTTCTCCTTCCAATACTGACTGACCACCTTGAGTCAAGAATCGAAGTCTTCACTTTAAACTCTTTTCATAAGTGTAATTTCCTGTGGGACTTAATTCCTGATCAAGTCTCCAAAACATGTATCCGAGCTAGGTTAATGGAAGGCCTGAGAGCAGCAAATGATTATTGCTTTGAAGATCCATCAGAAACTGAAAGTTGGCAATCTGTAAGGATGAGTTAATCAAATGCTCCTACTGGGCCCACTCTGCGCAAAGCACTGTCCTAAGCGCTTGGGAGACTACAATAGAATTAATAGACCTGAACAGTGTTCAGAAAGAACTTGCTGTCTATTGGGAGAGATGGAAGTCAGCGGACTTGGGTTTTAATCCTGACTCTGCCACTGACCTGCTGTATGATGTTGGGCAAGTCACTTCACCTCTCTGTGCTTCAGTTACCTCAGCTGTAAAATGGGGATTCAATTCCTGTTCTCCCTCCTACATGGGATGTGAGCTCCATGTGGGACAGAGGCTGTGTCCAACCTGATTAACTTGTATCTCCCCCAGTGCTTAGAACAGTGTTTGGTTGTGAAAGTATTTAGGTGGCATGAAAATGGTGGTATGAAATTGGGGTGTATAAGGGAGAGAGAATAGAAATTAAACAGGAAAGGCCTCCTGGAGGAGATATGATTTCAGAAGGACTCTGAAGATGGGAAAAGTTGTGACTATCAACTCTGCTATATAGTTCTCTCCCAAGTGCTATACAGTACTCTGCACGCTGTAAGGGCTCACTAAATACCAATGATTGATTGATTGATTGATTGATTGATCTGTTGGATATGAAGGGAGAGGGTGGTCCATTCCCGTCAAGAAAAACTCCTGACCGTTGGCGTTATCAACCTCAGTCATCTCTCTCTTACCCATCCCCTCTCTCTACCTTCCAAAATTCTTCTTCCCAAGCTCTCCGTGGCAAGAATCCAGGAGCGGAGAAAGCGTATTGCGGATCTGATCCGTGGCTGGGGATTAGGTGCCGAGAGATCTGTGGAGATATGGGGTGGGGGAGGGAAGAAGGCAGAGTTGAAGGTTGATTTCTGCGCGTTTAGAGAGGGGAGATTGGGTTGGGAATCCAAAGTGGGCAAGATGGCCTCAGAGTCTAGAAAGTGCAGCTCTCTCTGAGAAGGAGAGGATGGTTTTGCCCATAGGGGTGTGAGAGAGCGTGGGCAGGTTAGGAGGTTTGAGGCAGTAGTAATCCAGTAGTAATCCAGCTTCATTAGCCCTTTGAGTGCACAGGTCAAAGAATAATAATAATAATAATAATAATGATAACCATGATCATGGTATTTGTTCAGCACTCCCTAGGAGACACATACCGTTCTAAGCGGTGAGATAAATGCAAGGTAATCATGTTGGACACAGTCCCGGTCCTACTTGGGGCTCACAGTCTTCATCCCCATCTTCGGATGAGGTAACGAGGCCCAGAGAAGTAAAGTGACTTGCCCAATGTCACACAGATTGCAAGTGACGGAACCTGGATTAGAACCCACGTCCTCTGACTCCCAAATCCAAGCTCTTGCCACTAGGCCATGCTGCTTCTCAAATCCCAGGCTCCTCCTGAAAAACACTTAGGTGAGCCTTAGTGACCCTTTCTCCCTGGGTGTCTCGGACTAGGTTGCTCTCCCTGCCTCCCACTCCCCTCGCCAACCCTGAGAATAGCCTGGCCTCGCCTAGGTGACTGTACATCTAAAAATGTCCGACACTAAGCCGAGGGCTGCTGGCGTTTGGAAAAGTGGAAAGGAGAGAAGGACTTAAAAAGCTCGGAGTGCGTCCCCTTTTACGTCTATCCCCACCGTTACAGGAAGCCTGCTCCTCTTCCCCACCGTAAGCCCTCTTCCGGACCTCTTTTTGGCAGGTTCATGGGAATCCACAAGTGGCCACTCACTGATAATGGAATGTATTTTCTGTAACGAGAGTATTGATTGGACACTTGTTGTGTGCAGAGCTCCGTAGTAGGCACTTGGGGAACATTCAATAAAAGGAAAATGTGTGATCCCCTGACCTCAAGGAACTTACCATTGAATGGGGAGAGAGTAGACATAAATTGACAAATATCCCATAGCTGAAAGTGAGAAAATAGGTATGAATGAAATGAAGAGATAATGCGAGATTACGGAGGTGCCCGAGGAGCCCTCTAGACTGTAAACTTGTTGTGGCCAGGGAAAGCGTCTGTTTATTGTTTTATCATATTCTCCCAAGCACTTAATACAGTGCTGTGCGTACGGGAAGTGCTCAATAAATACAATCGAGTGAGTGAATGAATGAATGAGTCCCTCTATCTTCAAACATGCTTGTCTCCCCTCTACTAAAAATGCCTTCTGTGGATCCAGCGGCCCCTCCAACTACTGCCCTATCTCTCTGCTCCCCCTTGTCTTCCGATTCCTCAAACAGAGGGCAGCCAGTACCAATTCCTCTCCTCCCACTCCCTTCTTTCCCCACTACAATCTGATTTCCTGGCCCCATCACTCTACCGACGCCTGCCTTCTGCAAGAGCATCAGTGACCCTGTCTTTGCCCACTCTAACGGGCTCTTGTCTCGTCTTATGTTCCCGAGTCATCTCCCACGCTTAGCGACGCCACGGATAGCTCTCTCCCAGAATACCCCACCTCCATCTGCAATCATTCTGGTAGTGTTTCCACAGAGTTTTCATGGTACAAATACAAAGTGGTTTACCACTGCCTCCTTCTTAGCAGTAAACTTGAGTCTCCGCCCTAACCTCTACTCTCTCCTGATCTTAATCCTTTGTCAGCATTAATTACACCCTTCTGGAAATGCTCTCCAACCTTGGCTTTACTGGCCCAGTCCTGATTACCTTCCCACCTTTCTGGCCACTTCATTTCGGTGTCTTTGGCTCGATCCACTTTTCCCTCTCATCCCCCAGTTGAGGGTATCACTGAAGGGTCTGTGTTCTGTGGACCTTACTCTTCCCGTTTTACACTCCCTTGAGGGCTCATTCATTCCCATGGCTTCAGCTATCATCTCTATCTGGATGTCTCCCAAATTCACCTCTCTAGACCCAGTCTCTTACCTCCTCTGCAATCTCGCATTTCTTCTGGCTCCGGGACATCTTCGTATAAGAAGCAGCAAGGCCTAGTGAAAAAAGCACAGAATCAGAGGACCTGGGTTCTAATTCCTGCTCTGTCACTGCCTACTGTATGACCTTGAGCAAGTCACTTCACTTCTCTGTGTCTCAGTTTCCCCAACTGTAAAATGGAGATTCAATACCTGTTCTGCCTCCTACTTAAACTTTGAGCCCCAAGTGGGTCAAGGAACTGTGTCCGACCTGATTAGCTTGTATTTACCCCAGCGCTTAGAACAGTGCTCGACACATAGTAAGCACTTGACAAATATGATGATGATGATGATGATAATCATGATGCCTTGCTAACATCTTAAACTCAGTATGTCTTAATAATAATAATAATGTTGGTATTTGTTAAGCGCTTACTACGTGCAGAGCACTGTTCTAAGCGCTGGGGTAGATACAGGGGAATCAGATTGTCCCACGTGAGGCTCACAGTCTTAATCCCCATTTTACAGATGAGATAACTGAGGCATAGAAAAGTTAAGTGACTTGTCCACAGTCACACAGCTGACAAGTGGCAGAGCAGGGATTTGAATCCATGACCTCTGACTCCCAAGCCTGTGCTCTTTCCACTGAGCCATGCTTAATCTGAACTCCTCAACTTCCCTCCCAACCTACTCCATCTAAATACATTTGCCATCACAGGCATCACTACTATCATCTTCCCTATCTCTCCGACCCCCGACCTTGCTTTGACGCTTTGCTCTCTTTCAACTCTCACAATGTCTGTCATTAAATCATGCAGGAGTTTCCTCCAACCCCTTCCTCTTTATCAAAATGGCCACCACCCTGGTCCAGGCATTCATCATATCCTGGATGGACTACTTTATTAGCTCCTTCCTTTGATCTGCCTGCCTCCAGCCCTTTCCTTCTCCGGTCTATAATTCACTTTGCTACCTCGATCTTCTTTCTAAATTGCTGTCTGCAAATGTCTCTCCACTACTCCAAAATCTGCTATGGTTGCCTGTTCTCCTCAGCATCAAGCACTTCCCTAGCTCTCTCCCTCTTACTGCACCACACTCTTCTACTACACTCAGGCTCCCTATCTTACCATGCCCCCGTCTCGATTCTCCCCCCTCCTTTTGCTCACACACTTCCTCCTGCCTGGAACTGTCTCCTCCCTTCGAATTCATTCAATCGTTCATTCAGTCGTATTTATTGAGCTCTTACTGTGTGCAGAGCACTGTACCAAGCGCTTGGAATGTACAGTTCGGCAACAGATAGAGACAATCCCTGCCCCACAGTGGGCTCACATTCTAAAAGGGGGAAACAGACAGCAAAACAAAACAAGTAGACGTCAATACCATCAGAATAAAGAAATAGAATCATAGATGTATACACGTCAATAATAAAATAGAGAAATAATATATACAAATATACACAAGTGCTGTGGGGAGGGGAAGGGAGAAGAGCAGAGGGAGGAAGTAGGGGGAATGGGGAGGGGAGGAGGCACAGAGGGAAAGGGAGGGCTCAGTTAGGGAAGGCCTCCTGGAGGAGGTGAGCTCTCAGTAGGGCTTTGAAGAGGGGAAGAGAGTTAGTTTGGCGGATGTGAGGAGGGAGGGCCTTCCGGGACAGCGATAGGATGTGGGCCAGGGGTTGCCGGCGGGACAGGTGAGAATGAGGCACAGTGAGGAGGTGAGCGGCAGAGGAGCGGAGTGTACGAGTTGGGCTGTAGAAGGAGAGAAGGGAGGTGAGATAGGAGGGGGCAAGGAGATGGAGAGCTTTGAAGCCGACACTGAGAAGTTTTTGCTTTATGCGAAGGTTGATAGGCAACCACTGGAGGTTTTCGAGAAGGGGAGTGACATGCCCAGAGCATCAGATCCACCAATTCAAAGCCCTCCTGGCATCCAGAGCATTTCTCTGATTCATTTTTCTTTAACCCAGGTAACATTCTTCTAATAACCTCCTCTACATTAAAGAGCCGTTTCAGCATTTATGGACTTAGTCACTGGTAACTCTTTTGTACATATCAAATGACCCATGATCCTCTGCTTCAAGCGGGACTTCCCTCCTGATGCCTTCAAGGCTCTCCAGCAACTCTTTCCCCGCTCTAACCCATCACTTCTCCTATGCCCATCTGCTCTCGATTCTTCCTCCTCAACCTCCTTACTCGTGCTGTTCCTCAAATCTGGAATTCCATTCCCCCAAAATCCTTCAGAAGGATGTTCCCACCTTCAGACTTCTCCTACAAACCCGCCATCTCCAGTATACTTTTCCCAGTTAATTCACAAAATCCCAGTTGCATCAGGTCATCGCCTGCCTTTAGAGCTTGTATAGTTTATTCCTATCAGCACTCACGAATACAAATATATAATAACAATTCTGGTATTCGTTAAGCGCTTACTGTGTGCCAGGCACTGTACTAAGTGCTGGGGTGGGTATCAAATTAGATTTGATACAGTCCCTGTTCCATATGGGGCTCACAATCTCAATCATATATATGTATATGTATGTATTCATTCACATAATATTTGTATATGAATCTGTATATTCGATGATTTCTTCCACTCTTTCATCCTGAAATGTTTGCACTGTTTTATCCCTATTGTTCCTCCTGCTTCCAGTATCTCTACATTGTTTTTCTTTGGTCCCCAACCTATCAATGAGTTGCATTTAGTTCATTCATTCAGTAGTATTTATTGAGCGCTTATTATGTGCAGAGCACTATACTAAGCGCTTGGAATGGAGAAGCAGCGTGGCTCAGTGGAAAGAGCACGGGCTTTGGAGTCAGGGCTCATGAGTTCGAATCCCAGCTCTGCCACTTGTCGGCTGTGTGACTGTGGGCAAGTCACTTAACTTCTCCGTGCCTCAGTTCCCTCATCTGTAAAATGGGGATTAAGACTGTGAGCCCCACGTGGGACAACCTGATTCCCCTATGTCTACCCCAGCGCTTAGAACAGTGCTCGGCACATAGTAAGCGCTTAACAAATACGAACATTATTATTATTATTATTATTACAATTCGGCAACAGAGACAATCCCTGCCCAATGACGGGCTTACAGTCTAATGGGGGGAGCTCTTACTGAGCGAATATCAGTTCAGTAAGGGCTTGGGAAAGTGCGATACAATAGAGTTCATTCGTTCAGTCGTATTTATTGCGTTCTTCCTGTGTGCACTGCACTGTACTAAGCACTTAGCACGTACTAGAATTGATAGACACATTCCCTGGCTACGAGGAGCTTAACAGCCTGGAGGGAGAGACAGGCAACAAAGTAAATTTCGGTTATGTAGTTAAGGGCTGTGGGGCTGGGCTGAGGGTGGGTGAATATCAAGTGCCTAAAGGGTACAGATACAAGGGCAGAGTTGACACAGAAGGGAGAAGGCGTAGGCAAAATGAGGGTTTAGTCGCGGAAGGCCTCTTGGGAGAGGTGTGATTTGAATAAGGCTCTCAAGGTGGTGAGAATGAAAGTCTGTTGTATGTGAAGGGAGACGGAGCTCCAGACCAGAAGGATGGTGGGGAGAAGGGGTCAGTGATGGAATAGACGAGATCGAGGTACAGTGAGTAGGTTGATGTTGGAGGAGCAAAGCTTGTGGGCTGGGGCCTGATAGAAAATCCGCAAGGTAAGATAGGAGCAGGAAGCTGATTTGAGTTTTTTGAAACCTATAGTAAGGAGTTCCCCACCCCAGGGAAATTGGAATAATCTTGAGGGTAGGAGTCATTCATGCCTTTTACCTCAGCGTGGCTTAGTGGATAGTGCACCGGCCTGGGAGTCAGAAGGACCTGGCTTCTAATTCCGGCTCTGCCACATGTCTGCTGTGTGCCTTAACTTTCACAGTTACCTCATCTGTAAAATGGTGATAAGAGTGTGAGCCCCGTGTGGGACAGCAACTGTGTCCAACCTGATTAACTTGTGTCTACCCCAGTGTTTAGAAAAGTGCTTGGCATAGAGTAAGTGCTTCACAAGTATCGTAATTATTATTATTATTATCAGTGTTTGGCACAAAGTGTTCAAGAGATACACCTACTTGTGCCACTGGGGCAGGAGAGTCTGTCTAGATCCAGTGCTTAAAACAGTGCTTCATACATAATAAGCGCTTAGCAAATGCCATTATTATTATCATTATCATTTGGGCTCAGGACTCTTCTTTCCCAGCAGCTCGAGAGAGTCTAAGGGAGTATCTTTTTCTCTCTTGCTTGGGTTTCTGTGCATCACCCAGGATTCCTAGTGGACCAACAGGGCATTGGTCCGGGAGTCAGAAAGACCTGGGTTCTAGTTCTGGCTCCACCACTTGTCTGCTCTATGACCTTGGGCAAGTCACTTCACTTCTCTGTGTCTCAGTTCCTTCATCTGTAAAATAGGAATTAAGACTGTGAGCCCCATGTGGGACAGGGACTGTGTCCAACCTGATTAGCTTTTCTCTACCCCAGAGCTTCCGACAGTGCCTGGCACATAGTAAGCGCTTAACAAATACTATAAGAAAGCATTGTCTCGCCCCTTAGACCGCAAGCCCCTAGAAGACAGGGTTTGTAAGTTTTTATCCTTCAGTGTGTTTCCCAAACATCTATGTAACACTCAATACAAAGGTTTATTTATTATGGAATTTATTAAGGGCTTACTTGATGTCAAATATTGTGCTAAATACAGAGGCAGATACAAGATTTTCACATCAGGCACAGCCCTTGTAACACCCGGAAACTAAGAGATAGCAAGACCGGGTATCTTATCTCCATTTTGCAGAAGAGTAACTAAAGTAAGGAGAGGTTAAGGGATTTCCCCAAGGCCACATAGCTGTCTTTTGGCAGAGCCGGGTTTAGAATCTGGGTCTCCTGACTTCCGGTCACATGCCTTTTCTACTGGGTCACACTGCCTCCCTACATATGGAACATACTAGTGATTCTGATTCTGTTGGAAAATGAGAAGAACTTTCCATTAACGTGAGCAGGAATTATCCTGCCCCCGAGTTATTGTGACGACGGAGGTTGTGGCCAGCCCCGCCTGTTCACCAGCCCATGAACTTCTGAGATGTCCTTTCCAGCCAGTCCAGAACCAAGACCTCTACAAGTTGCTGTTGCCGCTGCTGAAGTAACCCAGATGGAGATCTAACAGGTTCCAAGCCCTTCCACCTTGAGCCCGGTGTGGGACGGGGCCTGTGCCCAGATCTGATCACCTTGTGTCTACCCCAGCACTTAATGCAGTGCTTGGCGCTTAGTAGGCATTTTACAAGTATCACAGTTATTAGCATCATTATTCCTTCCGACCAACTCACGGCATCACTGAGTGGGAACGGAGCCTGAGCACTTAACAAATGCAATAATAACAATAGCAGCTATAAGTATTATAAGTAATAATAAAGATAATAATAATCATGGAGCAGGGAGGGCTCTTGGGGCAGAGGGGATACAAGCTCTCGGCATGTCCTCGGGCAACAGGTCGTCCCCGGGCACTAACCCAAGGGTGGGAAGACCCCTCCCCACCAAGCACCGAGCAGGAAGCCAACTCTGTCGCTGGGTGCTGAGCCCAGGTGAGGGCCTCGGAGTCCGGGTGGGTGGAAGCCCAGATGAATCGGCCACTTCCAGGTATGTAATTACTGTGAATCAGAGCGTGGCTGGCCTGAGCTGGGGGCTGGGGACCACATGGAGTACTAAGACTCTGAGCTTGTCATGTAAACCACAGTAATATTCCTTCAGAGGAGGTCCATTTGCATACATTATTAATTACCCGGGGAACGGCTCGGCGTTTTCACCGAACTAAGAGGGAATGGCGTATCTGGGGGTTAGGGCTTGATTGGCAGATGAATCACGGTGTTGTAGAACCCACTCTGACTCATTTGCACCGTGCGGGCCAGCACTGGGAGCTGGTCCGTACCCCTCTTTTGGCGGTGGCTGGTCCCCAGGCCAATTGAGTGGAAAAATAAATTATCTGAGGGATTGACTCGAACCTAGTCATTTTGTCAGTTGGAGAATTGATAACCTGACCGCTTGTACAGACCCCACCCAATCAATAACGCCGCTCTATTTTTAACTCCGAGATTAGAGAGTGAGTTTTCTGGAGGGGAAACACCATTTACTTAGTCCCTCAGGCTAGCGCCCACCAAGCTAACCTGTTGCTGGTGATCTGGGCCTTAGCCATCTCCTACAAAAGGTCAGAAAATCTCTTTGGAAAGAGTCTGAAGAGATTGGGTGGAGAAAGGGGTAGCCATTATAATAATGATTGTTATCATTATTATATCTATTAAGTGCTTATTATGTGCCCAGGACTGTGCTGAGTACTAGGGTAAAAAATGGGTAATCAGAGCAGACACAATCCCTGTCCCACCTTGGGACTTTCTGTCTTAAAGTCGAGAGAGCAGGTAACTTATCCCCGTTTTCAATATGCGGCAACTGTGGCCCAGAGAGGTTAACTAACTTACCCAAGGTCACGCAGCAGGCCAGTGGCAGAGCTGGGGCTCGAACCCAAGTTTTCTGACTTCCAGGTCCAGCCTCCACCCCCATCACTGCATACTATGTGCTACTATGTGCATCAGAATGGTATTCTCCGTTTCTCATAAGGCAAACTGATGGTGCTCATTACACTTCGAAACAGCCGCTTGTATATTCAGATGAGTAAAGTATCTTTTGGAAAAGCTCCGGGCTCATCAAAAATGGGAAGGAGCGTGCCCTAGGGAAAGAGTTAGGGCTTGGGAGTTCGAGGACCTGGGTTTTAATCCCACTCTCACCAACTGCCTGCTCTGTGACCTTGGCCAAGTCCCTTAACTTCTCTGTGCCTCAGTTTCCTCATCTATAAATTGGGGATTCAATCACTGTTCTCCCTCCTACTTAGACTGTGAGCCCCATATGAGACAAGGATTGTGTCCGATATGATCAACCTATATCGGTACCCCGGCGCTTAGGTCAGTGTTGGACACATAGCAAGTACTTAGCAAATAACAATATTATTATATAATTAAAATGTGAGCCCCATGTGGAACCTGTGTTGTATGTTCCCCAGCTCATAGTGTAGTGCTTGGCGCATAGTAAATGCTTAACGAAAGCACAACTAACCTTGTAATTTTTATCACACCTCACCCAGTTGGTTCTCCCTTACGTCTAATGAGGAAGGGAGGAGGCGGCGGGGCCAACGCCCCATTTTGCAGAGGGGGAAACTGAGGGAAAGAGCAGCTGAGTTGTTTACAGCCCCAGTTGAATCGGCGGCCCTGCTAGATACGGCCGTGTCTCCCAGCCGGACCCCGGCCTCCTCCCGGTGCCGTGCTGCTCCTATGGTGTCTCTTCTCAGCTGAGGCGCCGTGACTCACGTGGCACCGCTAGGGTCCCAGCTGGGCCAGAAGCCCTCGTCGGCTCGGCCGACAGCCACCGCTGAAATTTACAAGCAGGCTAGCAACTTGGCTGCCGCTGCTGTCCCTGTTTCCATGGCAACAGATGTCAGAGCGACAGAAATGGGGCAGAGGGCTTAAAATCGTCCCGGTGATGGATGGTCCGTCTCCCCCCGCCCCTACGATCCAGCTCCCAGAAACACAGCCAGGGAACCCGGCCTGCTCTTAGGAACCGAGCTGATGGAGCAACCGAGCACGCTGCGGGGAGGGAATGTGTCCGTTTATCGTCGTACTCTCCCAAGCGCTTGGTACAGCGCTCCATAAATACGACTGAATAAATGAATGAATGAATGGTCACTGATGGGCCTTCTAAGCACAGGCCTCCAGACCCTAAACACCAGGCTATCCCTTTTGTGAGCCCCACACCCCGTGTTCTGGTTTCCAGGTCCTCGAGATCGTAGAGGATGTGGCACGGTCCCTTCCGGGAGCGGGGAATCTGTCCCGTTTCCCCCGCACCCCGGCTGCTCCGGACAGCCCGGGTTGGGCTGTTAGTCTTCCGCTCTTCTCCTCAGGCTCAGGCCACAGCCGTTTCCCGGAAGGGAATTTCAGCTACTGCTGCGAAGCCTCATCTACGGCCCCCGGTCCTCCGCAGGCCCCGGGATTAACCTTTCATGCCTCAAAGAGGAAATCACTCCGGCCATCCCCAGGAACTAGTTCATGAGGGATCCCCGTGGGGTGATCGGTGGCAAATTTGGCTCTCAGCTCGTAGCCCCGGGCCCTTGGTAGAGCCAGGAAGGGCCTTGGGGCATCAGGGGAGGCATAAATGAGTCCAGGGAACCACAGAGCAGCTCTTTAAGGTAAGAAAGGTGCTGCCCTCCTCCTGAACTGTTGAGTAGGCCACCTGCTCTAGGAGAACTAGGGTGAGCTCATGGGAGAGAAGGCACTTTCCATTCATTCATTCCATTCATTCAATTGTATTTATTGAGCACTTACTATGTGCAGAGCACTGAGTGCTTGGGAGAGTACAATATAACAATCAAGAGACACACTCCCTACCTGCCATTACCTAGGTTCTGCTCCTCCTGGGACAGGGCTTCAAACCCTGTGAGGGTAGCGCAAATGAACTCCCCTGTGAAGCCCAGGCTCTTGGACTTTCGAGGGTTCCCGTTTACAAGTCCTTTTTTTATAATTTCAAACAAAATGATAACAATTTGGGCATCACGTGCAGTTGTTTTAATAATATATGCTGGAAAAATAGATTTGTTCTACACCAGACCATAGAGCATACATTTTATAACAATTTTTTTTTCATGTAGGTAATTATGGATTTATTTTTGTCAGGGAGGGCCCCCCTCAGCCCGGGGCACTGCACTGCAGCACCTAAAGCTGCTGCATTCATCTGGCCCAGTTTGGGGGAGGAGGGCAGAGATTCCATTTCCTGCAGGGAGGAGATGGGAAGGGGCCTCTCCTGATTCTAGAGAAGACCCTGGCTAGGACCAGTCATTCCATCAGGATTATCTTTGAAATCACTGAAGACCAAGCCTAGGCTCTCCCTCGTAAGGAGGCGACGAGGAGGAGAGTGACCATGAATGAGCGGGAGGGGAAAGCCCGTTTGCTGGGGAGGCCAATGGGTCTGAGGTGGGAGGGGGCCCAAGTGTGATGAGGAGTGCCCTGAAGCGGGAGTAAAACCCAGTCAGGTCTCTGGGATTCCGAATATGGGGAAACAACGGACGCGGTCAAGACTTACCTACTATCAGAGCCAGTTCTGGAAGGTATTCACTCAGGTATAAGTTGGAAGTAGTCTTGTTTATTTTCGCTCCCCCTAAAAGGGCTCCAGCATACCCATGAGATGCAAATAACTAAGGGGTTTCTTTCCCCTCGTTACTGAGGTTTGTCTTCCCCCACCTCCCTGGGCTGACACTAGCACCCATTTCTGCCCCTTAACCCACTGACTGTGGAGTCCCTGGTTCCTGTTTCACCCTTTGGTCCTTTCTCTCCTGGTACAATCAAGAGAATTCCTGACTTCCTGGTAGGGTGTCCAATCGTCCAGTTTTGCTGGTATGGGTATAGAACCGGATGCCTTTTTGGCTTGTATTTTAATTTTCAGTTTCAGCTCTGGGTCTGCAAGGTTCCCACTGCCCTCCCTTCCCCGTATCCCCGCAGATCCCGTTCCCAGGTACTGTGGCTCCGTGCCTGGGTTCTTACGTGTCCGGGAAGGGAACAGAATGGTTCTGGAGCAACTTGAGGTGACTGGGAAGAAAGCTCTAGGTTTGAGGGAACTTGTATGGAATCGAGGCATCGTCTACAAAAATTTCAGATGTATGGTGTCGTATGCGACTCAGGGTCTGTTCGGGGTGGGGGGGGGGGGGCGGTGTCCGTGTTGGGTCACCCCATTTCCTAAGATGATGATGCAGACCTGTTTCTCTTTTGTCCTTTTGCCCTCTCCCCATTCATTCCCTTCCCGCTTCACCTGGAAGACTCCTGCCGTCGTGCCCTTATTCTGCCCTTCCCCTTTTGAGTTTTGCTAAGGGCACTAATTATTAATTGCAGGATAATCATTACCGTATTAACCCCATTGACATGTTAGGTGTCTGTGATGACACCACTTCCCAGGGAAACTCCAGCTTTCCTCTTTATGGGGGAGGGAAGTGAAGTGGGAATGACAGGGGTAACTGGGATGGGGTCCAGATGCAGACCGGAGTCTGCGAAAGCCGAAAGATTCAGAGGATTTTCCTGGAGGGGGCCCAGGAGGAGACTGGGCTTTTTGCCAACGCTGAGCACCCCGCACTGACTCAACTCTTGCAGCCAAGGATAAGAAGGTTCACTCTCCAGTCCCCACCCAGTTCTGTTCCAGGTCAACAGCCCCTCAATCACTACTCCACTCCCGGTGATACAGCGTCAGAGGTCAGAGGCAGACATTCAATTAATGGGAATTATTGAGCACTACTCTAAGCACTTGGGAAAGTACAATACGATAGAGTTGGTATTCACGTCCCCTGCCTCCGAGCAGCTTGCAATCTAGTTGGGAAGACAGACTTTAAAGTAAATTACAGATAGGGGAAAGCGGCAGAATATAAGGTTAAGTACGTAAGTGCCATAGGGCTGGGGGTAGGGTATCAGAGTGCTAATTAGTAATGATAATAATCATAATGGTATCTGTTAAGCGCTTACTGTGTGCCAGGCACTGTACTAAGCGCTGGGGTGGATATGAGCAAATTGGGTTAGACACGTAGGGCTCACGGTCTTAGTCCCCATTTTACAGATGAAGGAACCTGAGGCACAGAGAAGCGAAGCGACTTGCCCAAGGCCACACAGCAGACAGGTGGCGGAGCGGGATTAGAACGCAAGACCTTCCGACTCCCAGGCCGTGCTCCATCTACTCCGCCATGCCGCTTCTCTGTGCTTAATGGAACACAGACCCAAGAGCCCAGATGACACATGAGAGAAGGCGAATAGGGTGTGGAAATGGCTGGATCGGCTCCCGCCTGGCAGACACCTGTAGCGTGGGTGTGGAGGTCCCGTCCCTTCAGTAATTTTCCCGCACTACCCCGTACTTCCTCCCAGCCACGCAGAGTTACAATTCTGCCAAGCCGGGAATCGGCAGAGCAGCCGGGAAGGAATCTGAAAGGATTTATCGTGGAAATCACATCATTCTTTGGCCCTCAAACGGCCGCTGTCATTAGAATGTAAGTTTTGTTGTCATTCTAAGATGGCACAAAACCCGGTAACTTTGGTAGCATTTATAGCCGTGCAGGAGGAGCCTGCAGTAATGTTCTTTGAATTGCTAAGCAACGGCAGCCCATTCCCTCACATGGAGCAAATTGAAACATTGATTTATCTATTTGTTTTGCAACTAGCACTAGTGGCTTCATTACTCGGTTCCCCGGGGACACCCTCCCACACGTTTGAATTGAAAATTAACTCTTTTTACCTAGGAACACGCCGGGATTTGTTTTTAATTTGGAGAGCGCCGAAACCCTAGTGTCTTCCCGGAACCTTGCTTGCGAGCCTGGAGCAGGGCTGGCATTTGCCGAGGGTGGACGCGGATGGGCAGGTACGGTCCTGAGCGAGTGGCCTCGGTGTCCCAAAGGCATCGGAACCCAGTTCGCTCAGGAGCTGCCGACGAGGGTTATGTTATCTTCACGGCCAGTGGTGACCCGGCCTGGGCTAGAAGAGAGTTGGTAGGGAGGACAGACACTGGGGTGAGCCTCCCCCCAACGGATTGCCCGTAAGTTTGGTTTTCTAGAGACCCCGTTGCGTGTTTTCCCTTCCTTTGATCTTTCGAGTCGCTCGGTTGTCTGAGAGTGGCAACTTGGGCCTCCTCTCGGGAAAGATAGCTCCAAACCCTCGTATGTATGATAATAATAATAGTGTGGGTACTTGTTAAGCGCTTACTATGTACTGAGCACTGTTCCAAGCGCTGGGGGAGATACAGGGTAATTAGGTTGTCCCACATGAGGCTCACCGTCTTAATCCCCATTTTACAGATGAGGTAACTGAGGCACCGAGAAGTTAAGTGACTCGCCCAGAGTCACACAGCAGACAAGTGGCGGAGCCGGGATTAGAACCCGTGGCCTCTGACTCCCAGGCCCGGGCTCTTTCCACTGAGCCAGGCTGCTTCTCTATGTATGAGTGGGTTTGCTCGGTTCGTCTTGAAGGATATAACCTTGGGAACCATCCCTCCCCATCCAGAGTTGCGGGGAATCTTCCTAGCATTCTGGTTTGCTGAATTATCAGATGTGTCTGGGGAATAGAGGGCTTTTTCAATATCCATTCAGGAAGCTTGTGCCGTTGGCTTCTAATTATCCTCTGCCTCTAAAGGGTGTTTGTTTCTTTTTCCTTTGCGTAATGAGCGTGTTGAATCAGAATCCCCCTCCTGCGGTCCCCTATCTCATCATAATCATCATCATCATCATCATCATCATCATCATCATCATACCAACAGTAGCACTGCACACTGAGAATCTATCGTGTGCAAAGCACTGTACCGAGCAATAGAGGTAAAAGACTGTACCGTGCACGAGGAGGAGCTTAGAATCCCCACTGAAAGCAGCGTGGCTCAGTGGAAAGAGCACGGGCTTTGGAGTCAGAGGTCATGGGTTCGAATCCCCGCTCTGCCACTTGTCAGCTGTGTGACTGTGGGCAAGTCACTTCACTTCTCTGGGCCTCAGTTCCCTCATCTGTAAAATGGGGATTAATATTGTGAACCCCACGTGGGACAACCTGATTCCCCTGTGTCGACCCCGGCTCTTAGAACAGATAGTAAGCGCTTAACAAATACCGACATTATTATTATTATTATTATTATTATTATTGTTATTAGATTCATTCAGGCAGAAAGTCCTCTCCTGAGCCGGACAAAGTCCGCTGGGACTCTTGGAGGTCGTAGACTCTAAGCTCGTTGTGGGCGGGGAACGTGTCTGTTGAGTCTTTTATTGTACTCTCATAAGCGCTTAATACATGCTCCGCACACAGTAAATGATAAATATGATTGAGTGAATGAGTGAATGTATTTCATTGGCCTCCCCCTCCCCTCCCTAGCTTTGCTTGAGGAAACGAGCCAAGAACAAAGCACTTTCCAGTAACCCAACCTAGCACCCAGGGCACTTACTGTGTGCAGAGTATTGTTTTAAGTGCTTGGGAGAGTAAAATACCATAGAAATATATTGGGAATTTGGGAAGCAGCGTGGCCTAATGGAAAGAGTAGAGGCCCGGGAGTCAGCGGACCTAGATTCTAATCTCAGTTCCGCCAAGTACCTGCTGTGTGACCATAGGCAAGTCACTTAATTTCTCTGTGCCTCAGTTCCCTCACCTATAAAATGGGGATTAAGACTGTGAGCCCTATGTGGAACAGGGACCGTGTCCAACTTCAATATCTCGTACGTACCCCGGTGCGTAGAACAGTGCCTGGCTTATAGTGAGCACTTAATAAATACCGTAATAATATTTGTTAGGCGCTTACTAGGTGTCGATCACTGTTCTACAATGCTTGGCACCTAGAAGGGCTTAGGAAATACCGCACCTATTCTTCATTAGCAGCAGCAGAATATACTGACAGCAAAAAACAGAACTAACCCCTGTGGAAGATCCAGGCGAAGTCCTGCCTCTTCAATCCCTCATATGCACAAATCCTCAGCAAACCCGATGCGAAAGGGGAAACAAGATAACTGTGCCTAGTCAGGTTCCGGGGGCAGAAGTGATGGACTAGCCTTTCCCCAGATCCTCACAGCTGGGTTTTCCCCTGGCTGGGCTTTTCCCCTTTTTCCCGATATTCCTCCCCAGGTTTCTTCAGACTGAGAGTGGTTGCGCTGTAAATTCCCTGAGGAGAGCGGTTGAGTTTCTGGCTTCCGATGTCCTTCCTGCCTGTAATTCTTTTTTCATGTCTGTGTCTCCTGCTAGACTATAAACTCCTCAAGGTCAGGGATCGGGTCTACTTGCTTTAATCGTCGTAACCCCCAAACATTTAGTACAGTGCTTTGCCCTCAGTGAATCCTCAATAAATGCCAAGTTTCTGATGACCAAATCAACATCCAAGCGGGGTTTGTAAAGTTGGTTTCCTTTAGACCATCTGTCTTATTTTCATTAGGCCTGGCGTGATTTTTTTTTTTTTTTTAAGATTCTTTGGGCAGTGCTTGTTTTCATAGTCTGTAGGAAGTGTTTTCACTGGGGAGTTTTTCTCTTTCCTGAAGTTATTCTCTCCCACCCATGTATTTCTCCTTGAAATCCAATGTATTTCTCCTTGAAACCTTCGCGTGGCGGTCGATAGAGTTCTCCCCATCCTGGTCAACGGGATTAGGGTTGTGGGATCTGTGGAAAGCCAGGTGCTCTTTGATTAGTAAGCCTAGGCTACCTCCTTCCCTTGGTGATTTGTTAGCGACCTTTCCTTTCAAATCCAAAGCTCTCCCGAAATGCCACGTCCCCCAGGAGGCATTCCCTGATTAAGCTCCGTCTTCCCAAGTCACATCTATCCAACAGTCCCTCTTAGCATTTATAACTGTGCACCTTTGCCCTTGTACATAGTCTGGCATATTACGGTGTTTATTTAGTTGTCTTTCCATACTTTTGCAGCCCTCCATTTGTGAAAGGCTTATGTCTGTGGGTCCCCTCCCGCCCCAGCCCCGCTTTACACTGTATACTTGAGGGTGGAGACTGAATGAATCTCATATTAATTGCTCTCTTCCAAGCTGCTAGTGCAGTATTCGGCAAATAGCGGGTGCTTAATGAATATAATTGATTATTTGCTTGGTTTCCAAAGGTGTAGGTGCTTCTGCTTCCGCCCTTCCTCTTCCGTATCCTCGTTAAATATGTGCAGGCGGCCTTTAAGATGCACAGATGTATAGCTTCTTTTCATTAAGGGCTTAGTACAGTCTTCTGCATACAGTGAGTGCTCAATAAATGCTATTGATCGATTGATTAATGAAGGGAACTTACAAAACAGGAAGAACGATCCTCCCTCCCACTTAGACTGGGAGCCGAATGTGGGGAAGGGTCTGTGTCCCCCTTGATTATCTTGGCTCTGTCCCAGCCCTTAGTACAGTACTTGGCACGTAGTAAGCATTTCATCATCACCATCATCTAAAATAGTATTTATTGAGCGCCTACTATGTGCAGAGCACTGTACTAAGCGCTTGGAATATACAACTCGGCAACAGATAGACAATCCCTGCCCACTGACGGGCTTACAGTCTGCAGAGCACTGTACTAAGCACTTGGGAAAATACAACGGAACTGGCGGTCACTCTCCCTGACCATAATTCATTCATTCATTCAATCATATTTACTGAGCGCTTACTGTGTGAAGAGCACTGTACTAAGCGCTTGGAAAGTACAGTTTGGCAACAGATAGAGACAATCCCTACCCAACAACGGGCTCACAGTCTAGAACGGAGAGACAGACAACGAAACGAAACAAGTAGACGGGCATCGATACCATCAAAATAAATAGAATTATAGATGTATATATACATCGTTAATAAAATAGAGTAATAAATATGTACGAATATACACAAGTGCAGTCTAGAGAGGGAGGCAGTTATCAATATAAGTAAAGCAGCGTGGCTCAGTAAAAGAAGCACGGGCTTGGCAGTCAGAGGTCACGGGTTCGAATCCCGGCTCTGCCACTTGTCAGCTGCGTGACTGTGGGCAAGTCACTTAACTTCTCTGTGCCTCAGTTCCCTCAGCTGTAAAATGGGGATTAAGACTGTGAGCCCCACTTGGGACAATCTATATCTACCTGTACCCTGTATCGACCCCAGCGCTTAGAACAGTGCTCTGCACATAATAATAATAATAATGTTGGTATTCCTTAAGCACTTACTATGTGCAGAGCACTGTTCTAAGCGCTGGGGTAGGCACGGGGGAATCAGGTTGTCCCACGTGGGGCTCACAGTCTTTATCCCCATTTTACAGATGAGGGAACTGAGGCACAGAGAAGTGAAGCGACTTGCCCGCAGTCACACAGCTGACAAGTGGCAGAGCTGGGATTTGAACTCGTGACCTCTGACTCCAAAGCCCGGGCTCTTTCCACTGAGCCACGCTGCTTCTCATAGTAAGCACATAGTAAGGGCTTGACAAATACCAACATTATTCATTTATAATCTGTAATTAAAAATTTTTAAGTGTTGTGGGGTTGAGTGTGGGGCAAATATCGAGCGCCCCAAAAGCACAGATTCAAGTTCAGAGACAGTGCAGAGGGGAGAGGGAGCCGGGCAAAAGAAAGCCTGATCGGGGAAAGCCTCTTGGAGGAGAGGTGATCTTAATAATACTTTAAAGGTAGGGAGAGTGTTAGTGAAGCATGTATGAAGGGGGAAGGAGTTCCAGCCCAGGGGGAGGACGTGATTATTCTTAGTCTCCTTATTCATCCAATTAAATCCAGGAAGCTGAATTTGGTCATTTGGTTGGCAAGCCAGTCATCCAAGGAATATTTCTTAATGGAACTGATCCTCTGCCTAACTGTGCGCAGCTCCCAGGGGCAGGGCAGCTGAGGTTTGGCGACGTCCTTCGTGACATCATTAAGGTGAGATTAGGACAAGCCGATGACGGTGTGTAGTAGCATAGCCTGGTGGAGAGAGCACGGGCCTGGGAGTCAGAAGGACCTGGATTCTAATCCTGGCTCCACCACCCGTCTGCTGTGTGACCCCGGGCCAATCATTTCACTTCTCTGTGCCTCAGTCATCTCGTCTGTAAGATGGTGATTAAGACCAAAGGCCCCATGTAAGGTCATTGTGGGCGGGGGGTGCGTCTGTTTATCGTTGCACTGTATTCTCCTAAATGCTTAGTACAGTGCTTTGCATCTTGACTCTATTCATTGCCATCGTTCTCGTCTGCCCGTCTCCCCCGATTAGACTGTAAGCCCCTCAGAGGGCAGGGACTGTCTCTATCTGCTGCCGACTTGTACATTCCAAGCGCTTAGTACAGTAGCGCACAGTAAGCGCTCAATAAATACTACTGAATGAATGAATACAGTAAGTGCTCAATAAATACTATTGATCCAATGAATGTGGGACTTGGACTGGGTCCAACCTGATTAGCTTGTATCTACCCCAGCGCTTAGTACGGTACCTGGCACGTAGTAGGCACTTAACCCTGAGCAAAAAAGCCACGAAAAGGCTACAGTCGGAACCAAATTCAGCAGCGAGTCAGCTTGTTGCAGAAGAGTTGATGATGCGGACCGACAGCGACATTCTCAGTCCTGCTCCAACTGAGTAAGAATCCATGGGCGGGGACTGTCTCTATCTTGTGCCGATTTGTCCATTCCAAGCGCTTAGTACAGTGCTCTGCACATAGTAAGCGCTCAATAAATACTATGGAATGAATGAACAAATAACGTGAAAAAAAAATGGTTGCCGCTTCCCCCGTCCCTCCCTGGAAAAGTGAAGATAAGCTCAGCGGAACAGCCGGCACCACCCCGCCCGCCGAAAAAAGACAGAAAATATACGACCAACAGAGGAGGACGGAGAACTGGGCAGGAATGGAAGGCGTGAACCGCCCAGTTTAATAAATTAGCCGGCCTCAGCCACTATTGATCAGGCTCCTTGAAAGTTAAACCCCGTCAACCCAGCAGAAGGGACGTTTTCTCATTAAAACCCAACCGCCAGAGCAGGAAGACTGCGGTAACAAGGGGTCTTTCAAATCTTCGGCTGCAAAGCTTCCCTCCTCTCGCCGCCTGTTTTCAGAGCGAGCCTCCACCTCAGCCAGCTCCCTCCCATGGCCCTTCTGCCGGGCGAGATGTATTATTAAAATGCACTTAAGCAAAGCAGCGGCAAATAGCTTCTGTCTCCTTCCGAAAGGTCCCAGGGAGCAGAGCCAGCGTGCCCTTAGAGGGAGGGAAACAAGGAAGCGGAAGGTCATTTCCGGGATCGGTTGTCCGGAGAGACGGCAGCGGGGCCTACAGTGCGGCGGATGCCGCCTCACAGAGGACGGGGGAGGCAAGAGGTCAAGGGAATCAAGAGTTGGTCCCAAGCTTTGTCTGACGGGGCATCGGGCCGGGTGAACTACCAACTGGAGAGCCGGCGTGGCCTACTGGATAGAGCGCGGCCTGGGACTCAGAAGGACCTAGGTTCTAATCCTGCCTCTGCCAGTGCTTGCGGTGTGACCTTGGGCGAGTCACTTAACTTCTCTGTGCCTCAGTTACCTCGTCTGTAAAATGGGGATAAGGGTGTCCAAACTGATTAACTTGTCCTTATCCCGGTGACTAGAGTAGTGCTTGGCACGTAGTAAGTGCTCAGCAAACACCGTAACGATCATTATTATTTATAAACGCAACATAATCGGGTCACGGTGCCCATCCCCCCGGGGCTCAGTCTCAGTGTGACTTTGACCCATCCCAGCCAGTCAGCGTGGTCTGAGTACCCAGTCACTGCCAGCGGAGTTGCTTTGGCATCGAGAGTGTAAGAGCTAGTCTGTAAGCTCTCTGTGGACAGAGAAAGAGTCTACCAGCTCTGTTATATTGGACTCTCCCAAGTGCTTTCCACAGTGCTCTGCCCACAGTAATCTCTTCATAAATGCCACTGATCGATCGCCGGATGGAACGGAAGGCCCAAGGGTCCTCAGCCCCAACGGAGTAGCGATTTTGGATTTCGGAGCCTCCCCGATGCCAATGTGGCCAAGGAAGGGGCCGCCCTCCTGTGGAGCTTCCAGGGAAAGGGCCGGAGCCTGGCCTGGTCCCGGATTCCCTAGTCACGCCGCTTCTAGACCGAGGAAGATTAGACTGTGCGCCCGTCAAGGGGCAGGGACCGTCTCTATCTGTTACCGATCTGTCCGTTCCAAGCGCTTGGTGCAGTGCTCCGCACATAGCAAGCGCTCAGCAAATGCTATTGAATGAATGAATGAAAGGAAAGCCTGAAGCAAAGAAAGAGTGAAGGAGCGGGAGTAGGGCCCGTCTCACGGGGAACCTAGAGAGAAGGAGAGCCTGGGGCCGACAGCATCTCTATTCTGGGAAGGAGTTCAGGGAGAGAAGGCCATTTGTCCGCGGCAGCTGGCTCCCTACTAACAGGCTAGGAGGGGGCAGGCTGGTTTCCTGCCTGGGTTATCTGGGATCCCAGCCCAGCCAGAACACCTGGTGGGAGTCCCTCTTGGACTCGGTCTCCGAGCTGCCTTTCTCTTCTCCGGCTGAAGACCTGCAGGACGGGGAAGCGGCGGCCATTGCTGGAGGGGGCCCTCCTCGCCCCCGTCCCCCCCCCCGCCCCCCCCCCCCCCCCACCCCCGCCTCTGAGGTTTCCTGTGACTCATTGGTTTGAGCCCGGTCTGCAGCAGGTTAGAGGACCACACTGAGTCGGTGTCCCTTCACCCGGCCATCGTGTCGAGCTGCAGCTCCTCGGGTGTCGAGCTGCAGCTCTTCGGGGTCGCCGGCTCGCTCAGTCTCTGTGACATTTTCATCTTCTACAGACAGGGAGCTCGTTGTGGGCAGGGACTGTGTCTCCCAAGTGCTTAGTACAGTGGTCCGCACACAGTAAGCACTCAGTTAATACGACTGAAGGAACGAATGACTCCAGGCCCATGCTGGTAGCTCAGCGTCGATTTAATCAATCCCCCCATGTCTCAGGATTCTCCCTTTGCCCCAGACCCCGAACACACATACGCAAACACACAGTCACACACACCTGGCCTCATTCCAAAAAGATTTGGGGCTACCCGTTTGGCTTCCTCTCATATTCTTGCTCCGTCCGCCTGTCTGTCTTGCTCTGGGTCTTTTTTAATTCTCACTGCCTTTTTCTGTCTCTTTTTGTCGGTTGTCTCTGTCTCTCTCTGCTTCTTTGTCTTCCTTCCCCCCGCCTCTGGATTCTTCTCCCTTTAAGCCTTTGCTGGACTCAGTAAATCACGCTACCATTAGGACAGCACCTTTCTCTCTCTCTCTCTCTCTCTCGGTTCTCTTCTTCCTTCTTCTCTTGCTTGTTTATTTTAGGGTTTTCCTGCCTTATCCGTGATCCCGAATCTTTCTGGCATATCCTTGAGAAACCGGGGGATAAGGGATAATCAATCAGTCAAATTTATCGAGCACTTACCGTACGGAGAGCGTCGTACTAAACGTTTCTTTAAATTGGTATTTGTTAAGCGCTTACTACGCGCAGAGCACTGTTCTAAGCGCTGGGGGAGATACAGGGTCATGAGGTTGTCCCACGTGGGGCTCACAGTCTTCATCCCCCTTTTACAGATGAGGGAACTGAGGCACAGAGAAGTGAAGTGACTTGCCCAAGGTCACCCAGCTGACAAGTGACAGAGCCGGGATTCGAACCCATGACCTCTGACTCCCAAGCCCGGGCTCTTTCCGCTGAGCCGCGCTGCTTCTCTATGTTCCCGAAACATTTGGGGAAATACAACAGAACACATTTGGTAGACCTGTTCCCTGCCCTCAATCAATCAATCATATTAAGGGCTTTACAGCGCACTAAGCATTGTACTAAGCATTTTGGAGAGTACAGTACGACAGAGATGGTAGGCGCATTCCTCGCCCGCAGTGAGCATACAGTCTAGAGGGAGAGGCGGACATTAATATAAATAAATTAATTGTGGCTATGTGCGTAAGTGCTCTGCGGCTGAGGGAAGGGTGAATAAAGGGAGCAAATCTAAGTGCCAGGCTGACGGAGAAGGGAGTGACAGGTCCTCAATAAATATCATTACAACTATTACTCATACTTTGGTTTTCTATAGCACTTTTATTGCCAAGCGTTCTCACATCAATTAGTTCGTTATAGCCCTCACAACATTCCTGTGAGTTAGGGAGAGAAGGCAGGTATTGTTATCATCTCCATTTTACAGATGGGGAAACTCAGATACGGTCACACGGCAGGTGAGGAGCACAGGTCGGACTCGAACATGGGTCTTTTGGCTCCTATCCGGCGCTGCCACTTGGCCACGATTGTTCATTCAATAGTATTTCATTCAATAGTATTTATTGAGCGCTTACTATGTGCAGAGCGCTGTACTGAGCGCTTGGAATGGACAAATGGGTAACAGAGGCAGTCCCTGCCCTTTGACGGGCTTGCTTACTACTAGTGAGGTGTTGAGAAGCAGCGTGGCTCAGTGGAAAGAGCACAGGCTTGGGAGTCAAAGGACTTGGGTTCTAATCCCAGATCCACCACTTGTCAGCTGTGTGGCTTTGGCCAAGTCACTTCACTTCTCTATGCCTCAGTTACCTCATCTGTAAAATGGGAATGAAGACTGTGAGCCCCACGTGGGACAACCTGATCACCTTGTATCCCCCCCCCAGAACAGTGCTTTGCACATAGTAAGCACTTAACAAATACCATCATCATTATTAAGCGCAAAGTGCTTAATAAATAGTAGTCATAGTAGTACTTATTAAGTGCATACTGCATGCTTAGCACTGTACTGAGTGCTGGGAGAGAATGCACTGGTGAGAATTTAGACTTGGTTCCAGTTTTTTTTGTTCGTTCTTTGTGGTATTTGTGAAGTGCTTACTGTGTGCTAGGCACTGTACTAAGTCCTGGGGTAGACCCCAGCTAATTGGATTGGACACGGTCACTGTCCCACATGGGGCTCACAGTCTCCGGCGCTTAGAACGGTGCTCTGCATATAGTAAGTGCTTAACGAATACCGGTATTGTTATTATTGATCCCCATTTTACAGCGGAGGTAACTGAGGCACAGAGAAGTTAAGTGACTTTCCCAAGGTCAAACGGCAGACAAGTAGCAGAGCCGGGTTTAGAACCCAGCTCCTTCTGACTCCCAGATTTGCCCTCTATCCAGTAAGCCATGAAATTGCTCCAGCAGGGGTCAAGGTGGGGGCTCTGTTCCTACCACCTCTTGCCCTGGAAAGTGATTTTTCTACTCTCTCCCCTCTCGCCTTCCCCCTACACACTCCAAACCATTTTTCCGTCTCTTGGCCCCAACAGGGGTGTCCGCAGTTAGACTGAGTCTGTGGGGTTCTGAGCCCAGGACAAGACCGCTCACTCCAACTTGCGAAGGAACCTTCTCTGGGCTTCACCAATTCAGGGGTAATAACGCAAAGCTTCAAGGTGGTGGCCCTGATCCCTGGGTCCTAGCCTCTCCAGGCTGTGGGCTACTTGGAAATGCTTTCAGTTGTCAACTCAGAATGAATCCCTTGCACGCAACCTGAGTCCCCAGACCCAAGCCGAGGTCTCTCCCTCACATGCCCCACCTCCTCCAGGAGGCCTTCCCAGACTGAGCCCCCCCCTTTCCCTCTGCTCCTCCTCCTCCCCGCCATTCCCCACCTCTCCCGCCCTCTGCTCTTCCCCCTTCCCCTCAGCACTGTGCATATTTGTATACATTGTTTATTATTACCCTATTTATTTTGGTATCGATGCGTTTATCTCTACGATTCTGTTTATCTTGATGATGATGTTTTGTTCTGTTCTGTTCCGCTTTGCTGTCTGGCTTCCCCATTTAGACCGTGAGCCCGTTATTGGGCAGGGATCGTCTCTATCTGTTACCGAATTGTACATTCCAAGTGCTTAGTACAGTGTTCTGCACGTAGTAAGCGCTCAATAAATACGAATGAATGAACTTGCCCTTTCAGCCGTGACCATTGACCCATTACCTTGGGTTGTCATTCAGCTTCCCCCGCCCCCCCACGTAACAATAATAATAATAACAATAAATAATGTACTAACGGCATTTAAGGGCTTACTGTGTTTTAAGCACGTCTAAGTACCAAAGTAGACACAAATCAATCCAGTCAGACACAGTCCCTGTCCCACATGATGGGGGGGGGGGGGTGGTCACAGCATAAGTACGAGGGAGAACTGGTATAGAATCCCCCTTTTACAGCTGAGGAAACTGAGGCCCAGAGCAGCTAAATGACTTGCCCAAGGTCTCACTGCTGGCGAGTGGCAAAACTGGGATTAGAACCCAGGTTCTCTGACTCCTAGGCCCATGCTCTTTCCACTAGGCCATGCTGCTTCTAGACATAAAAAGATGGAAGGGACTGGACTGCGCCTGGCCCCTCAACCAATCACCAACAAGTCTGACCCTTTCCACCCTGGCACGAAAGCCTCTGGGGGGTTCTCCTCCGCCTTCCCCCCTCTTTAAACGTCTGCCAAACCAGAACTCCGTCCACCCGGCTCCAGTAAGGTGCTCGCCTCCCCAGGCGATGACTTGGAAAATGCAGGGAGCCCGTAATGATAATAATTATTATGGTACTTGTTAAGTTCTTACTATGTGCCGGGAACTGTTCTGAACACTGGGATAGATACAGGTTAATCGGGTTGGACACGGTCCAACCGTCGAAGGCGACATCAGGCGAAGGATTACCCCTTCAATGGGATGGATTATGGACAGATAAGAGGAAGAACTTCCCAGGGGAAAAGGAGAAGAACTAAACTAAGCTCCCCGGAAGGTCGCGGAAAAGAGTTTTGAAATGGTTTAGGTCTGATTCTGCCCGGAGGCTTAAAATGATTTTTGTCCAGTGGCTTTCCGGCCTTTGATTTGATAATCCTGTGATGGGGCTTTGACCTCCCCCATTCTCTAGACCGTGCGACGGCTGGAGAGAGGCCCTCTCAGGACCTGGCCTCCCTTTGTTCGGAGAAACAAGCAGCCAGCCTGCTCCTCTGTCACTAAAAGCCCTCCATGTGGCCAGGGAGAACGGCTGCATTCTCACTAAAGTGCTTCGGCTCCAAAATGCGTCTAAATCAAATTATTCAAAGAGTGGGGAAAATTCCTGTCGTTGGGCTAGCCGCCCATCCTAAACAGTAAATGCCTGTGATTTCAGAGCTGAATATCCTTCAGAGTTATTTAAGAGGTTCTTCTCCTTTTTTTCCATTTTGATGATATGTTTCTAAATTATACATTAAACTTATCAGGGTGAGTAATGCCTCGCGGCTTCTCCGTGTCAGACCTAATGTTACTTACTTGTCTGCAGCTTCATGTTTACATGGTTGAGGGGGAACCGCTCCTTTCGGATCCATTTATCTTCACACTAAGTGTTGAGAGATGAAAACCACGGACGTGTTAGGGACACCTGGGCTCCCTGTTCTCCCTGCGATCTAAGCTTTCGGGGGATGCGTCTCCAGCTCCGGTTAGTCACCCCGCGCTGGATTCATCTAGGCCTGCTCTGGGTTTGGCTCCCACCCTTGAGAAGTAGAGTGATTTAGTGGATAAAGCTCGGGCCTGAGAGTCAGAAGGACCTGGGTTGTAATCCCAGCTCTGCCACCTGTCAGCTGTGTGACTTTGAGCAAGTCACTTCGCTTCTCTGGGCCTCAGTTACCTCATCATTCATTCAATAGTATTTATTGAGCGCTTACTATGTGCAGAGCACTGTACTAAGCGCTTGGAATGGGCAAGTCGGTACAGATAGAGACAGTCCCTGCCCTTTGACGGGCTTACGGTCTAATCGGGGGAGACGGGCAGACGAGAACAATAGCAATAAAAGAACAGTAGCGAGCAGTAAAATGGGAAGTAAGACTGTGAGCCGCGTGTGGGACAGGGACTGTGTCCAACCTGATTAACTTGTGTCTACCCCAGCGTTTAGAACAGTGGCATTTAGAACAGTGCTTGACACGTATTAAGCGCTTAACAAGTTCCATTATTATTATACCTTTGACTCACGCCAGTCCATCCGACTCAGAGAGCGGGGTGCAGAGCAGACCTTATTAATCAATCGTTCAGTCAATCAGTGGTATTTATTGAGCACAATCCTGTGTGAAGGGCTCTGTACTAAGTGCTCGGAAGAGTACAGTAAATAAAATAAATGGCGGTATTTGTTAAGCGCTTCCTATGTGCAGAGCACTGTTCTAAGCGCCGGGGGATACAAGGTGATCAGGTTGTCCCAGGCGGGGCTCACGGTTTTAATCCCCATTTTACAGATGAGGTAACTGAGGCACGGAGAAGTTAAGTGATCTGCCCAAAGTCACACAGCTGGCCAGTGGCGGAGCCGGGATTAGAACCCACGACCTCTGACTCCCAAGCCCGCGGTCTTTCCGCTGAGCCACGCTGCTTTTCTATAGTACAAAGGAGTTGTTAGACATGATCCCTTCCAACGAGGAGTTTACAATCTAGAGGAGGAGCAGGGGGGCCCCTGAGAGTACTTATTAATACCAGATGTGACTTTTCTGATTTAGAAAGTAACCGAGGTGTGTTAGATGCAGTCTTACGGAGGTTAGGCCACGTGACGTAAAGATGTCAAACGGAACCCACAGAGGAACTCCACAGACCCAAGAATGTATCATTCATTCAATCACCCTCTCCCTCATTCCAAAACTGTGGAATTCCCTTTCCCAGATCCCCGCAGACCTAGACAGCGCTTCCAAATTACAGGACTCAGAGGCAGGAGCCGAGGCAGAGCGGGGCTGGGTGCTGAAAATAAAAATTCTGGAGACAGAGACTTCCGGCACCTTGTTGATACCGATCGGAAGACAAACTGGCTGGAAGTGTGACTCTCCGATATAAACCTGTACAGATGATCCCTCTGTTGGGGAGGCAGAGATTTCCAAAATGGGGCCGAGCCGCAGACGCGGTTGCTATGACTGGTCTAAGGGTGACGCTTCTCCAGACGTGGTTTGCAACCAACAAGCGAACGTCTTTGTGGTGAGGAGGGAAAGCATCAGACAGACTCCTCCTCTGCCCTTAGCAGGCCTGTTCACTGCCAGAACCCCCTTTCTGAGCCCTCCAGCCCCAGCAGATCCTGCCACGTGACTCGCCCCACGGCCGCCTGACGCTCCCACTCCGGCCTGTAGGACCGCACGGGTGGAGAGAGGCCAAGGCTCTGGGCAGAGAGAGTTTATGCTATTGGTTTTTCTGGTGTCTCAGCACCCTCTCATGACCCCAGAGTAGCGTGTCCGCGCGTGCCCGCGCGTGTGTGTGTGTCCGTGTCCCTTTCCGTGTCCTACCGGGCACCGGTTCGGAAAGCCAGCCACATTTGAAGCGGCAGGTGCCACCTGTCATCTCCCCTTTGGAGAGGTGACTCCTCCTCAGTGAGAAGTGAAACCTTCTGGCCATGACAAGCCCCACATCAGCACTTTGGCAGTGGACTTCCCCCCACCCCCACCCCTCCGCTCCTTGCGCGGAGTCAGGCCCGTAGAAACGAGGGGCTAAGTGTTCCGTGTCAACAGGGAGGGAGTCGGATGACTTGAAAATCAAAGGTGACTGTGGTGATGGTGAGAACTGGGGATTAACAGGGCTCGCAGCTGAGCAACTTGGGGCTCAGACTTCTCTGAGTCCAGAAAATCAGGGCAGTCTCTCCTGATGTATCCAGTACACTCTCTGGGAATCCTCCTTCCGGCCTCCAAGAACTGGATGGGACCGATCCTGTCGGACCATGGCTTTCTGAGAAGGTAGTGACCCCTCAGCTACGTCCTAGGTCTCAGTGCTCCAGAGGGGACGAGGGGGACAATGGGCTGAATTTGAGGGCAGAGAGATTTGGGCCACCACCAGCAGGCTGTTTTATACGTTTGAGAACCGCCTGCCGGATAAGCAGAGGTTTGGGGCAGTGGTTTACACCCCTTCCCTTGACCATCCGACAGATGAACAAGCTGAGAGTGAGATGCTCTGCTGAGTCTCTACCACAGACCCTCCAGGGCAGAGGAGGATTGGGAGGAATTGGCCAGTGTGCAGGGAGTTTTTCGAGTCCCTTTCTACGGCTCTGATTCGCACGCCGCCTGTTCGAGGATCCGAATGAAGGCTAAATAACTGTTCTCCCTTTCCCTTAGGCCGTGAGCTTCAGGTGACACATTGTAAGCACTGAACAAATACCACAATTACTATTATTATTCATTTCCCTGCATGTCTCGTTCCCTTCTGGAATGGAACCGAATGGACAGAACTCCCCACCTTCCTTTGCCTCCTGTTCTCCAAGTATCAGTTTGGCCTAGTGGAAAAAAACATGGGCCTGGGTGTCAGAGGACATGGGTTCTAAACCCGGTTCTACCACTTGCCTGTTGGTGACCTTGGGCAGGTCACTTAACCCTCAGATGCCTCTTCTGTAAAATAAGGGATTCGATAGCTGTTCTCCTTCCTTACTTAGATTGTGAGGTCGACGCGGTGCGGGGACTGTGCCCAAGTCGGTTATCTTGGATCATCCCCAGCGCTCAGTACAGAGCTTGGAACATAATAAGCCCTTAACAAATACCATAATCATGATCAGATTCCTTGTTTTTGGAACCCGGGATTCTCCCAGTTCCTGGGGAAATGGAGAAGGAATTTCCAGGGTTAAATACTACCTCCAAAAGGGGAGTCAAGCAAAGGCAAGTGATTGGGGTAACCTGCTCTACTAAGAAACGTGTTTCACATGTATTTTCCCCTCCCATAATGCGGTGGAGCAGGGGAAGTTTGGGTTGCGGGGGGAAGGGGGGCTGCTATGGCCCCAGCTCTATCACACACTATTGCAACTCAGCATCAGCTTCTTGTCATTTTCTGCCACTATAGGCGAAGACTGATTGTGCTTGGATAAGTGCAGCTTTAAAATTGAAAACCAAGCAATTTACCTTCAATAGCTTCTCAGAATTTTGTGCAGCAAGAGACAGTTAAGGAGAAATAGACTCCCTCTCCATTTTAAGTGCTGTCCATTAGCATGTGTTTCCTCTGTGAGATTAGTGGATCTGGCTGAGGAGATTCGGGTTCCATTTCCTCTGTGGAGAAGGGATTCCTTCTCTCCGGGCATGGCCAGAATGATTTTCTTAGCTAGTGTCACTGGAGTGAACTGGGAGGGGGAGGGTGGAGTGGGGGAGAGGGGTGCAGTAGCCCCTCCACCCCAGCCCCATATCGTCTTTCCCTCTGCTGTCCTAGAGGCTGTCATTTCACCCCCAGGTTGCTGGTGCAGGGTGTCTCTGGAGCACAGGGCCCCGGGTCTACTGATCCACTTACTTAATATTATTATTAATATTATCATTATTAATAATTTTGTAATTGCTAAATGCTTACCATGTGTCAAGTACTGGGGTAGATGATACAATGTAAGCAGGTTGGACCCTGGGAAGCAACGTGGCCTATTGGAAGGAGCTTGGGCCTGGGAATCAGTCGACCTGGGTTTTAATCTCGGCTCCGCCAATTGCTCTGCCACTTGTTAGCTGGGTGACCTTGGGCAGGTCACTTAACTCCTCTGGGCCTCCCACTGGGATGAATGAGTGCCAATTTGAATGGGAATTTGGGTCTGTTTTGAGGACAGAGCATTTACTGCTCTCAGTCAGATTGTGTCTGGGTTCCGAGTCTTGGCAGCTGAAGTTTTCCCAAATCCAGAAATTTTACCCCAGCTCTTTTTTTTTTTATGGTTTTTGTTAGGTGCTTATTATGTGCCAGGCACGGTACTAAGCACTGGGGCAGATCTAGCTAAGCATGTTGGGCACAGTCCGTGTCCCACATGGGGCTCACAATCTTTCCCCTAAAGGACAGCCAGAGATGCCAGTGTGACATTCTGATGTCCCCAAACATTTGCTTCCAAATACTCTCTAAAGGTGCCATATAGATAAACTCTGGTGCTGTTCTGTTACTGGTGTGGATGGGATTTCTATGTCACGAGATTACCCTGTCCGAGGAGAGTCTGGGAAAAATCGGTCCGGACTTGGGCTTCTGCTCAAATTCCCCAGCTTTGAACCCCTCCCCAAGCCCTCTTCCGTTCCATCTCATGCAGAATCGCCCCCTTTCCGGTCTCGTTGGCTCCCCACATTGCATGCTTCCCAAGTTCAGAGGCTGCCGCCTCCCAGCTCCCCTTCCCTGCAGGTCCTGCCAGAAAAGCATGGCTTATTTCAGAGGATTTAAGCACGCTTGACAGGCCCTGGTCATAAACAGACAGAGCGGAATGAACACGGAAACTTAAATATAGTCATCACCATCGCGGCAGGTACTGTCTGCGGAGCCCGGTGTCACAGCGCCTTCATAGCACTGTAAACCATAAGGCCAGAGCAACACATTAAAAACGAAGAAGAAGATTCCCTTGGACAGTAAGGCAGCAAGCCTAGCTGCAGGAAAGCTGTCCCAGGAGATATCCCAGGGCAGAAACACGATCAGGTTTGGGCCTGACATTTGGTGCGACCCTGGCTCAGACCACCTGGTGGAACCATGACAGAACAGATCCTGGAGCTATAACTGTGAGGGGACGGTTCGGGGCCCGAAAGTCAACATGACCCCCTCCGGGGCCAATGGGTCCCTGGTGAAGATTTTGTGTCTGGAGGACCCGTGTTCTAATCACGGCCCCGCCTCTTGCCTGCTATATGATCTAGGGCAAGACACTTCACTGCTGTGCCTCAGTTCCTCATCTGTAAAATGGGGATCGAGACTCTGAGCCCCATGTGGGACAGGGGCTGTGTCCAACCCACTCCTCTCCCCTCTAGATTGATTGTAAGCGCATTGTGGCCAGAGAATGTATCAGTTTATTGTTGAATTGTACTCTCTCAAGCGCTTAGCACAGTGCTCTGCGCACAGTAAGCACTCGGGAAATGCGATTGAATGCATGAATGATTAAATGACCCAACCCCAGCTCCTCAGTCGACTAGCTGTGCCAAAATGGAGCCATCTCTGTGGCCTGTTCCGTGAGAGATAATAATAATGTTGGTATTTGTTCAGCGCTGACTACGTACAGAGCACTGTTCTAAGCGCTGGAGTAGATACAGGGGAATGACGTTGTCCCACGTGAGGCTCACAGTCTTCATCCCCATCTCACAGATGAGGGGACCGAGGCACAGAGAAGTTAAGTGACTTGCCCACAGTCACACAGCTGACAAGGGGCAGAGTCGGGATACGAACCCATGACCTCTGACTCCCAAGCCCGGGCTCTTTCCACTGAGCCCCGCTGGGAGATACAGGACCCAGGAAGTTCACTAGGCAAGCTGTGCCCCTCTCACCCCCAGCAGTGCACCTGTGGGGACTTCCAGTCTCCCCGCTAATTTATGTCCTGATAGAGGTTAGGGATGAGATTTGATTAGTCGCAGTACAAGGCAGCACCGTCTAGTGGTTCTGGAACAGAGGAGGGGATAAACTCACCTACGCTATAGATTTTGCAACCATCTACAAAGAACTTTCTTGTGTGTGTCCTTGTGACACCGTCACTAGTGGAAATTATGTTAGGTTACTGGGTCGGCAGAGGGTGTCTGGAATTCATTGGCGGCGGCGGCAGTCATACTGTAAATGCCAACAGCGGCCATTTAACGATATGGAATTGTTATATTGTTATGTTGTACTCTCCCAAGTGCTTAGTACAGTGCTCTGCACGCAGTAAGTGCTCAATAAATACAATTGATTGGAGCTCCATGGGGGTGAGGAATGTAGTTCTTGACACTGGGCACTTTCCCAAGCACTTAATCCAGTGCCTAGTACTTATTAGGAGCTCAATAAATCCCACTGATTGATTGACCCTAAATGGAAATGCTGGAGCTCCCGGATGTTTCAGTCTCCGTGGGGGGCAGCACAGGTGGCCAAGCATGGTCAGATGCTTAGGTCCGGCTACTATTCTTCAGCGTGGCTCAGTGGAAAGAGCCCGGGCTTGGGAGTCAGAGGTCGTGGGTTCGAATCCCGGCTCTGCCACTTGTCAGCTGTGTGACTGTGGGCAAGTCACTTCACCTCTCGGGGCCTCAGGTACCTCATCTGGAAAATGGGGTTTAAGACCGTGAGCCTCATGTGGGACAACCTGATTACCCTGTATGCCCCACAGCGTTTAGAACAGTGCTCTGCACATAGTAAGCTCTTAAATACCAACCTTACTATAATTATTATTATTATTATTATTATTCCTTACCAGCTTTGTTTATGAGGGGACAATTTGCAACACATTGCTCAGCGCCAGAAAAATGGCATTCCCCACAGAGGCATCCCTGCCCTGCCAGCGTTGGGCTGAACTCTTCCAGGGGATTCCTTTTGATTCATCTGTTATTTTCGACCTTTAGAAAGAGCAGTTGCATAGAAACCAGGTTCCTGGGTCGTAACGAAGTTCAGATCAATTAAAACAATTTACTTTGTTGCTAATGATTTCAGACCATTGTAATTTATTGGTAAGTAAATGACTTCAAAAGCGCATTCGTTCAGTGACTGCACAGAGGGAATTTTAACAAGTTCTTGGATAAATTAAGTCTGGAATTTGTTAACAGACTGTTATTGTAAAACATTTAAAGTAGGCCTTTCATACAGCTTAAAGGCTTCAAAGTTTCCAGAAACAATTAAAACTTCTAATCAGTTCTTCATTGTTTAAAGAAACGTGAATAGCGAAAGAGGGTTTTGGAGTTGGGTTGGCGAAGAGCACTCCAGTTGGGAGTTCCAAACCAGAGTCCCCCTGGATGCATTACAGGCTGAGGGGATGACTGCATTCCACCATTTTGAAAGTGGCCCAAGCAATGAGACTTAACTCTGGATGGTGTCTAGGGCTTACTGGGCACCCTGAGGCCTTTTCAGAAAATGATTTCAGGCCAGGTTGAGGTTCAGAAAGTGAGCTCTGATGGCCTATCTGGGACTGACCAGTCAAGTCACAGTGACATGCCCTCTAAATTGGGGAAGGGCAGCGGACGTTGACTCCATCTCATCTCCCCACCCCACCTGCCTCTGGCGACCTTCACGCCCGGTGCCTCGCAGATGTCACCGAAATTACCAACCCATCAGGTTCCTTGGAAAGAAAACCCGGAGCTCAATTCTCCCCAAGCCTCCGACCCTCCCAGCCGGGAAACCCATCTGGAAGGGAAGAAAGGAGAAGAAAGATTTCTATTTCAGATCAGATGCAGCTTCATTTGAGATTCATTTTGAAGTCAGGAAGAAAACCCTTTTGGATCCAATGTTGGTTCAATTTTAGTCATTTTCATAGTATTTTGCTGCTGAGGAAAGCTCCATCCAAGGCAGAAGAGAGAAGGGGGAAGAGAGCTCTAATGGAGCAGAGAAAAGCTGTTTATAAAAAAATACCTTTTAGAAAGCTATTTAAATTCTCCAGTCTGTAACAAAACTAATGTACAAATTTAGCATTTTAATTGGTTCCTCTTTAAAATAAGAAGCTGGAAAACCATTTCCCTTTGGGTCTCTCTCCGTCAGGAACTGAATTCTGGATCCTGCGGGAGTCAATGGCATCCCAGACCTGGACAGCCTTCGAGAATGCTCTTGCTTCTTGTGCCACTATGCCATCTCGCAGGGGGACTCCAAGGCCCCGAGCTTAGATCTTTCAAGCCGATCCGTCCCTCCAGTACCATTGGGCGGTCTGAGCCGAACAAACCTTGCTTATCTTTCTCTCCTTTTCAGTGGACATCTTGCAGAGGAAAGAACTTCCAGAGGTCACTTCATCCCTCCCTTCCGTCTCCAGGCAGGGAAGAACCTATCATTCAATCAGTGGTATTTACTGAACACTTACTGTGTGCGGATAGGCAGAGCTCTGTACTAAGTGCTTGGGATAATATAATGTGTCAGTGATGGCCGACACGCTCCCCGCCCACACTGAGCGTACAGTCTAGAGGGGGAGACAGACATTCTATGGATCCCCAAAGAAAAAGGCTTTGGCCTTTCTTTTTTCTTTTTGGCTCATGGACACTGGTGTGGACAGGGTAATGACAAGACCCTGATGCCAGTGTAAGGGGCACTGCTGATCTTGAGCAAGACTCTTCTCTATTATCAGTTTTCCCGTCTGTAAAATGGAACAGAAGGGAATTGCCCTGCCCTCCTTTCCAGGTCTGCTGGGAGAATGAATGGAAATTGGTGCCTGAAATCTAATCTGAGGTTCATCAGCGGTAGTCACCATATAAGACACTACAGTGGCAATTTCAGCCCATTTTCCCTTGATCTAGCCTCAGGAGTGGTGGAGAAAGCTTATCTTTCTTCTCAAGATGTAACAAACACTTCTAGGGTAGGCCCCACATCAGCCTTCTCTTCTTGAACTGAAGCAATCCTATGTCCATTAGATATTGTGGTTGGTGTTTTCAGTTTTTTTTTTCCAGTTTCCTTATATCCTCCTTGAGATGTAGCAACTAGAGATTCAGTACTCTGAGGGGACTGTGTGTTTGTGGGTGTGTGTGTGTGTGGGGGGGGGGGGTGTTTTATTTCAGTGACAACTAAGTTTGGCTTCTTGATTAGATTGTAAGCTCCTTGAGGACACAGAATATGTCTTGTACTCTTCTGTATTCTCCCAATCACTTAGCACAGTACTCTGCACACCGTAGGTGCTTGATAAATAGTACTGATTGGTTGATGGATGGTTTCTGCTTGTTTTCGCAGTTTAAAATTCAGCATTTATTTGCATTTTTAGGTCTTTATGTGATTTCCCAGTCATCCATAAATAGATATCACTCTTCATTATAATGCATTCTCTTCTTATAACTAACAGGTCGGATAGCTTCCGAACAGCCGGCCGGTGTCCATGAGACAAACCTTAGGGTACCAGATACCTGGAGGTATTATCGCCCCTCTTTATGGTGCTTGTTTGCCTTCATCAATAACCTCGTGATTCGTAGCCCCCGGCCTGGGAATTACGGAGCCGCGGGGGATGCTGGGAGTCGGGAGCGGCCGTGGATCTCTGCTTCAGCCACCTGGCGATTCACAGATCGTCACTGTGCAGAATTCCAGGAAAAAAGAAAACAGAACAGGATTTGGACACGTTCCCAAGTTACCCAGAGTTACAAAGAAATGCTTCCGTGTGCAGGGACAGGAGAGGCCTTCAGTCGGGCGTTTTCAAAGTCACCTCAAAGGATGCCCCAGGAGGAAGACAGTTCACAGAGGGGAGGACGGTATTTTATCAATGGATTTTAAACAGCCACCGCTTTTAATAAATAGTTGGCTATTCCGTCTCCTAGAAGACACATGTACCAGGCGAGCAAAGGACCCAGTCAGGCAGCACTAATAACCTCCTGAATTTATGTAGCACCTTTCTTCTAAAAGCTTAAAGCACCGCTCACATTATTAGCTCACTTATCTGCCTTGCATTCCTCATGAGGTAAGCAGAGGGAAGCTGATGCATTCTCTACCTCTCGGGAAGAGAAATTGAGATCGGGAGAGGGGAAACTTGGGTTCTCCAGATTGAAGTAGCGGTAACACATTGGGGTCCTCACGAAGATTTTGGTACCTCATCCCAGATTATGGGGGACTCTTCATAATAATGTTGGTATTTGCTAAGCGCTTACTATGTGCAGAGCACTGTTCTAAGTGCTGGGTAGATACAGGGTAATCAGCTTGTCCCGCGTGAGGCTCACAGTTAATCCCCATTTTACAGATGAGGGAACTGAGGCACAGAGAAGTGAAGTGACTCGCCCACAGTCCCACGGCTGACAAGTGGCAGAGCCGGGAGTCGAACTCATGACCTCTGACTCCGAAGCCCCAGGCTCTTTCCACTGAGCCACGCTGCTTCATTCTGTCAGAGCCTCTGGGGGACGGGATCTGGGCTGATGTTGATGGGTGAGGGAGAAGGAGTGGTTGGTGGCTGGGGGAGAAATCACAAAATGACAGGCTTCCCAGTAGCAGTAATTTGCAGCAGGGTCCCATGGTCGCAGTCTGATGGGAAAGGGATATGGGGGATTTGTCTCACTCGGCAATCTTGTAAAAAATCAGGTGAGGCCACAGCCACGACCGCTGCTGAGAGGGCACATAGAGATCTGTCGGCTGCTCTGTGGCCGTTCTGTGCCCATATTCTAACCAACTGTTGTCTAGAGGGGAATAGGAAAGAGCGTGTGGATGATTCAGTGCAAACCGGCACCGCCAGTGAAAGGCAGCTCGAGCTCGATTCCTGCCGAGGGTGGGCTGTCTCACATCCGTAATGGGGAACTTCACCATCAGTGGCATCTTCTTGAAGACAAAGGACAGCTATACATATACATGCTATGTGTGTGTGTGTAAATATAGGTACATATATATGTATATATTCTAGACTGTGAGCTCGTCTCTAGATTTTGAGCTCGTAGTGGGCAGGGAATTTGTCTGATGTTATACTGTACTCTCCCAAGCGCTTAGTACAGTTCTTTGCACACAGTAAATGCTCAATAAATACTATTAATAATAATAAAAATGAAATTTTCACATGAACATAGTTTATAGAGATGTAATAGAGTAAATCGGCAAGGAATAAGTTGGACATCTTTCACTTCGGAAATAGCTCTGGATGAGGCGACTTGTACAAGGAATCTCGGAATCCGAATCCTAGAATTGGAAAGTACCTCGAGAGATCATCTCGTCCAATCCCCCGTCTCCATTCATGTTCAGGGAGAAAGAAACTTCCTCTCCTGGCTCATTCCAGCATTCTCTCATCCTTACGGACAGGAAGTTCTTCCTTTGGAGCGGCTGAAATATTTTCTGCTCCGATTCACTGCCGAAAAAGTGAGTCCCGGGGCCAGTACTAAATACCTCTAAGTTGCCTGCCCCTCGGGCTTCCACACAGTTACTGCAGCCCTGCTGGGTATTAACTGCAGGCTTTGGCTAGCAAAATTCACGTCACAGGCTGTCGTAGACTTTTCACAAAATTGGTTCCTGAAAACTGCGGCTTAAGTGGAAGCGTTCTAAGTCAGAACTAATTTTCTCATGGCAGCAATATTATAAATGGTGGCTCGATGCTTGAACCTAGGTCAGATGCCCAATTTTTATCAGAGCTACCTAGAATTATTCCATCAATTATAGTTGAGAAATATAACTGTTAATGAATTTATATTGAGTCAGGTTCTAGCGGAGCCAACTTGTACTTCCTTGCAACTTACCTGAAGATCAGGTAATACTTCCTACCCTCCCTCCTTTCCCACCATGTACCTCTGCCCTCCTTCCCCAACTTTCATCCTTTCCGACGATTCACTTGTGCCCTCTTTCCCCAGCCTTCATCCTTTCCCTCCATTCACCTCGGCACTCTTTCCCCAACCTTCATCCTTTCCCACCATTCACCTCTGCCTTCTTTCTCTACCCTCCACCCCAACTTTTAAAGTCGTTCCCCCATTCCCTGGGGCTCCTGTGTGCCCCCCCGTCATCTCCAACAAAATAAGGTAGCTGGCAACCCAAACTAGTGATGTAAATGAGGCCAGCCGTGTAAGCAAAGTGTTCTGAAGTTGAAAGAGGGTGTCATTTTAGAAATGGTAAGGACCATTCACTGTAGCTTGATAGGTACATTTAGGACTAGTTGTTCACGGTACGGCCTCGTCTTCCAGCCATTTCAGTCTATTCCCCATCTGTAGCGCCTCACCCACCACTGTATGTTGTCTAAGACACACCGAGAAAATTCATTCGGTCGTATTTATTGAGCACTTACTGTGTGCAGAGCATGCCCTAAGCACTTGCAAAGTACCATTCAGCGACAAAGAGAGACAATCCCTGCCCACAACGGGGTCACAGTCTAGAAGGAGGGAGACAGACATCAGGCCAAGTAAACAGGCATCAATGGCATCGATATAAATAAATAGAATTATAGATGTATATAGAGATATACACATCAAAACAAGTCAACAGGCATTACTATAAATAAATAGAATTAAAGATATGTACATACATATGCAAGTGATGTGGGACGGGGATGGGGGGTAGAGCATAGGGAGCGAGTCGGGGCAATCTTGGCGGGGAAGTGGAGCTGAGGGAAAGGGGAGCGAAATCTAGGTGATCCTCGGCTCCCCCCCCCCCCCCTTCCATGTCACCCTGACTCATTCTCTTTGCTCTTCCCCCCGTCCCCACCCCACAGCACTTACGTATGTATTTTTAATTCTATATATTTATATTCACGTCTCTTTCCTTATGTTGATGTCTGTCTCCCCCCCAACTAGACTGTGAGCCCGCTGTGGGCAAGGATTGTCTCCATTGCTATAATGTACTTTCCAATTGCTTAGTACAGTGCTCTGCACACAGTAAGCACTCAATAAATATGAATGGATAAATGAATGAATGAATGAATGAATGAGTCATATGGATAAGATCAAACCGAAAACAATCCATTCCAAATCATGCACATTAAAGGCTAACCCATCCTGTATAATAATAACTGTGGTATCTGTTACGCACTTACTAGGTGCCAGACACTGGTCTAAGGGCTAGGGTAGATACAAGGTAATCAGGTCGGACCCAGTCCCAGTCCTACGTGGGGCTTGTAGTCTTAATCCCCCTTTTGCAGATGAGGTAATTGAGGAACAGAGAAGTGAAGTGACTTGCCCAAGATCACACGGCAGACAAGTCTTAGTGCCGGTACTAGAACTCAGAATTAGGCTATCCTGCTGCCGTTCATCAAGCGGAACTGTTCTGCTGGTAATCCTCAGCTAGGGCACATTGTTTGAGGTTTTATTTCACTTGTTTGAGTCTTTCAGTGTTTTGGTGTTTCTCCTGCCCAGTTTGGGTAGATAAATGCCTTTTGAATCAAGCCTTTATGGGTGTCTTGGTTTTCTCAGGGTCGCCCACTCCCCGGACACGTCGGATGCGGTGTCAATTTTCCCCCTTGGTGGAATTGGCTGTCGCCCGCCAGGGACAGCCAGGATCCATCAAGTCCTGTGCTGTTTGCTTTTATTGGTCCCATTGGTTTTATTGCCTTTCTCGGAGCACTGAGGGGCGACTGCCGGCTGGAGAATCACTCAAGTTGACAGTGCTTTTTAGATTCCATTTTTTAGCCCTGTGTCTCTATCTGTGGGAAAGAGTGGCAAGGGGACACAACGAACCAGGTGAACAGCTCCTGACAACGTGGCCCGGTGGATAGAGCCTAAGCCTGAGAGTCAGAAGATTATGGGTTCTTATCCCGGCTCTGCCGCTCGTCTGATGTGTGAGCTTGGGCAAGTCACTTCACTTCTCTGGGCCACAGTTACCTCATCTGTAAAAATGGGGATTGAGTCTGTGAGCCCCATGTGGGACAGGGATTGTGTCCAACCCGATTCGCTTTTATCCTCTCCAGAGCTTAGTATGGTGCTTGGCACATAGTAAGCGCTTAACAAATACCACAGTTAGTAGTAGTAGTAGTAGTAGTAGTAGTAGTAACTTACCTCCCCACTCCAGAGCCTTTGTCCTCATTCTGGCCCAGAGAGCAAATGGCAGAGTGGGAGCTGATGCAGAAGAATCCTATCCTTGGTGCAGGGTCGGCTGGCGGGAGCTTCCCTGGGTGACAGTTTCTGCTACTGTGATTTCACCATCTCTCTCAGGTGGTGCATGGGCAGAGACGGGCCGGGGAATACACCTCCCTGTGCTCATCTGACGTGTTGCTGGAGGAGCAGCGCGAGCTAGTGGAAAGAACGTGGGCCTGGGAGTCAGAGGACCTGAGTTCGAATGCGGGTTCTGCCAATTGCTTACTGTGTGACCTTGTCTAAGTCACTCATTTCCTCTACGCCTCGGTTCTTCTGTTCTCTCTCCTACTTGGACTGTGAGCTCCGTGCAGGACGGGGACTGTGACCATCCTAGATAAGTTGTGTCTACCCCAGCACTTAAAACACTGTTTGACATATAATAAGCATTTAACAAATACCATTTTTAAAAAGAGCAGATAGAGCCTCCCTCCAGGTACAAAACTCCCAGAAGAGTTGGCTCCAGGCTGTGCCTTCACCAGCAGGGACCAATGCTGGGGGTTTAGCACTCGCCCCGGGCACTGGAGAGGGAAAACAGAAGAGCTGAAGATACATAGGTCGTGTCTGCGTGGGCCAAGCCGAGATGGACTCGTAGCATCTCAAATCAACATCGGACCCGTAACCCACCTGGTACCGGGGAAATTGGATCCCAGCACTTTCTGGTGCAATTCAACCCAGAAGGAATGGAAAGATTGAAATGCAGGCCGAGCGATTTTTCAGGAAAACGGTGATCTTGGGCATCCTCCTGATTGCCCTTCGAAATTTCTTCAGTGACTTCTGCCTCTGCCTGCTGCCCTGAGAGTCCCCTAGAGCAACAGCTGAGTGAAGGGATAGGGCAAGGGGATGGGAAAGGCCAACTGTCAGACAGGTGGATGAGCTGCCATCAGCGTCCCCATAGTGGTTCAGAGACAGAGCCGGAGGGAGGAGACTTCCTGTCTGGAAGGTGTGAACCTTCTGATGTTAAGTTGGTGCTTGGTTTGCGCTTTGGGGTCTGGGGCTGGGATTCACAGGCCCAAAGTGGAATTTTCAACGGGAAAATTTCCTTTGAAGAATTCCGCTGCCGAGTCGCACCAAGCCGCTGACGTCCCTTGGAGTCCCCTCGCCTCTGGTCAGGCTGCCAGTTGCTTCCGGTAGCTGAGCAGAGTTTGGAGGATAGATGATTCCTTTTGGAGGAGCTGCAGAAAAGTCTCTCTCAGCTCATTCTGCAGTTAAGGTAGCAGAGGGGCCGGGTCAGGTGCCAATCCAGCCTTCTGCCTCTGACTTTCTGGGCTCGTTCCTCTGAAGGTCGCTGCTGGCCAACCCAGCAGGAGGAGGAGTAGACCAGGGGACGGCTGGAATCACCACACCGTTTGCTTTTCTTTCATGATGACCTTAGCCCAGCCCGGGCTCCCTCAGTAACAATAATAATAATAATGGTGGTATTTGTTAAGCGCTTACTATGTGCAAAGCACTGTTCTAAGCGCTGGGGGGATGCAAGGTGATCGGGTTGTCCCACGTGAGGCTCACAGTTCTAATCCCCATTTTACAGATGAGGGAACTGAGGCCCAGAGAAGTTGAGTGACTAGCCCAACGTCACACGGCTGGCAAGCGGCAGACCCGGGATTCGAACCCACGACCTCTGACTCCCAAGCCCGGGCTCTTTCCACTGAGCCACGCTGCTTCCCTGAGCTCCTTGGAGGCGGGCATCATTACTACCAACTCTATTGGTAGTAGCAGCGTGGATCAGTGGAAAGAGCCCGGGCTTGGGCGGCAGAGGTCATGGGTTCGAATCCCGACTCTGCCACTTGTCAGCTGTGTGACTGTGGGCAAGTCACTTCACTTCTCTGTGCCTCAGTTGCCTCATCTGGAAAATGGGGATTAAGACCGTGAGTCTCACGTGGGACAACCTGATTGCTCTGTATCTACCCCAGCGCTTAGAACAGTGCTCTGCACATAGTAAACGCTTAACAGATACAAATACCAACATTATTATTGTATTGTACTCTCTCCCGAGTGCTCAGCTGATAGTGCTCTGCACACAATAAGTGTTCACTAAATACCACTGATGGACTTAATTGAAGCAAGGAGACCTCAACCGTCCCACTCTCGCCCTGACCGTTCACCCAAACCCAGCTCAGTTTTAATCGTGGCAGCTTCAGCCGGAGCTGGACGTACTGAACACGGGAACATCATGCCACCTCTGATAGGAGTGATGTGGCCTAGTGGAAAGAGCACGGGCCTGGGAGTCAGAGGTCACGGATCAAATACCAGCTCTGCCACTTGTCTCCTCTGTAACCTTGGGCATGTCACAATAACAGTAATAATTAATAATAATTGTGGTTTTTGTTAAGCACTTGTTATGTGCCAGGCACTGTACTAAGCAGTGGAGTAAATTCAAATTTAGCAGGTTGGACACAATCCTTGTCCCACGTGGGACTCACAGTCTCCATCTCCATTTTCAAGATGAGGTAACTGAGGCCCAGAGAAGTGAAGTGACTTGCCCGAGGTCACATAGCAGACGAGCGGAGGAGCCGGGATTGGAACCCCTGACTTTCTGACTCCCAGGCTCTCCCCTCTGTTCCTCAGTTCCACCACCTGAAAAGCAGGAATTAAATAACTGTTCTTCCTCCTACTTAGACTGTGAGGCCCACGTGGGACAGGGACTATGCCCAGCCTTTTATTATTTTTTTTTTTTTTAAGGTACTTGTTAAGCCCTTACTCTGTGCCGGGCACGATACTAAGTGTTGGGGTACCTGCAAGATAATCAGGCTGGACTTGACTGCGTAACCTAGCTCTTAGAACAGTGCTTGGCATCTGGTAAGCATTTAACAAATACCGTAAGTGTAATCATTATGTCCCTCCAGACCGCGTCAGTCCATCTGGACACCCACCGGCTGTGGAGCGGGTGCGATTCTGGGACCGGCGGCTGGCGATTTTGGAGGCCAGCTGTGGAAAACAGACAGGAGAGGCGGACCACGCGTCTGCCAACAAAGCAGTTGTCTGGGGAGATAAGTGGGCAATTTAGCCAGAGGAGGGAATTGATAAACCCATAAGCAGCCCTGACACTTGTTCTCCAAGTTACAATAAATGCAAATACACCCTCCGTAGCCTAGGACAAACAATAGCCTTCGATTGGACCAGGGGGGAGTGATGGAAGGAGAGATCAAAGATGAACAAAAGCCAGACACCATCTACACCGGGCTAGATCTCACCCACAAAGGGGATGAGATGGTGCCTGGCCTAGAGGCTGAATCCCCACTCTTCTAGGTCTGAAGAGTCACGTGGAGAGGGAACGGTGCCTTTAAGAGATAATTCATATGCCAGAAACGGGTGACACTCTTAACAATAGAGGCTCAAATCAATTTTCTTGCTTTTATCTTTTCTTGATGCTCGGCGTGAGGAAGAGTGGCCTATATACATTGCTGATAAATAGCCAGAAACTTGCTGTATCTGCTTTCATTGGATTTTCTGGAACAATTACTGCTGGCTTGCGGCACATTCAGAGTCCGGGGGGCCAGAACTTTCCAGCCAGGTACTATGGGGACTAGCCTGAAACATTCTCAGGTTCCGACACCTAGAGGATCTAAGGACCCCTTGACTGGGAGTTGAAGCAAGTCATTTCTGTTACTAAAGCGGTAAGAGTTTTTCTTCTTCTTGCTGACTCAAGCCCCCACACCCACACCCGTGGAATTTAAGTACTTCTTTTTAAACTCAACTGCTTCTGTCTCCCTGGCCTAGTGGGTAAAGCATGAGCCTGGGCTTCAGAAGGACCTGGGTTCTAATTCCGGCTCTGTTACTTGTCTGCTCTGTGACCTTGAACAAGTCTCTTCACTTCCTCTGCGCCACAGTCACCTCATCTGCAAAATGGAGATGAAGACCGGGAGCCCCATGCGGGACAGGGATCGGGTCCAACCTGATTAGCTTATATCTACCTCCGCATTTAGTACAGTGCCTGGCACATAGTAAGCGCTTAACAAATACCACCATTCTTATTATGATTACCATTTTAATTATTATTATTACCTGTCATTTATTTTAGTCTGACTCCCTTGCTAGATTGTCAACGCCCTGAAGACAGGGATCATGTCTACTAACCCTCCCAAATCCTTAATCCAGTGCTCTGCATACGGTAAACACTCAACCATATGAGTGCTTGATCTTGAAAGTGAAATTGCTGAACTCACCCTGAATTCTTGGTTTTCTGCACCTTCCATCGTTACAGGGAAGAGTAGCAGTAATCATATTTATTAAGCTCTTACTGTGTACAGAACACAGTACAAAGCACAGGGAGAGAATACACGGGTGGGGATTGGACACGGTCCCTGTACCTCGGCGGACTCGTCATCTAAGGACGTAAACTGGGAGGAGAGATTGGAGGTTTCAATATGCGACCCTCGGGATTATGGCACTTCTTCTTGAGGCTTTCTTTCTCAAACAGCGTGGGCTACTGGATAGAGCATAGTCCTGGGAGTCAGGAGGACCTGGGTTTTTATCCCAGCTCCACCCACTTTCAGTCAGTGTATTTATTGAGGATTTACTATTTGCAGAGCTCTGTACTATGTGCCTGGGAGAGTGCAGTATAACAATTTGAGACATATTCCCCGCCCACTGCTGGGTGACCTTTGGCGAGTCACTTTTCTTCTCTGGGCCTTTACCTCACCTGTAAAATGGGGATTAAGACTGTGAGCCCCATGTGGGACAGGGTCTTTGTCCGACCTGATTATCTTCTGTCTACCCCGGTGCTGAGAACAGCGCCTGGCACATAGTGAGCACTTAAATACCATTAAAAAAAAAAACTGGACTTAGAGATCCATGTGCTCCCCCCCGACCCTCCCTAAGTAATCCTTACCACCTTCCAGGACAGAGGGCCCAGGGGGGAAGATGCTTGGCAGAGGGTGGGGAAGAGAAGATTCCACAAGAGGAGGATTGGGGTGGAGGATTGAAATGACAGTTCGTGGGAGGAAATGTAGTGTTTTATTAATTTATATTATTATCGGTCTCCCTTTCTAGACAGTAAACTCAGTTTTTTATGGTATTTGTTAAGCGCATATTCTGTGTCAAGTTGTGGTAGATACAAGTCAATCAGGCTGGATATAGTCCCTGTCCCACATGGGCCTGGCAGTCTAAGCAGGAGGGAGAACAGGTATTGAAATCACATTTGGCTGTTGAGGAAACTTAGGCATAGAAAAGTTAAGTGATTTGTCCAAGGTCACACAGCAGGCAAGTGGCAGATCTGGGATTAGAACCCAGAACCTCTGGCTCCTACGCCCGTGTTTTATCCACTAGGCCACACTGCTTCCCTGGACCATGCTCTTCATTGTGGACAGGAGACATGTCTACCAATTCTGTAGTATTCAACACTCCCAAGGGTTTAGTACAGTGTGCTCTACGCACAGTAAGCATTCAATAACTACCCACTGATCAATCGATTGACTGATTTTTCTCAGTCCACCTCCATTTTTTGAGAGAACCGCATCTCTGGCCCTTTAAGAAGACTGTGGCTTGAGAAGTACTGTGGCCTCCTGGAAAGAGCCTGGGCCTGGGAGTCAGAAGAACCCACTTGTCTGCTGGGTAACCTTGGGCAAATCACAACTTCTCTGGGCCTCAGTTACCTCATCTGTAAAATGGGGATTAAAACTTTGAGCCCCACTTGGGACTGTAAGCTCATCCCTCAAGACTGTAAGCTCACTGTGGGCAGGGAATGTGTTTATTATTATACCGTACTCCCCCAAGTGCTTAATACAGTGCTCTGCACACAATAAGTCTTACTCAAAGTCTTAGTGAAGGCACATCTCCTCTACGAGGGCTACCCAGACTAAGCCCCCCATTTCCTTAAGCCCCACTCCCTTCTGCGTCTCCTTGACCTGTTCCCTTTGCTCTTCCCCCCTCCCAGACCCACAGCTCTTATGTGAATATCTGATATTTTATTTATTTGTACTCATGTCTGTCCCCCCAGCTCTAGACTGTAAACTTGTTGTCAGGGAAGGTGTCTGCTTAATGTTGTATCGTAGTCTCCCAGATGCTTAGCTCAGTGCTCTGGACACAGTAAGCACTCAATAAATATGATTGAATGAATGAATTATTCTGAACTGTGTCCCATCTGATCAGCTGGTATCTAACCCAGTAGTCGGTCCAGTACCTGACCCCATAATAAGTGCTTAACAAATATCATTAAAAAAATAAGGTAATGGGGTAATGCAGACTGGGGGATTTTAGAAGATCTTATCTGGCAAACACTTTCCTGTGGGTTTTCCCAGCCTGTTTTTGCAGTCGGGGGTGAGGATGGAGAACAGAAGGAGCCCTGCAAAGCTAATGGCTACAGGAAAGATCCTAAAGGAAAGGGCCATCTGTGCTTTCCATCTCCCTCTAGCCCACCTATCAGTGGAAAGTGACCGGGTGGGTTCCTCCTTCCCCTCCTCAATCAGCAAGCATCCCCCGTCCCCTGCCCTCCTGCTCCCTTGCTCTGCAGATCTGGGGACTTCGAAGCTAGTCTGAACATTTGATGTCCTCTCCATTCCCTTAGTGTTTGTTAACTTCAAAAGATTCTTTGTTAAACTTCAATCACTCCCAGGCTGGTCAGAACCAGGCATTAGTCACTGCTTCATCTCTGCGTAGAGACGAACATTTGAAAAATCCAAGGTCTGGCAAAGGGGGAAGGGGCAGGACGGGGAGGAGGCTCTTGGAGGCGTCGGCACTGGATGGGAACGTCCATGCGGAGAATCTCCCTTCCAATCCAGCGTAGGCTGCCAGCCAACCAGCCATAAAGCCCCCTGGGGACCAGAAAGCACGTGAAACCTATCCTTGTTTCATCTGAGCCGCTGCTGAGGACTCATTCATTTATTCAGTCGTATTATTTATTGAGCACTTACTGTGTGTAGAGCACTGTACTAAGCGCTTGGGAGAGTACAATCAACAATAAACAGACTCAGAGGAGGGGACTCAAAGAGCCATGAGGAAGGCCAGAAAGGAAAACCCGGGGATAAGGTTTGGGTTGCCCAAGCCCTTTGGAGAGGCGGTGTGGCTCAGTGGAAAGAGCGTGGGCTTCGGAATCGGAGGTCATGGGTTCGACTCCCTCCTCGCAAGTGCCACCCCCTCCACCTGCGCCTCGGACCCCATTCCCTCTCACCTTCTTAAAACCATCGCCCCTGCCCTCCTCCCTTCCTTAACTTCTATTTTTAACCACTCGATCTCCAAGGGCTCCTTCCCCTCTGCCTCCAAACATGCCCCCGTCTCCCCCATCCTAAAAAAACCCGCTCTCGACCCCACTTCCCCCTCCAGTTATCGTCCTATCTCCCTACTACCCTTCCTTTCCAAAATCCTAGAACGAGTCGTCTACAATCGATGCCTAGAATTCCTTAACTCCCATTCTCTCCTAGACCCCCTCCGATCTGGCTTCCGTCCCCTCCACTCTACCGAGACTGCTCTCTCTAAGGTCACCCGTGACCTCCTTCTTGCCAAATCCAATGGCTCCTACTCCATTCGGATCCTCCTTGACCTCTCTGCTGCCTTTGACACCGTCCCGTCGACCATCCCCTCCTCCTCCATACCTTATCTCACCTTGGCTTCACGGACTCCGTCCTCTCCCGGTTCTCCTCTTACCTCTCTGGCCGATCATTCTCGGTCTCCTACGCCGGAGCCTCCTCCCCCTCCCATCCTTTAACTGTCGGAGTTCCTCAAGGGTCAGTTCTTGGCCCTCTTCCGTTCTCCATTTACACTCACTCCCTCGGTGAACTCATCCGCTCTCACGGCTTTGACTACCATCTCTACGCAGATGACACGCAGATCTACATCTCCGCCCCTGTCCTCTCCCCCTCCCTTCGGGCTCGCATCTCCTCCCGCCTCCGGGACGTCTCCACCTGGATGTCGGCCCGCCACCTAAAACTCAACGTGAGCGAGACTGAGCTCCCCATCTTCCCTCCCAAACCCGGTCCGCTCCCAGACTTCTCCGTCACCGTGGATGGCACGACCATCCTTCCCGTCCCGCGGGCCCGCAATCTCGGTGTCATCCTTGACTCGTCCCTCTCGTTCACCCCACGCATCCTATCCGTTACCGAGACCTGCCGGTCTCACCTCTACGATATCGCCGAGATCCGCCCTTTCCTCTCCACCCAGACGGCTACCTTACTGTTACGGGCTCTCGTTATATCCCGGCTAGACTACCGTGTCGGCCTTCTCTCTGACCTCCCTTCCTCCTCTCTCGCCCCGCTCCGGTCTATTCTTCACTCCGCCGCCCGGCTCATCTTCCCGCAGAAACGATCTGGGCGTGTCACTCCCCTTCTTAAACAACTCCAGTGGTTGCCTATCGACCTCCGCTCCAAACAAAAACTCCTCACTCTAGGCTTCGAGGCTCTCCGTCACCTCGCCCCTTCCTACCTCTCCTCCCTTCTCTCTTTCTACCGCCCACCCCGCACGCTCCCCTCCTCCGCCGCCCACCTCCTCGCCGTCCCTCGGTCTCGCCCGTCCCGCCGTCGACCCCCGGGCCGCGTCCTCCCGCGGTCCCGGAACGCCCTCCCTCCTCACCTCCGCCAAACCGATTCTCTTTCCCTCTTCAAAACCTTACTTAAAAATCACCTCCTCCAAGAGACGTTCCCAGACTGAGCTCCTCTTCCCCCTCTACTCCCTCTGCCATCCCCCCTTTACCTCTCCGCAGCTAAAGCCTCATTTTCCCCTTTTCCCTCTGCTCCTCCACCTCTCCCTTCCCATCCCCACAGCACCGTACTCGTCCGCTCGACTGTATATATTTTCGTTACCCTATTTATTTTGTTAATGAATTGTACATCGCCTCGATTCTATTTAGTCGCCATCGGTTTTTACGAGATGTCCTTCCCCTTGACGCTGTTTAGTGCCATCGTTCTCGTCTGTCCGTCTCCCCCGATTAGACCGTAAGCCCGTCAAACGGCAGGGACCGTCTCTATCTGTTGCCGACTTGTTCATCCCAAGCGCTTAGTACAGTGCTCTGCACATAGTAAGCGCTCAATAAATACTATTGAATGAATGACTCCCGGCTCTGCCACTCGTCAGCTGTGTGACTGTGGGCAAGTCACTTCACTTCTCTGTGCCTCAGTTCCCTCATCTGTAAAATGAGGACTATCCGTGAGCCTCACAGGGGACAAACTGATTACCCTGTATCTGCCCCAGCGCTTAGAACAGTGCTCTGCACATAGTAAGCGCTTAACAAATACCAACATTATTATTACCTCATGCCTAAAGGGAGAAGCAACCCACCGCCACCACCACCATTGAGCATTCAGCCAATATTCCCTCCTCACTGCCCCTGGGATGAAATGCTAGAGAAAAGGAAAAAGAAACTAAATGAGGAAAATCAGGGGTGGGGCAGGCAAAGGAAGTTGGGGAGCCTCCTGTCTTGTCGCTAGAGCAGTTAACAATAATAATGATGATATCTGTTAAGCATGTACTATGTGTCCCTACTGAAAGCTCACCTCCTCCAGGAGGCCTTCCTGGAGTAAACCCCCCTTTTCCTCTACTCCCGCTCCCATCCCCATCGCCCCGATTCATTCCCTCTGCTCTAGTCCTCTCCCTGCCCCGAAACACTTGTGGGTATATATGAACACATTTATAATTCTATTTATTTCATTAATGATTTGTATATACCTATAATTCCATTCATTTATACTGATGCTATTGATGCCCCTTTACTTGTTTTAATGTCTGTCTCCCCTCTTCTAGACTGTGAGCCCACTGTGGGCAGGGATTGTCTCTATTTGTTGCTGAATTGTACTTTCCAGGCGCTTAGTACAGTGCTCTGCACACAGTAGGCGCTCAATAAATACGATTGAATGAATACATACAGTTGAATGAATGAATGTCAAGCACTGTTCTGAGCGCTGAGATAGATACAGTCTAGTCAGGTTAGACACAGTCCCTGTCCCACGTGGGGTTTGTAGCCTTAATCCCCCTTTTACAGATCAGGTAACTGAGGCGCAGAGAAGTGAAGTGACTTGCCCAGGGTCACACAGCAGACCAATGGGGGAGCCAGGATTAGAACCCAGGTCCTTCCGACTCCCTGGTGCATGCTCTATCCACTAGGCCATGCTGGTTCAGTTGAGCGCAGGCTGGTTAGGGACCAGCCAGGCCTTGTGGCCTCTGATCCTGGCTCATGGTGACTGTGGTAGGGATCCGTCAGTTGGCAGTGAGGAAAGGGCATACGAGGCAGAAGGAGAGGCCACAGAGGCATGGGAACGATGAGATGTTAGGTAGGTGAGCTCGGTCCAAGCAACGGAAAGAGGCAAGGGCCTACTTGACTGTGGGGCCAGAATCTGGTACATTCCTCCAGTCTGGAGCAGCGGCATGCTTGCTCCTCACTCGGCCTGTCCCCACTGACTAAAATCCCTTCTCGGTAATGGCGTCGTCAACCTGGGGCGAGTCAGTGGGGGGCGGCTGGATTCACCTACGGCGGAAGGTGCTGGGAGAAACACAGTGATAATGTTGGTATTTGTTAAGCGCTTACTACGTGCAGAGCGATGTTCTAAGCGCTGGGGTAGACACGGGGGAATCAGGTCGTCCCACGTGAGGCTCGCAGTCTTCATCCCCATTTTACAGATGAGGGAACTGAGGCCCAGAGAAGTGAAGTGACTCGCCCACAGTCACACAGCTGACAGGTGGCAGAGCCGGGATTCGAACCCGTGACCTCTGACTCCAGAGCCCGGGCTCTTTCCACTGAGCCACGCTGCTGCTTAGCCTCTCTCCCTCCTTCCTCTCCCTCTCCAACATCCCTCTCCCTCCTTCCCCAGGAGAAATCCAGGGGGCGGAGACACGCAAGGGGAGGAGGCAGGTGGCATCCTGCCGCAGACCGAACTGGCAGGGCGTCACCTCCAGACGGGCCCAGATGGATTCTCCTTCTCTTTGAAAAAAAAAACCTCTAATTGGTTGTGGCTTCCGCGCTGGCCATCAATTTGATCTCAGCTCAAGGGCTAAACAGAGGCTCACCTTGTTCTGCTTAAATAATGCAGGTAGCGAGGCTATTGACGTCCTGTCATCTGTTAGAAAATTACCACGCTGCTTCCCCGTGACGGGCCGGGGACGAGGAGAACTTGCTGAAGGGCAAGGAGCTCTCCCCGGCTGCTGCTCACCGAGAGCCGATGGCGGGATAGAAAATCCTCACCGACCCCGGGAGGGCAGCGATGGCTCCTTATCCGCCCGGGCCCCTCAGCGAGAGGACCGGGGGTTATTGAGTTCACCCTGACGGTCATCCCGGGTCCGCCTCGGGCCGGGCCTTCCGGGAAAGGCGGTGAGACTGTGAGTCCCGCGTGGATCTGATTATCTGTACCTATCCCAAGCATTTAGCGTATAGTAAACACTTAATATAGGCCATGATTTCCATCGACTCGGGTTAACGGAGGCGTTTTGGGTTTCATTGGTTCTGAGGTGGTGCTACGCTCACAGTAATAAAATCGTGGTATCTGTAAAGCACTTACTCTGCGCCAAGCGCTACACTAAGCACTAGAGAAGATATGATGCAATCAGATCAGAGTACCAGTCGCAGTCCCACATCTGGCTCACAGGCTAAAGGGGATGAAGAACAAGGGTTAACTCCCCATCTACAGATGAGGAAACTGAGGCACGGAGAAGTGATTTGCTCGAGATTACACCGGAGTTAAGCGGCAGATCTGGGATTAGGTCCCAGGTCTCCTCACTCCCAGCCCTGTGCTCTTTCCATCAGACCGTACTGCTTTGTCTTACACACTTAGAAGCAACCTTGACTCTCAATTTTATGGGGGCCTGAAAGCTTGGAGGTGAAATAAAAAACATCTTCTTTTGCACCCTAATGATGGGAGCTTTTTGTTGATTTTGGGGGTGAGGCAGCACCCCCATGCCCTCTGTTATGGCTACGAGGGGCGCCTCCGAAAGAAAGGCCCACTTGATTTGACCTGCCAGAAAATAATTGGCCGGCACAATTGACCTCATACGCAAATGGATATTTAATATCAGTCGATCGATCAATCAGTGGCATTTATTGAGTGCTTACTGTGTGCAGAGCTCTCTACTAAGTTCCTGGGAGAATACATTAGAGTAAACAGATTCAATCCCTGCCCTCCAGGATTTTACAATCTAGAGAGGGAGGAAAAGCGATCACATCAAGGCCTTCTGCCTCAAACAGGATTAAGCCTGGAAGCATCAGCTAAGAGCGCTTGGGTGATGAGGGCGGAGAGACCCCTGGCCTAACAGCAGAACCCCAACCTAGGAGTTGTGCCAGTTGCCAGGCAGCCAGAATATTAATGATTATGGTATTTGTAAAGTGCTTACTATGTGCCAAGCACTGTTCTAAGCACTGGGGTAGATACCAGATAATCCGGTGGGACACAGACCCTGTCCCACATGGGGTTCACAGGTTTAACCCACATTTTACAGATGAGGGAACTGAAGCCCAGAGTAGTTAAGTGACTCTCCCAAGGTCCCGCAGCAGACGAGTGGCGGAGCTGGGGTTAGAACCCATAATAATAATGTTGGTATTTGTTAAGCGCTCACTGTGGGCAAAGCACTGTTCTGAGCGCTGGGGTAGATACAGGGTGATCAGGTTGTCCCACATGAGGCTCACAGTTAATCCCCATTTTACAGATGAGGTAACCGAGGCCCAGAGAAGTGAAGTGACCTGCCCGCAGTCACACAGGTGACAAGTGGCGGGGCCGGGAATCGAACCCATGATCTCTGACTCCGAAGCCCGGGCTCTTTCCACCGAGCCACGCTGCTTCCCGTGACCTTCTGACTTCCGGGCCTGTGCTCTGCTTTGGTGCGAGCTCACAGAGACGCCCCATCGTTCCTCCCTCCCTCCCTCTTGGAAAGTCCGATCTGGGTAACCAGAAGTTGCCTTTCTGATTAGCGTGTTCTGGTCCATCCCGGTTTGGAGATTTCTTAATTTCAAGTTGCAAATCTCACTCCAGCATGATGACGGCTGCCTGCCAGGTCATCCCGTTGCCGGTCCTGTCATCAGAAATCGTGTTTACCAGTCAGATGCTGTTTCCTTGACACATGCCGCCCAAAATAATGATCCCGCTTGAGCCGCCTCTGTGAATCATTCATGAGGACCCCGCTCGACTTTCGTTATTAACAGAAAATCAAAGCCGCATCGGACCGTCAGAACCGGGGGGGGGGGGGGGGGGTTGAGCTGCCAGAGAGGTGGGGGAGGGGACCCTCTCAGCTTCCTCAGAACTGAATTCCTGCATCCCATCATTCCCTGGGTAGTTAGGGCATCCCCTTGGGGCAGAAGGGCCTCTGGGCGGTCGCCCTGACCGGACAGCCTGGCTTACAGTAAATGGAATATCAAGGAAATGGTGATGTGAGTGGAATCTGTGGTGTAAGCACTCTATAGAGAGAGTGGAGAGGGGCCGTGTAGATGGGGAGGCACCGGCTTTTTTTGCTCTCCTTCCGGAGGGCTGAACCGGTCATCCTGGCGAGGCCTGGTTTTTGGAGTTCGGGGCAGAGTGCTCTTTCCTCTCTTCCACCTTTCGCCCCGGGCCTTTCTCTCGCTTTCCAACCCAGGCGCTTGAATGAGCTGGGGTTCCCCTGCCAGTCCCCCCCAGCCCACCGCCACCGCCACCACCGGCAGCCTGTTAGGGTGGGTTTTATGTTCAGAGGACGATGAGGAAATTCTTACTTTTGGCATCCATGTTCTTCACCCCCTTTCTCCATCGAAAATCAGTTCTTTTTACCTACTAAGTCCCCAGATCACTCTTCTCGTTCCTCCTTGCCTCACCTTTTAACTGAACTCTACTTTTTGACTCTCCCCCCTCTAACCGCTCTCTCCCTAATCGTGGTATCGGTTGAGTGTTTACTATATAATAATGGTGGTATTTGTTAAGCGCTTACTATGTGCGAAGCACTGTTCTAAGCTCTGGGGTAGATACCCGATAATCAGATTGGACACAGTTCCCGACCCACGTGGGTGATCCCAGTCTTAGAGGGAGAGAGAATACGTATTTAATCCCCATTTTACAGATGAGGAAACTGAGGCACAGAGAAATTAAGTGATTTGTCACCCGGCAGGCAAGTGGTGGAGCTGCGATGAGAACCCAGGTGCCCCGACTCCCAGGTCTGGGCTTTTCCCACTAGGCCAGTTGTTTTTCACACCGTTCCCTCTGCCTGCAATTCCTTTTCCCTTCAAATATGCCACAAATCTTCCCATCTTCAAAGCCTTCCTAAGATCCCACCTTTCCACAAAGCTCCTCCGATTAATTTACAGTGCCCCAGTTCATGTCAATCCAACAGCTATCCTTAGCATTTTTGTATTTGTATCCATCCACTTATACATATTCAGTTACACATTCACTTTTTTATTCATCTGTCTCTTCCTGACATATTTGTGCTACTATTTGTTACACCTTTGTTCTTCCTCCTCCCACTAAATGTAAAATAATGCCTGTCTCCCCCATTAAATTATCAGTTCCCTGAGGGCAGGGAAGTGAGTTCTGCTTCTGACATTTTCTCCCAAGTGTTCGGCTCTGGGTGGGAAGCAGCGTAGGCTAATGGAAAGAGAGGAGAGAGCGTGGCACTGGGAGTCAGCCTGGGTGACCTGGGTTCTAATCCCCGCCGATCCCACTGGCCTATTGTGTGACCTTGGATGAGTCACTTGGCCTCGATTTATCACCATTTACTTCTCTGTAAAATGAGGAAGAAATTTCAGCTCTTCCTACCTCTTAGACTGAGAGCCCTGTGTAGATCAACGATTGTGCCCAAACTGATTGTCCTGTATCTCACTGTGGACAGGGAATGTGTAACAACTCCTGTATTGTATTCTCCCAAATAATAATGTTGGTATTTGTTAAGCGCTTACTATGTGCAGAGCACCGTTCTAAGCCCTGGGGTAGATACAGGGTAATCAGGTTGTCCCACGTGAGGCTCACAGTCTCCACCCCCATTTTGCAGACGAGGTAACTGAGGCACAGAGAAGTGAAGTGACTTGCCCACAGTCACACAGCTGCCAAGGGGCAGAGCGGGGATTCGAACCCTTGACCTCTGACTCCCAAGCCCGTGCTCTTTCCACTGAGCCACGCTGCTTCCCATGATGCTTGGTACTTCCCAAATGCTTACAACAGTGTTCTGCACTGATGAATTGTATGATCTACCCCATCAGCCCGGTGTTGGACACAAAGTAAACACTTGATGGACACCATAATGTTGATTCATTCATTCATCCACTAGTATTTATTGAGCGCTTACTATGTGCAGAGCACTGTACTAAGCGCTTGGAATGGGAAACTCACAAAGCCAGGGCTGGGATCAGCAGTGAGGAGAGGTTGAATGGGCTCCCCACAAACCCTCTGCTGGCTATTTGACTAGAAGAAGGATTTTCAGGCTCCACTGTCTATATCCAACCGGCCCTCCCCAGCTGGGAATCGCTCAGGTGAGCTACTAATGAATAGTTCCCCCCGAAGCTCCTTCAACAGGTCCCAAAACCCCGGGGTGTTTATCACTCTACTTCTCTCCTGCTCACATGAGGCTGGACCCTCAAGACAAACGGAGAAGGTTTATAAACAGGGAAAGAGATTAAGATTCATCGATGTCAGAACCCACTCTATTCTGGAAAATTGAAATATTTTGTGCATAATGACAATGGAGTCACTGGCCGACCTTCCCAGAATAATTTCCCAGATATATGACAGTGACAATGTTACCCTATTGGAACTGACACTCAGAAGACTCCCAGAAAAACCCCACCGTTTAAAAAAAACGTCTCCCCTGTTATTAACATTCCTCCACTTGCGGATTTTTATGACTAGTCACTGATATCAACAGTAACAAATTTAAAGAACCCATAAATGACATGGTCCTGAGAGATAGAGCCCAGAACAATGGCGCATTGTCTTGTGGTACACAGCAAGGGGAATAATAAACATCAAAAGAGGTTTATCTGATGGGTCCCAGGGCTCCTCTTCAGAATCGCACATCCTCCTCAGTCACCTTGAACCCCGGGAAGTCCAGACTCCGTAGGATCTGGTTCCGTTTTATCCGAAGGATTTCTGGGTCGGAAAGGAGGACCAGGTAATGGATGGTCTTGGATGGGCAGGGTAGGAATCACGAGTGAGGTGAGCGGGTCTGAGTGGCATCTTAGCCTTTCCTTTACCTTGGGGATCTTCAACTTCCTTAGGCACACTTTCCCTAAACTCACTACCACATGAAATGTGATCGGTTCCCTCCTCAGAGCCTTATTATTCATTCATTCATTCATTCAATAGTATTTATTGAGCGCTATGTGCAGAGCACTATACTAAGCGCTTGAAATGTACAATTCGGCAACCGATAGAGACAGTCCCTGCCCACTGACGGGCTTACAGTCTAATCGGGGGAGACGGACAGACAAAAACAACAGCAATAAATAGAATCAAGGGGATGTTAGAGGCCAGCAAACCAGCTAGAAGTTAAACGGAGCCATACTCTCCCAGGACTTAAGATCCCCGCTTGCCATCTGACACTTAGGTAAACTGCACACTCTTTCTAACCATCAAACTTTGGCTTTCCCATGGCATTTTTTTAAATGGTATCAACTTCTCTGTGCATGTTACCTTGTCTATAAAACGGAGACTAAGACTGTGTGACCCATGAAGGATAGGGACTGTGTCCAACCTGTTTAGCTTGTAATAATGTTGGTATTTGTTAAGCGCTTACTATGTGCCGAGCACTGTTCTAAGCGCTGGGGTAGACATAGGGGAATCAGGTTGTCCCACGTGGGGCTCACAATCTTAATCCCCATTTTACAGATGAGGGAACTGAGGCACAGAGAAGTTAAGTGACTTGCCCACAGTCACACAGCTGACAAGTGGCAGAGCTGGGATTCGAACTCATGAACCCTGACTCCAAAGCCCGCGCTCTTTCCACTGCGCCACGCTGCTTCTCCAACCCCAGCACTTAGTATGGTGCCTGGCACATAGTTAACACCATTAAAAAAAGGGGAAAAAACTCAAAAAACACCAAACAATAACAAAAAAGCACTTACTATGCGCCAGGCCATATCAAGTGCTGGGATAGATACAAGATAATCAGGTGGGACACAGTCCCTATCCCACGTGGGACTCTTAGTCGTAATCCCTACTTAACAGACAAGGGTAACTGAGGCACAGGGAAGTTAGGTGATTTTCCCAAAGTCACACAGCAGACAAGTGGTGGAGCCAGGATTGAAACCCAGGCCTGGGCTCTTTCCATTAGGCCACACTGTTTCATTTTCTTAGGATGACTTTCCCTAAACCTCCCAAGAGTTAATCAAACCTAAAGCATGAATGTAGAAAATAGAGACAGCGGGTGACAAGAGATCAAATTTGGATGGAAGTTACTGGGAAAATCTTTAATGAACATTTCTTTCCTTTGGTTTCCCAGCCTAGAAGGCCAGGCCACAGAGGCCAAAGCAGGTTAATTCAGGATATCTCAAAAATAGACTCCTCAGGGACCACCTGCCACAGAGCTCTCGCTTACTGACAGGCTGGGAGGATTTCCCAGCCGCCAAGTAATTGTGATATTTGTTAAGCGCTTACTACATGCCAAGCACTGGGGCAGATATGAGGTAATCAGATTGTCCCGCATGGAGCTCACAGTCTTAATCTCCGTTTCACAGATGAGGTAACTGAGGTACAGGGAAGTGAAGTGATCTGCCCAAGATCACAGAGCAGACAAGTGGCAGAGCCGGGATTAGAACCCATGTCCTCTGATTCCCAAGACTGTGCTCTATCCGGTCGGCCATCCTCTCCCAGGACTTCAGGTCCTCAATTTCTCCAGGTACTCAGCTTCCACAAACATTGGTACCTAACATAATTAGAGGTGTTGAATGCCCCTCTGTCCTTCTCCCCAGCTGTCCTTAAACCCCTTATTCAATAATTTTTTTTAATGGTGTTTGTTAAGCCCTTACTATGTGCCAGGCACCGTTCAAAGTACCGGGGTAGATCTAAGTTAATAAGGTCGGACACAGTCCTTGTCCCATATGGGGTTCACTGACTTGATCCCCATTTTACAGATGAGGAAACTGAGGTATAGAGAAGTGAACTGACCTGCCCAAAGTCACCCAGTAGATAAGTGGCGGAACCTGGATTAGAACCGGGGTCCTTCTGAATCCCAGCCTAGTGCTCTATCAATAGGCCATGTTGCTTCTCATATAATAATAATTGGAGGGTTGCGGGGATGAATTGGGTCTCCTCTGTCCGAAGGACCCCAGAGGCTGACTGGTTTTAGTGGTGGGTGAGCTGTGGGATCATCAGTCATAAGAGGCTACCCATCAGGAGCAAGACAGCGTGATGGGTCCCTGGGACCAATGTGTCAAGGTCGCACATAAAGAGGGGTGGGATTTAAAAGGCTTATTATGATCCTAATTGAAATCGTGATCATAATCAAAACTGTGATGTTTGTCAGATGCTTACAGTGTTCCGAGGGCTGGTCCGAGCACTGAGATAAAGTCAAGATAATCAGGTCAGAAAAGCGGCGTGGCCTAATGGAAGGAGCTCAGACCTGCGAGTGAGAGGACCGGGCTTCTAATCCTGGCTCCGCTACTTGTCATCTGCTGGGTGACCTTGGACAAGTCGTTTGACTTCTCTGGGCCTCAGTTACCTCAACCATAAAAAGGGATTAAAGCCTCTTCCCTTTGATTTAGACTGTGCAACCTATGTAGGACAAGGACTGTGTCCAACTTGATTGTCTTGCGTCTATCCCAGCACCTAGAATAGTGCTTGACATATAGAAAGCACTTAATACCATAAAAAAGGAATGGTCATAAATGGTCTCTGTCCCATATGGAGCTCACTGCCAAAGCGGTGGCTGAGAGGAGGAAGAGAGCAGGCCATTTTACAGATGGGCAAACTGAGGCACAAAGAAGATAAGTGACTTGCCCAAGATCACACCATAGGACATATACGTGGAAGAAGCAGCCTGGCCTAGTGGCTAGAACTTGGGCCTGGGATTCAGAAGGACCTGGGTTCTAATTCCAGCTCCACCACTTGTCTGCTGTGTGACTTTGGGCAAGTCGCTTCAATTCTCTGTGCCTCAGTTTACATCATCGTGAAATGGGGATTAAGACTGTTGTCCCTTGTGTGGGACGGAGACTGTGTCCAACCTGATTAGCTTGTATTCACCCCAGTGCTTAGAACAGTAAGCGCTTAACCAATACCATTATTGTTACTATTATTGTTATCATTATCATCAAATGTCTCTAGCCAGATCTGCCCAGACCAGGTACCGGGACAGCTTCCTATCCCTCCTTTCCTCTCACGGTGAGGGTTTCAGTTCAGGAATGAATGGGAAATGCAAAATTAACTCTCTTCCCTTCTTCAAAGCCCTACTGAGAGCTCACCTCCTCCAAGAGGCCTTCCCACACTGAGCCCTCCCTTTGCCTCTGCCCCTTCTTCCCTCCCCATTCCACCTATTCCCTCCCCATTCCACCTATTCCCTCCCTCTGCCCTACCCCTTCCCCTCCCCGCAGCACTTGTGTATATTTATATTTATTATTTATTTTATTAACGATGTGCACATTTCTACGATTCAACTTATCTATTTGGATGGTATCGATGCCTGACTAGTTTTGTTTTGCTGTCTGACTCCCCCTTTCAGACTGTGAGCCCATCGTTCACAGATTATCTCTATCTGTTGCCGAATTGTACATTCCAAACGCTTAGTACAGTGCTCTGCACACAGTAAGCACGCTTAATAAATACGATTGAATGAAGGAAGGAAGGAGCAACAGAATGCCATTATTTTTTACAGTTGAATTGCTGTAATTAGGAAGGGCAGCCTTCCATCATCCACAGGCTCGCCATGGCCCTATGGAAAATATTAATAAATGGGCTTGAACTTAACAATCAATCAATGTAATTTGAGTGCTTACTCTGTACAGAGCACTGTACTAAATGCTTAGGAGAGTACGTCACAACAGAATTAGTGGATCCGTTCCCTGTCCATAACGAGGGAATAATAATTGCGGTATTTGTTAAGCGTTTACAATGCGCCAAACCTCCTTTTTCATTTGCAGTTTTCGGTGTTTCTCCTTTTTCATCTGCAGTTTGGCTCCCCTCTTCTTTTTTCTGGGTCTGACGTGGGCAGGGGAGGGCAGAAAGAGAGTATCTCTATCAACAGTGTTGATGCTTCTTCATGTCCCTGAATATTAAAATATAAAGGTTAACATTCTGAGAGAAACTGAAACAGCAGCATATTAGAAAAGAGATTGCACAAACTGAATCCAAAGTGATATTTCAAGCCACAAATTCTGTTGATATAAACCTTGAGAGCACTCGGTGAATGTCAGTCGAGCTTTGAAATTAAAATAGCTCTTTTCTCATACACTCTTCACTCTATTGTTGTGTCTGTGTCTTGGGTGAGTCATGTAAGGAGAGAATCCACTTGGGACAAACTTTATAACATTAGAAATTCTAAGAGAGGAGTAGAACGGAAATGTTTTGAATTTATCTGTGTCTGTCGGGATGGTTCCGAACCGCCGCGTTTTATTCCGGAGAGAGTAGCGAAGAGAGATTTCCCTGTGGGTTCTAAGGGGAGAGGCTTGGTGTAGGGGCTCAGGCTCGAGGAGATTCTTGTGGAAGGGGCAGGGTGGGGGGTCAGTGGGGGCAGGGGGTGGGAGAGAGGAGTCCATCACTTGGCAGAGAGTAGCAAATTTGGCCCTCGGAAGTCTTGTGGGGGCTGTGGGGGGATGAAATCCACCGTAATTTCTCGGGATCTGGTTTTTAGACGAGTCCGGGCCTGGAGGGGGAGTTCAGCCCCGGGGTAGACGGGGGAGAGGGTGACAGGAAGAGGCGAAGAAAGTCAAGGTTGAGCAAAGTGACAGCTGCGGTTGAAATGAGAGCAGAGGAGGGAGGGCTGAAGCTGGAGGGGCAGGGAAATAAAGTAATAAAATAGAAAGATGCAGCAGGTGACAGCAGGAAGATACATGGAACAGGTTATGTGAAGGGCTCATTTTTGTGCAAATATTTGGGGCTCTATAAAATAAGGCTGTTTATGATCAATCTGTCTCCAGAAAAGGACATGCAGGTGACACCTGCAGTGAAGTTGTCCCTGCAAGACCTAGAAAGTTTAGCTCCTGAGGTAAAGTGCAGTTCTAGCTGTTATTTCTGTTTTATAAATAGTACAGCCCCCTAGGTGACTGTTTGCCGCTGGGAAGCAAGCGAGTGAAGCAGGCCTGAAGTGGGTTTTGTGATCTGGGCTCCGCTACCAATTTCTGGGTCTTGGGGGGCAGTTAAGGGTTCGATCAGGGTTCGTAATTTTTAGAACCCCCCTGACTGCACAAATAAGAGGGCTGAGGTACTAGAGATGAGTTATCAAAGGAGCACGTGACATCTTCATCCCAAGATCCTATGGAGAAACACCATTTTCCCGGAGGCAGAGAATGGAAGATTTGTGCATTCCGTGGTTTCTCTGACCTGATGGTCACGTCCTATTTTCTGGCTGCTGTTAAATCACCTGTTCATAGAAGTCCAAGATGTTTACCAGCCCTCCCTCTGCCTGGGAGGGACCCGGCTAAGGGAAGCAGCAGAGCCTAGTGGACGAAGCCCGGGCCTGGGAGTCAGACGACGGGGATTCTAATGCTGGCTCTGCCAGTTGCCGGCTGTGTGACCTTGGGCAAATCACTTAACTTCTCTGTGCCTCAGTTTCTTCAAGTGAAAATGAGGATTCAACACCTGCTCAGTAAATACGATTGAACGAGTGAATGAATGAATGAATGGTCTACTTCCTACTTAATGTTGATGTTGGTATTTGTTAAGCGCTTACTATGTGCCGTGCACTGTTCTAAGCGCTGGGGTAGACACAGGGGAATCAGGTTGTCCCACGTGGGGCTCCCAGTCTTCATCCCCATTTTACAGATGAGGGAACTGAGGCCCAGAGAAGTGAAGTGACTTGCCCACAGTCACACAGCTGACAAGTGGCAGAGCCGGGATTCGAACTCATGACCTCTGACTCCAAAGCCCGTGCTCTTTCCACTGAGCCACGCTGCTTCTTCTTCTCCCGTCTCCATGTGGGACAGGGACTCTGTCCTGGTAAACTTGCATCTACCCCAGCGCTTCAAACGGTGCATAACAAGTAGCATAAATTTAAAAAAAATTAAAGGTCAGAGAATTATACAGCCTCCCGCCTTCAAGATGGGGAATGACCAAACATTTCAGGACAGCAGGAAATCTGTTCTTTCTCAAAGATCTCCAGAGCGGGGGGGACCGCCACAACTTTATCTGGAACCCTACTGAATAATAATAATGGCATTTGTTAAGCGCTTACTATGTGCAGAGCACTGTTCTAAGCGCTGGGGGAGATACAGGATAATCAGATTGTCCCACTTGGGGCTCACGTTTTTTAATCCCCATTTTTGCCGATGAGGTAACTGAGGCACAGAGAGGTTAAGTGACTTGTCCGAGGTCACACAGCAGACAAGTGGCGGAGCCGGGATTATAACCCACGACCTCTGAGTCCCAAACCCAGGCTCTTTCCACTAAGCCACGCTGCTTCGCTATTGAATGGCTACTCTAAGAATTATTGACAATGATTTTGGTATTGTCAATAATTCCACAACTTTATCTGGAACCCCCACGAGGCTCACAGACTAAGTAGAAGGGAATGTCTTTAATTCCCATTTTGCAGTTGAGGAAACTGAGGCACAGAGAAGTTAAGTAATTTGCCGAAAGTCACCCCGCAGAGAGGTGGCGGAGCCGTGATCAGAACCCGCAACCTCTGACCTCCGGGCCCGTGCTCCATCCACGGGGCCATCCCGCTTCTCTGAGGACCAGGAAGTTCTTCATTGTGTCCAACCCGAAGTTCTTTAATTTTAGCCCTTCTCCTCTTTCTTGTTCAAGGCTCAGTGGATTTTAACCCATAAAATCCTCCTTGCTCTCGAAGGCCATTATCAAGCCCCTCCTCAGACACCTCTTCTGAGAGCTAAACAATCGCAATTACTTTCATGGTTCAGGTCACTCTTCTGTGAAAATGAACCCAAAGTTCATTACTCCCCACCCAGCAAACACAGTTATTTGCCACGAGCAAGTGGGCGGACGGCTACTTGCTAAGTCACAGTCGTTGTCCGTGACTGCTGCCAACCGCAGAACACTGTGCCACCTGCAGAAAACCAGGGAGATGAGATTTATTGGATCCCTTATTCCAGATTGGGAAAACAGTCCAAATGCAAGTCAGGAAGCAAGTCAGTGTTGGGGATGAAGAGTGGGTGTGACTGTTGCTGAACTCTGTATTCCCCGAGAAACCTGGTCCCACCTCAGGTTTGGGATTTTGAGATGTAGTAATGAATAACAATTGTATTTCTTAACTTAAATGCTTTACTCTGTGTCAGAGCACTGGCTAGATACCGTCGGCTTTAAAGCCCTCACTCGGCTCTTCCTCCCCCTCCTGTTTTACCTTGCTGATCTACCACAACCCAGCCCACACCCTTTGCTCTTCTAATGCCGAGCTATTCCCTGGACCTCGATCTGTATCGTTGCTGAGTTAGAACTCCCTCCCCCTTCATATCTGACAGACCACCTCTCTCCCCATCTTCCAAGCCCTCCTAAAATCACATCTCCTTAAGCCCGCGATTGGACTGTAAGCCCGTCGGTTAGACTGTAAGCCCGTCAAAGGGCAGGAACTGTCTCTGTTACCGATTTGTACATTCCAAGCACTTAGTACAGTGCTCTGCACATAGTAAGCGCTCAATAAATACTACTGAATGAATCTCCTTCAGGAGGCTTTCCCCAACTGAGCCTCGATTCCCCCACATTTGGATTTGTACCTTTTAAGCACTTGTTATATTCATCCCATCATCAGCCTCACTGCTCGTATATTCGTAATGCTTATACCCTGTAATTTCTTTCAGTGGCTATATCTCTCTCTAGACGGTAAGCTCATTATGCGCAGGGAACCTGTCTGCTATTTCTCTTGTACTGTACTCTCCCCGGTGCTTAGAACAGCTCCCTGCACATAGTAAGCACTCAGTAAATACCACTGATTGATTGATAGGCCATAAGCTACCTGTGGGCCGGGATCGGGTCTACCAACTCTATGGTCTTGTGCTTTCCCAAGTGCTTAGTACAATATTTTGCACATAGTAAGCGCTCAATAAATACCATTGATTGATTGATATTTAATTAGTTTATATTTAATCTGCTAGACTGAAACCTCCTTGTTGGCGAGGAAAGGGTCTGTCAACTCTGTTTTATTGTACTCTCTCAAGAGCTTACTACAGTGCTCTGAACACAGTAAGCACTCTATAAATATAATTGATTGATTGACTATTAAATAGTAGAATATTGGCTGGATACAAAATAATCCAAATGGGCACAGTCTCCATCCCTTAATAATAATAACAATAATAATGGCATTTGTTAATCGCTTACTATGTCCCGAGCACTGTTCTAAACACTGGGGTAGATACAGGGTAATCAGGTGGTTCATTCATTCATTCAATAGTATTTATTGAGCGCCTACTATGTGCAGAGCACTGTACTAAGCGCTTGGGATGAACAAGTCGGCAACAGATAGAGACGGTCCCTGCCGTTTGACGGGCTTACGGTCTAATCGGGGGAGACGGACGGACGAGAACAATGGCACTAAACAGCGTCAAGGGGAAGAACATCTCGTAAAAACCGATGGCGACTAAATAGAATCGAGGCGATGTACAATTCATTAACAAAATAAATAGGGTAACGAAAATATATACAGTCGAGCGGACGAGTACGGTGCTGTGGGGATGGGAAGGGAGAGGTGGAGGAGCAGAGGGAAAAGGGGAAAATGAGGCTTTAGCTGCGGAGAGGTAAAGGGGGGATGGCAGAGGGAGTAGAGGGGGAAGAGGAGCTCAGTCTGGGAAGGCCTCTTGGAGGAGGTGATTTTTAAGTAAGGTTTTGAAGAGGGAAAGAGAATCAGTTTGGCGGAGGTGAGGAGGGAGGGCGTTCCGGGACCGCGGGAGGACGTGACCCGGGGGTCGACGGCGGGATAGGCGAGACCGAGGGACGGCGAGGAGGTGGGCGGCGGAGGAGCGGAACGTGCGGGGTGGGCGGTAGAAAGAGAGAAGGGAGGAGAGGTAGGAAGGGGCGAGGTGATGGAGAGCCTTGAAGCCTAGAATGAGGAGTTTTTGTTTGGAGCGGAGGTCGATAGGCAACCACTGGAGTTGTTTAAGAAGGGGAGTGACATGCCCAGATCGTTTCTGCAGGAAGATGGTCCCACGTGGGGCTCACAGTCTTAATCCCCATTTTACAGATGAGGTAACTGAGGCACAGAGAAGTCAAGGGACTTCCCCAGAGTCACACAGCTGATCCGTGGCGGAGCTGGGATTAGAACCCATGACCTCTGACTCCCAGGCCCGTGCTCTTTCCACTAAGCCATGCTGTTCCATATGGGGTTCATAATCTAAGAAAGAGAGGGAGATGGTATCGTGTCCCCATTATGGCAATGAGGAAACCGGAGAGGTTAAATGAATTGCCTAACGTTACACAGAAGGCCAGTAGCTGCGCTAGAATCTGGGTGTCTTGACTTCTAGACCCGCGCTCTTTCTAGTAGGCCACAGCACCCCCACATGAAGCAGTGAAGCCTGGTGGGAAGAGCAAGCTCCCGGGAGTCACAAACCCTGGATTCTAATCCTGGCTCCGTCACATACCTGCTATGTGATTTTGGAAAAGCCATTTAACTTCTCTGTGCCTCAGTTCCCTCATCTGCAAAACGGAGATGCAATACCTGCTCCCTCTCTCGCTTAGACTATGAGTCCCATGAGGGTTCTGGTTATCTCATACCTACTGCAGCGGCGCTTGGCACATAGCAAGCGCTTAACAAATACCATGATTATTATTGTTGTCGTTATTATCATTATTATGTGTGGGAAGCAGGAAAGAAAAACTCCAATCTGAGCCTGGGATGAACTCTGCAGAATTTGAGCCGGACTGAGCTCATCACTGAGCTTCTGCTGACCTCCACCAGAAATCAAACCCTCTGTACTACAGGGCCCTGGGAAAGACAGCGGTGACCTTTCAGCCTGGTTTGTAGCCAGCACCTGCTCTGCACCCCGGAGGGAGAAAGTTTCTTGCCTTTCCTGTGACTCTGGGCTCTGCCCCCAGGATTGGCATTATCATGTTTACTTCTCCCTCATTTGAAGTGCTTCGGCTGGAAGTTTGGCTCCTTATGGCTGATTCCAGCAGTTTCCTTTGGTATTTTACAGCGCCTTCCTAATTTACTGCTTCTTTATGACTGTAGTAAAAGGCCACACATCAGGAAATGCCATCAAAGAGGAAGAAACTTCCTCTCTCCTTGTCAGCTCAAGTTGAGCGTTGTAATTTACATGAAAACCTTGTGGCTTAGGGTGTTTGCCTCCCATGGAACCGGTTGCTTCGCCCATTACCAGAACGTGATAATTAAAACATTCCCGGTTCCTTGGGATATGGAATTAGCCTGGGCTCGGCCCAGCTGCACATGCCATCAGGAAAGCTATTCAGTTATCAGAGGTGCCTGGTAAGGCCTCCCGTTTCTTTTTAAAAGAAAGTTACCCGTTTCCTCAGCTCCCGATCCTGCGATGGGAGGTTCGGGGGCCGGAGGTAGGAGGTGAGGGATTTGTTCAGACTGGGTCAGCAAATTTGCATGTGAGGCTGACGTTGGAGGATGCTATAAATCACCCCAAGTCGGGTAGCCACAGAGACTGGATGA